>NW_020897693.1:8057332-8395123 GCF_003984885.1 Neopelma chrysocephalum
CTCTCTCACCCTACACCCACAAATCATGATACAAAGCTACTCAAAAATCAATCTACACTTGAGCAAACACAGGCCTGTTGTCTTTGCTTTTTTCACTCTTTTTACTACTTTTTTCCCCTCAAAATCTCAATCAATTGTTCCAAAGAAAAAAAATCCATACAATTTGCATGGATTTGCAGTTTTCCCTTCCCATTGTTCCTTGTTTTCCTGTCTACCTTGAGTAGGTCTGTGGTTATATGGTCTTTCTCTATTTCCACAGCTCCTGCAGTTGGGTACGGCCCATCATTCTGATCATAGGTCTGAGTTTCAGTCTTGCATGCTATACTGAAAGCCCTCCTTCATCCTTCAAACAGGTTAGTATTTGTGCTAGACCCTAATTTTCAAGTTCCTTGAGCTCACTGTCCTCCATAAGCCTTAGCAGCAACCGAAACAAAAGGACTTGGTAGCTATCAGAATCTCTTCTGCATTTTCTCCAAACTGAAGGCTTCTTCCAGTCCCTAAGGATAATTTCCTTCCTTCTCTCTCCAGAGAGATGAGAGAGTGCTATGAGCTGTGCTAATAAACTAAGAAACGCTATTTAGAAGCAAGGTTTTAATTAAGAATGAGCCAGATGTTGCTCAACCTCCACAGTACAGAAAGTGGTCCCAGCTAAACCCTCTAAAACCTGCTATGTGTGTTGTATGTAAATAAAAAGATAACTATTGTGGTTGCTGTACCACATTATTGTTATTTTAATGTGACTAGTATCAGATGAAAAACACTGAGGGTACATAATGCAAGTTATTACTCTAGTCTAAATCACACAGACCATTTAATTTTTAGGTGTATTTTTCACACAGCATAAAGAATCCTCTTTCCTCCCTCCAATGCTGTACCCGTGTGCAAAGATGTTATCAACATGGGAGTAAATGCATGGGCTATTTAAAGACATACTTCTGTACTCATCTGTATTTTTAATATAATGAATGCCAGGTGATCCAAGTGTGCAAAAATTCATTACTAATGAAGTTACTCTATCATCACATTTCGTTTTTGTATCAGCTTTTACAAGTGTGTTAACAAAGCAAAATTTAGCAGTTCTGTATTTGACTTAAAAAATATGACTAATAATTTATTATGCATAAGCAAGTGAACACCAGTTCAAGTAGAAAAGATTTCTATTTCCAGAACTAAATACCAAGATCTGAGGTAGCACAGTTTCAGGTGTAGGTTCTGTGGTAATTTCATCCTTCTACCCAACTCTATGCATAGATTGTGTTCCCATTTCTTGAAAATCTGTTATGCTAAATTAAAATAATTGACACATTAGCAGGGGAAGGAAGGGTTTCAGGCTTGCTTCTTTATTCTTAAATTAAAGAAGCATAAACACAATAAGATAAATCTATGCTCTGTTCAGTTCATACATTCAGTGCCTAAGGATTCCATAACCTGCAAGTGCTTCAGTGCACAGCTCAACTGAAACAACTCAAAAGAGTCTAATAACAATACTATAAAGTTACTACACCAAACTTCTGTTAGGATTCTGAGACCAAATATTCCCCTCTGAGGAGAGCAGATGCTGTAGTAATTTTTAAGTTCTAATAAATTTGATATTCTTGGTTGATTTTGGTAAGAAATGTGGTGCACCTGGTGCTCCTTACCCTTGGCAACAGCATGAAACATTTTTCAAAGGGCTTGTCCAGAATTACTCAAAAAAAAAAGGAGAGTTTAGCCTGTGACATCTCAAATCTTGGTGCACCTCGCAGACGAACTGCAAAAGACCAGGTAACAGCTCTAGTGCTCAGTTGTTTTTTTTTTGCAAGTTTCAGATGACGGTCATACTGAACAATTTCACTTGCTTTTTGCTGTACCTCGGTATGGCACTGAACTCTTCAAGCCCTGAAATTGTTAATGGGCACTTTCAACCTCATAGGAAGCCAGAAACTGTAATGCTGGTTTAGAGGTAGATAGGGATGTATAAATAAGACTATTGTTTCTACGGAGCAAAGCTTAAATATTGTTATATGCTAGTTAAAGCAGAGTATAATAGTCTATTGTTTCTATGAATAGGTTCTCCCAAGCACCAATCAACACCTTATCGTTAACATTAATCACTGGGATATCTTCTCCAAGATCAAACAAACACTTCTTGAGAGTTCAGACTTTGACTTCAGAAAACTTTCGGTGTAATAATAGATTAGATTTAAATATCAGCGACTATATCCTTATTCAATGAATCTTATTTTAGTGATTTAGTGTTACATAAAGCTATCTGAAAAGGTTTAGGAAGACTGTAAGTAAATGTGCAAAACAAACAAACAAAAAAAAATTCCAGCAACCAAAAGTCTATTTCAGCCAAAGTATCTTTGGTTCTTCTCTTAACATCTGGTATTTTGAACCATAATTCCATTTCTGTAAGGTAAGGTAACATTATTTTATCAATATACCAAGTTATTTCATTTTACTGTATTTCTAAATATGTTTTAATCAGCTCAACAGAACACAACCACTTCTTTAGAAGTTGCTTTAGACTTTTAAAGCTCTCTAAATTTAAAAGAGAAAACAAACAAAAAGAAAAATCTACTCCTTCTCACATTCACAAGAGAGCCTCCAGCCCCAGTTCTATCAGTTTCTTGCTAATCTTTCATTTGTGCCTCTGAAAACTGGGTGAGGTGATAACAGCTGTCCAGCTAAAAGTTGGCCAGGGTCCTTTTGAGAATCCACCAAACAAGACATGGCAAAGTCTCTCTCACAGGATGGGCTATAATACTGATATGATGGTTCAATAGTCTCCTGTGATTCTATAAGTCTTGTCTTTCTCCTCCTTCTAAATGCTGAGGAGGCAAGTGAGTGCTGTGGCTCAGCAAAACTGTACAAAACAAGTAACAAACTATCTAATCTAGAGGTCTCTCAGGTAGGATGGAAGAGTTCTCCCATACAGAATATTTTAAGTTTTCAGACAGAAAAACTCTTAGCCTTATCGTGATGTCACATGAAGTTTGGTTTTTGCTGAAAGTACATTTTCCACTGATGGAAATTTAGCTGGAAGTTTCCAACAGGATCATTTTTAGGATGTATGCCAGCGCAACTTGATGTCCATGATGTCATTCCGGTTGATTTATCCAAATGTGTCAAACTGAAAATTAATCCAGTCTTCAGAAAGAAGTGTCAGTTGGCTCCTGTAGCTAAGTCAAACCAATGTTTATAACAGAGCAAACCCACCATATGCCTCACGTAGTTAAGACAGTAAATAAGGGCACTTGGAGCTCTGAACCTTTCTCACTGGCTTCTTACAGATACACTACACTGCCCTGCCAAGAACTTAGTAAAGTGTTTTTTAATTTTTTGAGCCTTCATTCTCAATCTTCAGAAACGTTTTTCTTATCTACTACCTGCTATCCACACAAAAATGAGCATAAAAAATTAGCACTCCTTCTCCCTCAGAGTCTGGACCAAGGATCTGTGTTTATATGGAAATACTTGCCTCAGCCAGCCACTAAATCCAGCAAGATTTTAAGTAAAAATCTCATTTAAAAGACATCATATCACTCAGATCCCATGATGGCAATGAGGTCTTTACATTTGTTTTCATTCCTCCCCAACAGCCAAGAAGAAATATTTTGCCACAAAAGTTCACAGAAACTAACACACGTTGCTGCTGAAGAAGTTCAAAGCTGCATGGCAGTGAGTTGACCAAGATGCACCTTGCACACAAACATGCTCAACACCTTGTGCCATGAACAAACATGATTTGAGGTAATCAGCTACTTTTCTCTCATTCTCCTCAGGCTTCCCTAAATTGTGAGAAACGGACTATTAGAGACACATGTCTCTAGGTCACAAAATGAGTTTCCAGTTTTGGAATTGACAAGTGAGCCAATTTACTGCAGAAGAAAGATAAAAGAAAAAATGCCAATAGTTTTGAGATTAATGAAGATCAAGTTATCCACAGTCAGGTAAAGCAGCAACTATTTAGATGCTGTCTCGTCTGAACTTACAGCAACTTGGAAACAGTTTCCAAGTTTCTGAGTTTCAGCCACTAAATGGGAGCTAGAGGCGACCCATGCACCATCCAGCTGTACAGACTGCAGCCTTTCACAACAAGGAGCATTTTTGATATTACCAAATCATCATTACAAGTATTTTATAAACCCTAACTGCATTTATACATGCATATGAAGATAGTCCACACATTTGAGAACACTTGCTGATTCACATAGTACCTTTCTGCTGAAGCAAGGAGGGTAACAGGAATAAAACCTTACAGAAGGAACATTCTGACGTAAGGAATGATTTAAGGTGATACTTTTAAGTTGAAATACTGGACACAGCATTTAGCTCTGCCTCTGTTGAAAACCACCTCTGACATTTATAAAGCTTGTAAGCTGTCAAAATTTCACTTAATGCTTTATCCAGTAATGAGACCTGAAGCAACATAATGCCTTTTCCTACACATTAGAGCAGAGGCTTAAGCAGCATGGGATTTAGATGCAAGCACAGAGGCATGTAGAGCTATTTTAGGCCCTTCTGTAGTAACCAAGACACCTGCATGGGGTTATGCAGATATGACATCAGACCCATGCCCTTCTGGAGAAGCATTTGTAGACCAAACAAGAAAAGTTAAGTCACTAAAAATGACACTAGGTGTTGAAAATTGAATGTCTCCCAGTAGAGTCTGCTTCTACAAACTCACCGAGATGACTATGAAATTCTCTGACCCATAAATCCTCATTTGAGTCTTGCTTTTCAAATATTAAGATATTTCCATGAGAATGATTGGCTGCTGCTCTTAGGAAGCTTACTGCACCTACTTATGGGCCAAAATGAGATATCTGTTTCGAAAGTATTGTACCTGTGCCTGCAAGGTTAATCCCTGTATATGAAGGACAGCTTGCTTTAACTCTATATGCATTGCTATTTTCTGCAGGGATACTGTTAAATATAGTTCTAAAAGTACTGACCATATAAAAGTATATGGGCTTGCCACTTGCCTAAATTGGAAGGCATCAGCATTGTATGCACCTGGACAGTCATACAGTCCTCTCTGTATGTAGCAGTGGGGAAAAGGGAGGACAGGGGCTGAAACAGAAAATGCGTTGAAAGAAGCCTGACCCCAGAGGGCAGCTGAAAGATGCTGGCAGCAGTGGGAGTAAGTTGGCTTCCTTCATTTTGAAGAAACTAACGTAGCAGTATATGAAAAAAATATGGAAAAAAGTTTATTGTTAAGGGAAAACAGCACACATGCTTTATTCACAAAGCATACATGCTTTATGCATGATGCCAAGTCCCTCATTAGCATCAGTATACTCACATGAAAGGGTCAAAGTCCACACATTTTAGTGTGACCAAATGCTTCTCAGTTTCTTCTCTCTGAGAAATGATTACATGACACTGGCTGCTACTAAAGAAGGATCTCTTGAAACAGTGGGAAAACGGACACTCCAGGTAAGGAATGACAATATAAGAGTGGTAGGAGCCATCCTGAGGGAAAGTAGGGAGGTATAAGTGAAAGGGTGTAGCAGCACAGTGAAACACAAAGGGAGCCTGCTGACAGCATGTGTGTATATAGGCCTATAGCTCTATCCTAACACAAGCTACTTGACAGGGTATCTGCTCACCTTTCAGCTTGCAAAATCCTAGCTGAGATTTGTGTGAGGCGCCCTGGCTTCCTGCTCGTGCACTGCCCTCCCCATGGTCTAGTTAAGAAACTGAGGAGTTTTTCTGAAGGTGCTCTGTAACTCTTCTCCTGCATGATGACTTATTTCACATAGCATACAAATTTCCCTCTGTTCCAGGGGCTTTGTTGAGGGGTGACTAGCCCACCCAAGATCTCCTATCAGGAGAGTTTGCGTCTAAAACTGTGAAGGTAAGAGGCTGTATCAGCTTGCAGGTTTGCTGCAGGCTCCTGCAACTTTTAACCACATTATAATGATTATACGAGACTGTCAAAACAGCATTTATCAACCTTACCTGAACTTTCTGCTACTATCTGGTCATGGATTTTTTTTTTATCAAGTTAGTTTTGTCCTTTTTCTATGAGCAGTCTTTCAAAGGCATAAACAATTACGCCGATTTCACATCTAAGGTTAAACTTGGGTGAAGACAATTTCTTAGCAAACAATTCTCAATGGAAATATTACTCCAGGAGATAGACAGCTATCTAAGTAACACCACTTGCATCTACTGGAATGCCAATTTTGGGGTGAAAAATAATATGGGGTGAAATACAATAACAAAGAATTCTAAGTGCTTTTAAAGGTGTTGGTTATTCCCCATTGTGCACAAAAAACCTGAAAATTGGAAAATGTTTTTTCTGGTATTTGACAGCATCAACTTAAAAAGGTGACTATACCAGTCCATTTGCACACAACACTAATCACACTTGACATGTTTGTTTAGCAATCTACTTGTATATTTCAGAGCCTGGATATACATATTTTTAAAAGTCTGAAGAATAATTATTTTTCCATGGTACTCATGATGCAGCAGTCTGACCTGGAAAAATACGTATATATTTTGTTCCTCTGTGTTTGTTCCAAGCCAGGCTACTCTTTGCTAGAATGCTTCGAATGGGGACATACCCTTTCATATCCTTTTAGTTACACAAGCAGGAGTTTCTATTTCCTTGTTTATCCTCAATGAAAGGGTGAGCAGTCAAGTCAAGCATTGGGCAATGCAGCAGATGTGCACAAAGCACCCATCTGACAATGGCCAGGGTTCCCACTGAGACTTTTGAGTAGAGAATAATTGTACTTTCTTTTGGCATGAACCAAGGGTACAAAATCACATTTACGTGTGCAAGCCTTTGCCCTCTCAACATGTGTTCTCAGCTGCATTAGAGTAGCTGGCGAAGGTCAGTTTGATTTTCAGTCCTAAAAGCAAAGAGTGACAGTAGGAATGTGGCAGAGAGTAACATTTTAAAATAAAGCATTTTCTCTCCCTCCAACTACACTTAGGTTTTATTAATTAGGGTTTGCAGGAGAAAAAAATTTAGAAATGTCACTCAATAAGAAACTAGCTCAGGTTTTTCAAAACCCAGAAATTAAAAAAATACCACCAACAACAGAAAAGCTGATATTGCAAAGAATTACTCTTTTATACTATAGTTTTTAAAAATCTCACAAATTGACATAAAAGTTCAGTATTTAGTTTCAGGTTACATGATGCTTTCATATAATGATTCTTCCTGTGGGTTTTTTGATGTTACGTCCCTTTCTGTATCTCAATTATTTCTAAGCATAAAGTACTCTCAATCTAATATTCCATCTGTTAAGATTTTCTGTCCTCTTTTTTCCTTTCCATTTTTCCCTCTCTTGATCTACATTTTTTTGTCTTGTCTCATTTTCCCAATCCATGAATTCTCTACTACTCTTTCCCATTTGGAATACTTAGCTTTTTTCCATTAATTAACAGGACAACAAATTTTACCTGAACCTCAACTCTTGAAATGGAACTGAAGTATATTTTGATTCTCTACACCTTGGATAAGATTTAAGTTGCAAGCCAAGAACCAAAAAAACCTCAAAACAAAACCACCAACCATGCTGCAGGTAACTGTACACACAGCACTCTGGAAATAACAAATCCTAAATTCCTAACATATTTATGACACAGCAGAGTTCATTCTTCAAGCTAACTGTGTGTGCTAGTTCCACATCTGGGTAGCTATATATATAAATGTAGCATTCAATCAGAAAGCAATTGAAATTTGGGTGACTAAGTTCTAGAATAAGACTAGTTCCCTTACCTTAAAATTAATAGCAAGAAATAAGCTACTTTTCATAAAGATACAGAATTTATAATTTCCAACCCTATGCTTAATTTTTGTGCTGTTCTGATTTCTTACAAGTTTTGAGAAGACAGTAGGAGATACCCATCAAACTCTCAACTTTTTTACTTGGTGAGACCTAATCCCATATGATCTTATCAAAACAGAAATCCAGAGTGTTTATAGGTTCATATAACCCATCAAACCCGGAAGATATGAAATAGATGTATTTCTTGAAACGTAGACGAGAATACCAATTAGAGTGAAACTCCTTGAATATCGAGCTTCTATACCCTCCCTGCAAACTTCTTTAATGGTCACAAATTAGATCTGTGAGATCAACCTAATGATTTTCTTCCTTTTAGTAAAGAATGCCCAACCCTTTAATATGATTTTGCCTCAGCACACTACTAAATTCATGGTACTTCATCCAGCATTTCTCCTGCATAAGACCTTTCCCCTGTTCCCTAAGTAACATGCTGTCCCATACTACCCTCACCTACTTATTTCCTGTGCCATTAATGCTGGAAGTGCCTGCACAAATGCAAGCAGTGCTCAGTGGGATATGCAGCAGCACTACCACGTCAGTTCAAATGACTTCTAACAGAAACTGGAACTATTTTAAGCTCATTTGAAAAGGATGTGACTTGCAGTGACATTTAATTAATTAGGCAAGTGTTTAGAGTAAAACCCCAAACAAGGCAAGTACTGGGGATCCTTTATTTTATCTGTTTTAATTTTATTTTAAGAGCTCCCTCTGGCTCTGGACACAATCACACCAATATTTGACAGGACAGCTGTTCTGAAGCCCAGGTGCACTGACTGTGTATGTCCTCTGCTCCCAGATGACTCAGTGCTGACCATTCTATGAGAGTGGCAGTTTAAGGGTTAAACATCAGAGGGCACAGAACAGCACCACCTTGATCCCTGAGCCCTGAAAGATACCCACATGGGACGGGAAGTGCTGCCTGCCCAGCCCTGGCCACCATCACAGGCATGTAACTATTTCCCATCAGAAGGTGAGAGATCCCCCTCCTCCCCCCCTCATTCTCTAAGCTCTGTCTAGGTACAAAGGCAGAAAGGCAGTAAACAGCACCTCGCTGGGCTGGCAGGGCTGGAATTGTCCCATTACAGCTGCTCCCTAAGTATCAGACCTCATGGATTGCAAAATTAACTGAACATCCCCCCAAATCAACTCTTGTCAAATCTGTAATTTGCCAAGTGCAAATTCCTTGGCATTTACAAGTCCAAGTATTATATTTTGGTCTTATCTGGAAAAGCAGGAGCAGAAACAATAGGCAAACATTAATAAATTGGTCACATAACTGGGGACTGGGGGGAAGAAGTCAGATCAGCCAAACCCCAACTGTACGGAATAATGTGCCTTCATGAACAGTCCAGAAGATCTGACACAGATTCATATGGATAAATGTATCCTTACATCTGTAAGTTGGTTTAAGGCAGAAAAAGACATGCACTCAGAGAGACAGACAGAAAAACAGCAGTAACCACCAAAACTCTGAGCTACTGAAATGCTTCTGGTGATTTCTATGCTTTGACAAAAATTTTCAAGTAGGGTTTTATGAAACCGGTACATTTATAAACTCAGACAATGAATGAAGAAGCTCAAATATGAGTTAGATACACCATGTATTTAAGGAAAAAGCAACTCACAAAGACAGGGAAACCAAAGCTGATGGAAGCTGAACTGAAGTTGAATTAAGAGTGAACTCAAAGCCTCACAGCATGGGATGGTTTATTAGCAGCCTGAAAACAAAGGCCACAAAGCAGTTTTACTCCCTTAGAGAGAGGAGCCCTATTATGGAGCCTTTCAACTCTCCAAGAATTGCCTTTTAACTCTCCCTCCACAGTAGGACAAACAGGGGAAAGAAATTAGTCTTGGATGATGTTAGCTGTTTTGTAACTTGTAGTGCTAGTCCCACTGGAGCTCTTCTGACTCCTGTCAGATTTATCCTCTTGACATTCAAAATGGATTAACCTAAGGTATCTTTTCATAAGTAATAACAATAAAAAAAACCCCTCAATTCACATAGCATTTTCTCCCTCTGCCTCCAAAAATATGGGGATTAGTTAGAGGACCAAATGATATTTCCTGGACTTTGTAGTAATCTCTCCTTGACTGTCAGTGCTACTTTTAAAGGAAATGCTACATGGTAACATAGAATCTGCACAATTAACTAGGTCACCTACCTACATCATAAAAATATAAAAATTTCCAAAAACTCCTTGCACTTTCAGAGATCTCTAAGCCATTGAGGCTGAAACACTATCAGTAGCAAAATGCATCGGTAGCATTCAATGCATCAGCACATCCCATTCAGCTTCAATTAGTGTGTTTTTGCCAAGAGAGGAGTGTATTATTTTTCAAACAATTTAAGAAGAACTTGGCAAATAATTCAGTCTTACTTTGGCTATCAGGTGCTACTTACTGAAGAGAATTTTTTTCAGACGTGACGAATTCTGATTTCTGAAAATATCTCATCCTTAAGTCTTTTACTCTAATGGCTAACATACAGCTAAGTCATATGGACTGTTGTCTTGTATTATTTTGTTACTGTGGGATTGTTTGAAAAAAAGCAATGGGTTAAGTTGAGCATCAGTTCAGAGTAAAAGTAATGACTATTGCATATATTTTTGTTACTGTCAGAAATGGATATACCTTATAAAGTGCTGTATTTTGGGAAAGAATTTGCTTCATCTAAGCTGGTGGCACTCCAAGCAGACTTTGGCTCACGCCATATGGAAAAATACATTTATTGCTGTGGAAAATAAAGCTGAATGTTAGAGGAAAAAGAAAATCCACATGACTCAGCTGCAGTATAATGATCATGTAAAGTACTTGAATCTGCTCTCACAAGACAAATTTCATGATGTTATGTCACTGGTCACAGGCTGTAATGCCTCACATGAGGTGCCCACATTGCTTTAGGAATATTTGCAATAAGTCCCAGTAATACTAGAACACATTTTTCACCTGTAGGGCACCAACTAAACAACTCAAAACAATTAGCTTTTTTCGCATTGTCACAACAGATTCTCATGAGGCTGTGCTGCAAAAAATAATCTGGCACCATGAAAAGCCTTCAGAGACAAGGCTATCTGATCAACTTTGCAACTTTTATGATGCTCCTGTTTTTATAGCATGCCAGCGCATGTGCAAGTGATAACTGTGAAAATGGTCAATGTGGATTTTTTCCATGTGATTAGTAACTACTGGATTCATGTAACTAACCCATCGCACAAAGCCCTAAATATCTACGGTATCAAGATAAGTTCTAGCAAGAAAATAGTATCTTTCTTATTCAAAAGAGGAGCATAAATGTTTAAGCACTGAGCAAACATATAGTGGATTTATATTTTAATACAAAATTCCCAGTATTTCAAATGTCCAAATCTGAGGTGTCTGTTGCAAGAGACATTCTGAGTCATTATACTTTCAGCTACAATAAGGTGGTCTAGTCCGAGTCTTGTCAGTAGTCTTAGAAGAAGGCTTGATGAAGAACAGAAATTGTAAGAACACAGAAAAATGTGAATGAAGGGAGAATGGAGAAAAGAAAACCCTCACTAGCAAGCATTGTTTCCCATTTAAAGAGTATTGTGCTGAAGAAAGAGCTAATATGAACTTGTCAGCATAACCATTCATATGAAAAAATAGTATGAATAAGCAAAAAGTAAAAAAAAAGAGATACTACTTTCTGAGCCTTCAAGGCACATGTTGCAACTGTATTGAACCTGTTAGGATTTAGGTCAAGAACACCCACTAGTAAGGACTCTCCAGGATTATGGCACCATAAAATGAACAGGTTAAACAAGTCCTATGCAATAGTCCATGGAGTATTTAGGGCCCAATAGCATCTCCTCTCAGTGTCTGATTTGTTGTCCCTGTCAACGTGTCTGTTCACACAGTTATATCCCAGCAACTCCAGAAAACAACGAGGATCAGTTTTGCTGATTTGAAGCCCTATTTATACTAACCTCAAGGATTACACTAACAATTACTGATCAAGTGTGACACTCATAGTTCACACCAGCATTTATGCATTACTTTGCTGAAACTTTTTCACATGCATCCACACTGTTCAAAGCACGCAGAATAATCTTTTTAACAGTCTCTGCTGAACAGCTGAGCATGTACCTCATGTTCTGATCTGGATTCATTATACAAAGTGTAGCAAAACATTGAGAAGTGTGCTATTCATTTAGTCATGTACAAAAACACCCTCCAAATAATCTGTATGAGAAGGGAAAAGTTTTTAAAATGCATTTCATTTCTTAAAATGTGGGGTCTTCCATTTTTATGACTCACTATAATTGCTTCTCTCTTCAAACTGGTGATTTTGTCTAGTAATGTAGCAGTGGAACTGATCAGTTAAATGAAGCATGAACTGCAGCCTGCAGAGAGCTGGATTAAAAACTGCTGAGTTTTCAACATGATCCTTAATCAGAAAGGGTTTCTTTTAGAGGAAAGAAAATGTAAAACATAGAGGGCAGGGAGAAAAGGGGTAGGGATGGGATAACAGCGTTCTTCTTAAAATAGCAATGCATTTCAATTTTTATATAATACATAAACCCACAGCATCCCTATTCATAAACATGTATTTCCATTAATAATTATTTAAGACTACAGTCATGGCTTAATTTGGGCTCTTTATATGTTCATACTGCAACTTGTCACAGAGGGTGCCTAAGAGACTTACACAATAAAAATAATTTTACAGCAGTAGCCACCTTAGCTTGTTTTCACCCGTTCTAGTTACAGTCATACACATTCACAGATGCTAAATCACAAGATACTAAACTCACAAGGTGTATTTTAGTTTTGCGTTGCCCCGGAACGAACAACCTTAAAGGATCAGGAGGCATCTATAAACTGCACCTTTTGCACAGATGAATAAAGTCCATTTCTTGAATAGCTGGCAGAGTGCAAAGAATGGACAAGGAATGAAATGAAGAAAAAAAAGGAGAGGAAATGTCACATTTCTTGCCCACAAGTGCTGCCAAATGGACTAACTTGGAGAGCAATCCATTTCTCCAGTTAATGCTGACGCCATTTTCACTACTCCTGAGCTCCTTTTTCGTCTTGTTAATCCTGTGCCTTGCAAGGTTCATTAACCCTGTTTACACAGAAAGGTCGGGTCAGTCTGACACGCTAACAAAATGCACATCTATCTGCACCTAAACACATATACACTTCAGTTTCTTTTTAACAAACTTTCCAACTAAGAAAGCGGGTTTTTTTCCACTTCATATTAAAAAAGAAATAAAGTCTAGCAAACACAGCACTTAGTTTTACACAGAGCACTAAGCAGGAAGCATGAATCCACAAGAAACTTTTCATTGATACTTGGTCCCTTCCTACTCGAAGGTTTTAGAGGAGCAGCATGTTATTTAACAGAACGGCAGCTACATATGGACCAGAACACTATCTCATCCAAAGGGGCTCTGGAGCACAGTATTAAACTGAAAGACTAGTGCAACCCCAAAGCAAACAATGAATTTCAATTTGCTGGTTTACCTGAAGCAGAAAAGGGATGCTGCAGTTGTTTTGAAGTTGAATGCTCCTAAACCAGTACTGGTATCTGGGCTAATGCTAAACAATGTTTTGAACATCTCTTATTTAATACAACTATGTGAAAACCTGAGATTACCTCAGACAAAATCCTGACATGGGGCTTAAAAGAGATTTTTCCCTCATGGGCTCTACTACACCACATATAATCCTGTTTATTATAAGGGCACTTGGCAGATGCCTTCCACTGGGTCTGGAAGAGTTGCATGAATATTTGATGAGCGAACTGTGCACAAACAGAAGGGGATGCAGTCCTAGTCTAAATAGACTTTAAACTGCAGATCTTACCACTTGTGGCTTGAGAGAGGGTGAAAACTCAGAGGTCTGCCACTCAGGAAGCACCATGACAAAAAGAAGGGATATAAAGCAATTCCCAAGCAGAGAAGTGTCTTGCCCTAGAAGGTAAAAAAGTAGCACTGCCTTTTCACTTGAAAAACATAACTTTTTTTTTGTTCATTTTCCTGATAAAATTGTCCTTGTTTTTCACAGAGACTGGAAGCAACCTAATCAATAGTTCTATCCATGCGTCTACAGCACTCTTATGAACCTGTCTGGCAATACCCAAAAACCAGCCTGCGGTAGGACTGCTGTGATCAATACACATTTGACAGAGATATAAATGAGAGATTGCTAACGTGATCCTTTGTTAACCAGAATTCCAGTTTTATGAGATTTGCAGGCTTCTTAATGTGGGAAAATAAACTTACCA
Source organism: Neopelma chrysocephalum (assembly GCF_003984885.1). Classification (NCBI taxonomy): domain Eukaryota; kingdom Metazoa; phylum Chordata; class Aves; order Passeriformes; family Pipridae; genus Neopelma; species Neopelma chrysocephalum. The sequence goes on from NW_020897693.1 coordinate 8,071,379, forward strand.
TGATTTTAAACAACCCAAAGGCTGCTGAACAAGAGCTGGGTAGCAGAGGTACTGTGGCCCAATGTCGTACACACACTGCGTCCCACAAAAAGTAGCATGTGTTTTTTGCAAGTCCCTTCCCACTGCTGATTCAATAGGTCATGGTTATACAGTAATATACAGAACAACTGCACCTGGATATTAGCACAGCAACAACCTTATGGTTTATTCAGCAAGCTTCCTACACTGAATTACCTCAGCCCAGTAAGGAGGCTATTGGTAGTCTGCAGAAAGGTATTTGAAGTATCCACAGAAATTCCATTTATGAATTTGTAATAATACTGTCTGTATGTCTTGATCTTGCCAAAGTTCACTTGTGTTTATGCAAGCAAAACTGCAGTCCAATTCTTCTTAGCCAGCTCCATTATGATACAGAGAGAAAAGAATAGGACACTGATAGGCAAATCAGGTACAATGCTGCTCCACATTAGCCTTGTTTTAATTAAGTCAACTATGATCTCACGGCAGGATAATTTTTTGACGTTGGTGTTTAGGAGAAAGGCTTACATTGAAGGCTACTTTGGCTGCCTTTAGTTAAGAATGTGATTCATGTGAGTGGGAGAAAACAATGCAGAAAAATCTACATTTTTGTGTACACGTAGAAAATAGGAGATTTGTATCCCAGAGAAAGAAAAAAAAAATAGAGCGCACATATTTTGCTGACTACACTGTAAGGAAATTCACTACAGGAAGCGATAACTTGTCCCAGCAGAACCATCACTATTAATACAACAGTAGGTCCATCTGAGTATTCATGTGCCATACACATTTATTCCTTGTTTAAACATCTCTCCACCATCTGAACCATGCACATTTGTTTCACTGCTCTGAATTAACAATAGTATACCATGCTGTATGTTTACATTTCTAAGCACGAAAATAACACGGACCCAGAATGTGGCTTTTTTAAAAGATATAATATTGTCGGAACTTCTTAACTTCTTACTATAGAGCCTTTCATTCTTTGCAGAAAATATCTTTATAGAGTAATTCTGAATATTTTGTTCCTGAGGCTAATTCATTTCTAATAAGGACAGATAATATGATGGTTTCTCAAAGAATGTGTTTTAAATTCTGAATCCTCTTACGTAATCTGTTCTCAAAGAAATAACATACCTCTTCAAATAGCCAAGCTGAACAGTGTTCTATGAGCTATGCAGATTTCCACTGGCAACTTACACAGGTGAATCAGATAAATACATTAAGATACAGTTTATAGTTAAGTAGAATGTAAGCGCTAAGTTACACTGGCCTGAAACTCCTGGTTGTAATGAATTTCCATGCACATATTTAACACAGGGGAAAAAAATACCCTCATTATAAAAAACAAGTTTTCACTGTAAGGCAAACAGTATAATTTTCAATACTATTCTGTCACTGATAAAACTTAGAATTTCTTGTCTTAGTTTTTAAATACAACCAGATGCAAAACTGATAGGCAAAAAAAGCAATAATCATCTCTCTCAAGCCACTTTCTTAGTAAAAATACTCTAGAACCATTCAAAGTAGTCTCTTTGTTTTAGTCACTGTATTGAAAATTGCTATTTTGCCATATATTTTTCTTGTTTTGCACTCTAATATCAGAAAAAAACAAATAGATACTACCCCTCCCCCCCCTTATCTAGCATACAACTTCCAAGAGCAGCTAGGACTTAACTGTGGGTCTTTTTCAAAACAATACTTTTGATGAAAGTATATAGATTGTCCCTTAAAAACAGAGGAAACCAAGCCATGTTTTCAGAAATTACTTAAGAACTTGCTAGATTAAAGGACTGTCTACATGTGGAATTATTTAGTAATAACTGCTCAAGAACAGCTATTCCCGAATAATTCCATGTGTAGACACACTTATTCCAGAATAAGGTTGCCTTATTTTGGTCTAATTTAGCCCATCAAAGTGTGTTAAGCTAGACAGAAACAAGAGTGTCAGCACATGGAGTTATTCAAGAATCATTGTTCCTAAATAATTCCATGTGTGGACAAGTGCTTGTGAAAGCTGAAGTTCAGCTCTGTTATCCCCAACCACGTTATCTCCGGTATCACAGCTCACACAAGGCACTTTGTGTATATGTACTGCTTCTCATTCTGTTACTTTCCTTATTTCAGTTCAAGAAAAAAAAATCTCTTTTTAAATTCAATGGTCATTGTTGAATGTGAGCTAAACAAATACAATTATACAGTCACTCAAATACAATTCTTCTAGAGATTAAGTAAACTTCGTCATATTTTGTTTTCTGAACAAACCAATCTTTACAGTTGGGATTTGTTCTTTTAAACTGACTGTGAACAAAAAAGCCATCTCTTTATGAGGTACTAGGGACAGTTGAAAGTAATTGAGATTTGTTTTTCCTGAGATGGAACTAATATGGCCAACTGCTGAATTAACATTTGAATAAATGTCCTGTTTTGTTTCAGGTAATAAAATAAAGAATTTGTTCATCTTGTTAAAGAGACTCACTACTGGGTAATCAATCAGAGCACACACTACAAATCACATTTTCAGCAAGGCACAAATCTGTCAAAGGGTGTAATTATTATCGAAAAATTTTCACAAATACCTATAATTATTGGAGTTAATAGTAACATGTTAGGTCGGGCTGGAATACAGCATTAGTTACCTCTGGTTCCAAAGTTCAAACCCAAAGTGGTAAGAAGTGAAAATGGATTTTGATAGTCCTACAACATCCAGTAGACCAAATCACAAAATCGCACCCCAGCTGGCTGTTATTAGAAGCCCATGCTGAGGAAAACCCACTTGATGGAATACCAGAAGTAGAGCAGGTGCCTTTCAGCATATCCCTGGAAACTTTTTATTTGACTGAGAAGGTTTAATACAGGTACACAGTTGAAAAAGTGCTAAAAAAGTACAGCCTTGTAGGGTTATTATATATATATTATTATATATAATCTCTTATTGTTCAGAAACTGCAAAGCACGTAGTATGAGTACTCCCTCCTTTAGCGTTATCGTCCAGACTTTAACTAAACATTCACTCGCAGCCTTTGTGCAACAGCCCTGGAAACCCGAGTTCACAGAGGGGACCACTCATTCTACAAGCATTTTGTTTTCTCCTACTCATGAATTGTGACATCCTTTCTTTATTTGCTTTACACTCCCCAACTCTTATGATGAATAGAGAATGATTAATTACTTCAAGGTTCTTTCCATGAGTGAATTATCAATACTTTAGAAATATCAATACATTTAGCTTCAAAATACTCCTGGCAGCTGGCTGGTATGACAACTCTCTCACTTGCCAGATCAAAACTAGAAAGGCAGAGTGATTATGGCCAAAAAACAGTAACTAACTTTACATGTTTTACCTTACAATCCTGGCTAGGTTTTTCAAAATGAAAGTACCTCTCATTTTCCATGATCTGATCGATCCGAGGACAACTGTGGATACTTGAGATAATTCTACTGGAGTCAGCACCAGGACCTACTAGACACCTATGCTGAGCCCCCTAGCACGTCTTTGCAGCATTTTTTTAGTATCACCTTACAAAATATCTGCATTTTTGGTCATGAAAATGAAGAATTAATTGCAGTTAGCATTATATGGCACTTGATAGAGTCAAGTACAGCTTCTATTGATGTCAACCTTTCTCAAATTCAGATCTTTAGATCTCACATTTCACCTCCAGAAAATGGGAGTGTTTTAGATTTAAAAGAGTGCAGATCACAAAAGAATTCAGTAATAGAGACAAGGTAAAAACCAGTGAATGCTCCCCTGAGGAGCCAGAATATCACTGTTAAGCTTTTTACCTTAGCATTATCCTAGTACCAAAAAATGAGTGTAAAAATGTTATAAAAATCATGTGCAATATTTTGTTACGAAAGCAGAAAACAGTGTTGGTGTTTACAAAAGGCTAGTTAAGCTTACATAAGAGGATATTGGGGAAAATGTGATGGCATTATAAGCATTATTTTTGGAGGAATCACATAAAGAAAGTGTCAGATAACAAGTACAGAGTTAACTTTTTTTTTCTATTTAGCATTGTGACTTAATACACACTTTCTAAAAGCTGAGCAAACAGAAGACAAAGGAGTAACTGGGGGGTTTCCACAAAATGCAAGCCTGTATTTACTTATTCAATCTAGGTGTTCATTTAAAATAGACTTCTACAGTGCAAAGTGCCATTAATGCATTGCTAATTTAAAACCACTGTTAGATCCATGCTTAGTATAAAACATCTTATACACCAGATCTTTTACTCAGTCATTGTCACTGAATACAAAAAGGATCCAGTCTAATGGTTTACAAGGGTTTTTAAAATTAAATACTTTTGCAATCTTTTGCAATTTAATGAAATCTAGTCATACCAGAGTTGCTTAACCTGTTTTCAAGTAGAACTACCATTTATGTGTTTAAAAAGTGCATTTAGCTCTCCACTTCTGAGATCTGCATCTGGATTTTACAATTATTATTTGTTGAGGGATTTTTTTTCAGTCCAGAGCACTTACTCTGAATGGATGCCTATAAAAACAAAGATGAATTTACATTATCCACCTCAATTATAAATCAGAACTACTCCCTCGACTTAGGCTTTGAGTAAATTCCAAGAGATAACATTTGAATAAACTGCCAAGATTTTCTTATTATGGTATTCAGTGAAAAAGTCAGTGTTAGCAATTTTGACTGAAAAACTTCCATGGGCCACTGTGCCACAGCAGTGCCCAAGTAAAGGATGTTTTGCTAAACCTGAGTGGGGGGGAGGAGGAAAAGAAAAACAAGACTTCCCACTTTGGTATCTTGAATGAAGTCAGGATTAAAATCAAAACCTCAAAACACACACAAAAAAGAATTTTCTGCATTTGATATGCCCATTCTACTGGTGAAAGCTCATCTATCACAGAATCCTGGCTCGTCATGAAATAAAATACGCTTATTTTACAAATGGAATACAGTTGAAAGAGATGAAGCCAATCATTCTAAAAAGAAAAGGAGAAAAAAAAAATCTCATTATCAAATTTTTCAGGTAAGTATCTCAAACCCAGGGGTTGGTAGTGACATCCCCATATTCATATTATGCTGTTAAAAGAGTCCATGTAACTTGATTTAATTACATATCCTAAATGTGTCAAGAAAAAATAACTTCTAACAGTCAAATGATTTTTACTTAGTATTAACAGAGAAATTTAATTACGTGACTCTACCCTTCAGGCTGGAAATCACTGACTGTCTTATCTATTTGCTGGGCAGTTCTAGGTAGTGTTTCCAAGTTTTACACTTTGAAATACCCAAACAGGTCATCTTACTGCAACAAATGACAATGTCAGGTATTTCTTATATTGTTTGTTCTGTTCTTTTAGGATCCTTCTCCAGTTAGTCTAAGAACAGCTTACTACCCCACCTTTCATCCTACTACATCCATGGAAAAAATATCTCATTCTCACTTCATTGTATGGAAAAGCTGGACTGTTCTCTACACCCCACCTCACCAAAACATTTCCCTTCTCCCCCTTCCATTTCCAACACCAACAAGGCCTATTCCATAGCTTTCAGGGAGGAAACCTCTGTGAAACATGCCCCTCTATCAATATCTCTCAGCTTAACAAACTTTTTTACATCGTTCTCAGACAATATTATTAAAAAGCTTAAAAACTTCTATTGTCAAGTGCAAAAACACAGAAAGGAAAATAATTTTGCTAAAATATAGGACTTTCAAAGTTGAAGTTAAATGTGCAGCAAAGGCAGATCTGTAAAAAATGGTTTTAAAACTTAACAGTGTCTTATTGACAGTGCTCTTCCTCCTTCTTTAGTCTCTGGTTTTTTTCTGAATAAACAGGCACACCTTTCCTGTAGGTGTTACAAGTCTTACTGGTACAATTAACTGAAATTGGCATGGCAAGAACAATCTGTTCTATTGCCATGCTCATAGCTCTAAAAACTAGGTGTCGATTGATTAATTTTCAGCTATCAGCAGAAGTCTAATGGATTATCCCTCAACTTAATCTACTGAAGTAAATTCAACACTGATCTTTAGGTTAAGACAAAGAAAGTAATCAAAAGATGTACCAGGTAATAAATGCTTCTATCAAACTGTCACAAGGGAGAACTCATCTGCTCTGCATTTACATTAGGAAAAGAACATGTATCTCAGAAACAGGCTTCTTCTATCAGTATGGTAGCAGACAGCGTAATTTATTTATAAAGAACATTGAAAGAGAAAGAATGCTAGAGTGAAATATATGCATTAATTACTTTTTATAAATTTGAAACTAATTCAATGTCTAAATTTCACCTTTATTCTCAAACACACAAGGCTACACCAACTATTCACTCTAGTTACCTCCAAATATATAATAAAATCAAATTTCCACCTCAGCTGCTACCCTCCATGCTCCCCATCAGAATCCAAAGAAATGTATAATGAAAGCACATGACTCACCCCCACTGCCAGCAAAACTGCTTAGCATGTATATATTGAATCGTAGTCCTCTGCATTACCTCTTCTGTCAGATATGCTTTGGGTTTGCTAGGGTGGGTTTTTTTGCATATAAAACATGCCATAAATTCTTACTTAATCTACTAGAGTATATCTATGATTTACCAATAATTCAAACAAAAACTAACACAAGGGTGAATTTAAAGTGTAACCATTTTATTTCATTATTTTTCCTCTAAGTATAACAACCACTGGATTTAGAAGCAGTTAGCTGAAGTATCACTCGAGTTCCACAGCCAAAACTAAAGGCATTATCTTTGGAGTCAATGAAGTCTGCAGCTGCTGGAATCTGGAATGGAATGCATCTTTTCATTAGGCTGGTGCCAAATTAGAAATGCCTGCTCATCCAAATGAACCATGAATGCAGCACTTTAGAAATATCTGCTCTTCGCATGTAACTCAGCATGCTAGAGAATGTGACAAGCCTAGTAACACTCCATCTTTGGCACTTGGGGGAGAATGAAAAATGTCACTGCCAGTGTCTTTGGCTGAGCCCTCACACGGCTGCCCTGTCCTAGAGGTCCAAGAGCAAACTGAAATGCAGCCTCCATTTTCAGCTCCATGCTGCTGCTCAAAATAGAATATTTTATTGTTAGAGGACTTGCACGGACAGAAGATCATAAAGCCCCAGATAACTAAAACCAGAGTTGTAAACCACGGTAAGAACAAACTGGTTGTTACCCTGCTTAATTAAAGAGCATGGAAACATGACTCGCTATATGTCACAGCACAAACAAATCTCCCTCAGCTAACACACTGATGCTTGCTTGCTGCTGGATCAGTCTAAGCCTCTATCTGCTCTTTTTCTCTCTGAGTGTGTTAGCCCAGAATCACAGGTTGTAGAAGGATTCAAAGTATCTAACTACACTGCTTTCCCTGCCCCCCCCCAAAATAACTTGCTGCCCTGCTAGCATTTTATGCAAGAAGAGAAGGATTTAGTGAGTCCAGGTACCTTTACACAGGAGCGGGCAGAAACTGGCAGCAAACTTGCTGAAAAAATAATAGGAGGGAAAAATGAAATTAATTATAGAATAGTTTGGGTTGGAAGGGACCGTAAAGATCACTTAGTTCCAACGCTCCTGCCGTGGGCAGGCACACCTTCCACTAGACCAGGTTGCCAAAAGCCCCATCCAACCTGGCCTTGAACACTGCCAAGGATGGGACATCCACAGCTTCTCTGAGCAACCTCTTCAAGTATCTCACCAGTAAAGAATTTCTTCTTAATATCTAATCTAATATATTCTTAATATCTCTTTTCTGCCTGTCTCTCAGCCAATGTTCAACATATATTACCCATGAACATTTTATAGCATTCAACTTTAAAACCTTCTAAGCACACTGATCTCAAAGACTGCTCTGGGGAGATGATTCCATAGCTTAAGTGCCCTAATGTAAAAGTCCTCCTGAAGTCCCAAATTACAAAAAAAAACCCTTTAATTTTTATCATGTACATCTCAGTGAATAAAACTTGGAGTATGTATGCTCTGGACTGTATCCACATAGCTACAGTAAATTAAAAATAAAAGGGTTATTTAACCCAAACTCACTTGCACGCAATTCTGCTGATATTTTACTGATTATATGTAGACTTATTATTAAGTATTAGTCACAGAGTATGGTTAAATTTCTCTGACACTTGCACATATAAAATACTCTCATTAGCTGATGGAAGAAACTGTAGGGGCCAGAGCATTCAGACTTCTATTATACAGAATCATGGTGTTTATTATCACAAGCAGTCCCACTGAATGTCACAATTCATAATATTAATTTAAAAAGAAAGTGCTACATTAGTGAACATTACAGCCATTTTGACAACGTTCATTTGTAACAAGAAGTCATTGGAGAAAGCCTGGTCTTTGAACAACTAAGTCTTTAGCAATCTTTTGTTATTGCATATAAATATGACAATTTATACTATGCAAATAATCTTTAAATTTGTTCGGTTATTCTCAGAATGACTAAAAATCAATTGCACATGGTATACCACACCACTTAGGGGGAAAAATAAAGCAAAATAAGGGCAAGAAACCTGCCACAACATTCAGCAGACACCTAAAATAAAAGTCGAACAAATATTTACATAACTATGGTTGACAGAACTAAGGCAAGCATAACCTTCTCTCAAGAAACAGCAGAAATGCAGCCTTGAGAGTTGTTCGTGTGTTTCATGTCACAGCCAGCTTCAAATAGCAAACCCTATTGATGCAAGCTTTCCCTAATATTTTAAATGTTTATTGCAATGAGAAATCAGAGGAGAATTCGGTTTGGTCCTTCCTTGCATTTTATACACACATACACAAAGTGATAAATGAACTCATAGAATCATTAAGGCTGGAAAAGATCATCAAGTCCAACCTTTAACTGATGACCATCTTGTCAACCAGACTAGAACACTAAGCATCACATCCAATCATTTCATAGACACTTCCAAGGATGGTGACTCCATCACGTCCCTGGGCAGCTTGTTCCAATGCTTAAGCACCACTTTCAGTGAAGAAATTCTTCCTGATTTCCAACGTGAACCCCCCCGGTGCAGCTTGAGGATATTTCACTTGTCCTGCCCCTGGTACTTAGAAGAAGAGGCTGACCCTCACCTGGCTACAGCCTCCTTTCAGGCAGTTTTAGAGAGTGATAAGATTTCCCCTGAGCCTCCTTTTCTCCAGGCTAAACAACTCCAGCTGCTCCTTGTATGATTTACTCTTCAGACCCTTCTCCAGCTCTGTTGCCCTTCTCTGGACTTGCTCCAGCACCTCAGTGTCTTTCTTGTAGTGAGGGGCCCAGAACTGGACACAGGACTTGAGGTGTGGCCTCACCAGTGCTGAGTAAAGAGGGACAATTGTTTCCCTAGTCCTGCTGGCCACACTATTTTTGATACAAGAGCAGTTAAGCAATTAAGCAAACAGTGAACCAAAATAAAAGGCCTATGTTCTTGAAGGAAGGAAACGATGGAAGGAAGCAGACTAAGAGATGCCTGTGAAGTACCCAGTGAGCAGTTGATGCTTGGCAAACGATTCTTAGTTTGGCAGACTGGTGATAGCTAACAATAAACATTGCTATTTCTTACCTCTAAAACAGAGCTTTCAGTCAATAAGTCAAAAGCACTTTCCAGAAAAGGTGCATCACTTCCACTTATCCAAACTGAAAGTTGCCCACCATTTCCTAACGGCAACAACAGGCAAAAGTATTATCACAACTGACAAAATCTTACGCTAACTGGAAGCAACAAAAATAATGGATATTGTCAAAAAAATGAGGCATGCAATGACTAAAGATGAAAGTGAAAGGATCTAAGAAAATCTCAACAAATTAAAAGATCAAACCCAAATCAGTGTTTTGTTGCAGACACTGAATTAGGAATCAGTGCACCTGCAGTCTTCCCATGTCAGAAATGAGGGCACTGTCACTGACAGGAGCTCCAGAGACAGTTTAGGAAACAAATATTTTTTCCGTTTAGGAAGGAAGATTTTTGTAGAAGGACATACATATAGAAATACTGCTCTTGTTATTCCCATAGTGCCTCAATGAGCACTAAACCATGGAAAGCAGTACCCAGCACGCAGAAGGTGTCTCCCTCCTGTACCACAGTACAGAGGAATCTGTCTGGTGGGTCATAATCCATTTTGGCCATGGAGTGAAACCCAAAAATTACCCAGAAAGGCATGCACAAAAATTTTGTTCTTAATACAAAGCCAGATGCCTCAAAACGTGCTACAGGGTATCTACAGCATGAGTATAAATTAAGGAAAACCAATTACAAATGTAATTAATTAGTTTTAAATTCCACTCATCATGACTCTTCAGCTTTTGCTAGTTAATTATCATAATGATAGTTATTATATTATATTATTGCCAATAAAAGCCCACATATTGCTATTTAAATTTTAAGAGAATAAGAAACTGACTACTTGAGTTATGTATGTATGTGATTTAGCAGGTGACAAATCTTAGCTTTTTTATTGCTGCAAAACCAACCAGAATTCAAGAGATATTAGATCATTTATGTCCCATAAGTTTTACCCTTAGGCATTAAACTATTATAATAGACATCATTCCAATCAACTATGAGCTATAAAGACATTACAGAAGTTACAGTCTATACAAATATATAATATCTCCACTAGGCATAAAGATTAGATCCACATGCAACTTTACTAAATGTTTCAAACGTTACATCACTAATTATATGATACTGTCACTTCTGGTAAACCACAGATGTAACATGAAAAATATTCAGCTTGGTCTCATGTAGATCTTATCTCAATGTGCAGGTTCCAAAAAAAACTGAACCAACCCTTTTGATCTCTGCACTGTATTAGCTGTTAGCTTAAGAGCGAGCTTGCTGAGCTGAGGAATTTTTGCAAGACTTGCTTCAAATCTCCACATGATAGAGGCAAGAGGTTGCACTTAAAATATGAAATGCTAACTTTCATTTAAATCACATATTGTAGCATTTATGTAAATCACTAAGGTTAGCTTATGTTTTTGATATTTGATACCATGTCCCTTAGAGAAGACCTTGTCTCTCTCATTCCTCTGCATTTTCCGTAAACAAAAGCAAAGTTCAGTTCAACAGCTTTCTGTCATATAACTAGCTTAAAATGAAAGTTTCTCCAAAGGTTTCAAAATTCAAAAGCCAAAAAAGCACTACATGAAAACACTGTATTGGAAAAACCAGCAGGTATAGGTGATACTGAATTAGCTTTGCCTCCTTTAAATAAAGGTCAAAACTTCACCTAGATTTGTATTTTATTCTTCTGTGTGCCTGTGCCATTGGCCTCCAAAGTTTCATTTGAAGTGAACATGAATTAGGTCTCAACAGACGACAAGATTTTGCTTGGACACAGCAGGTCCCAAAGGAGACACCAATCAAGCATATGGAGTCTGGCTGCTGGGGAGAGAAAGGGACAGATGGAGGAAAAAAATGTGACAAAAAAGGGTGCAGAAAAGGAAGCCAGCATTGAGCAGAAGGGGAAAAAGGCCAAATAAGTGGAGCCAGGAGAGAGAAATGGAACGGGGAAACAAACATCAAATTGAATGAAAGCACAGGAAGACAAACCAAAATTCTCAAGTTTTATGTCCAGTGATTAAGTAGCCCATTTCTAGCAACTACAAAGTTTCTACTCGTTGGAGCACAGCCTTTTTGAGGGTAGTTTACACAGACAGTACTTGGTACCAAGATTTTATTACTCCTTCAGGTACAATGTATTTCCTACACAGGCCCCTTGGTAGATGAGGGGCTACAAGCCACATCAGGAGAGCTGCCTGCAATCTCTGCCTGTCCTAGCACGTGGCTTCCTACCTGTTGACACAAGAGCTCTCCATGGACCCTGACCTCTTTTGCTTGGTGGATATAAATAGATCTGAAGTAGCGATGTAAGTACGGAAAAGCAAGAAAGCAAGCTTGCTTCTGGCAGAAAGCAGAAGCTTGCTTCTGGCAGTCATATAATGTCAACATCCCACAGCGATGAGCAAGACCCAGAAAGGTGTTTTTCTTTCTCACTGCTATCTTCTTCCATCTTGTTAATTTTATTTTAATATACAGCTGACTGCTACACAAATGTTCACAAATCTCTACAGTAGCTGCAGTCATCACAACAGGACAGCCCCTGAGACAGGACATCACACCCTACAGATCACTAATTTGGGTCTAATATGGTGACAGAGTAGCTTCATCCTGGAACCTGGTGAACCTGAACCTTCCTGAATGAAGGGTGACCCTGGCTTTCTCACATCTAACACCTACAGAGAGGAAATTCTCTCTCCATCATAGCCAGCAGACATTTCCCCATGAGTTCAACAGTGCCAGAGTGGCCTAAGTAGGTTTTCATCTCCTTGGCCAATGACTGTAAACACGTACAGGGGAAGAACGATAAAAAGAACTCATAAACCAGGGTGCTACTATTTTCTTCTATCCTGGAGAATAAAGCAAACAAAATTAAACAGTTACTCTATTTGGGGTCTTCAACCCTTTTGTAAAACAAAGCAAAGAGGAATAGTGCCAAGGTGTTGGCCAGGCAGTTCAGAAATTCTCCTGAGAACAGCCATCTGTAGAAGAAAAAACCTTGGGCAGTTCTGCAAGGCCAAGTTGATTTTTGCCAGGGGTTTAATAACTGTGCTATGTCCTCTGCAGCAATGAGAGGAATAAATACAAGGAAAGAATAATCTCTAAAAAACCAAGAAATAAAAAGCTGCACAACAGTAGGCAAAGAAGCAAAGAAATCAGATTAAAAAAAGATTTATGCAGTTTCCTCTCTTTCTCTTTTCCAGAAATATACATTAATCAGGGCTCCTGTCTCTTGTTGGGACCTTGATGAAGATGAGGTGAAACCAAATATGTTTAATGATGTCTGAAATGAGGCATGAAATTGAACCATTGTTTGATTCTGTGTTGCCTTTGCTTTCATAAGCAAGGCAGTTCTTTAAGCTTGGGTGGTACATCAGCATTTACTGCCGAAGGGAAATATATTTTTCTTTCAGATATCGTTCTTTTTCCTTTTCATAGTTTAAACTGACCAACTTCTTTGTATACATCATGTACATTGGTTGTAGAGATGAAAAAACCCATAATATTTAGCGTAAGTAGCTAAGAAATGTCACCTTTTCATAACCTGATAGTAAAATTGGAGAAAGGAAGAATGTCAACAAATAAAGGTTAGCCAGGAAAAAACTCACTAGGAAAAATTCTAAATGCACTGAAAAATTTTGAAATTACACTGTTTTTAAAAAATGAGTTTTGATGCCTCTAAAATAATGCTCAGACAGAAAATCTTAAACTGGGGGACTCAAACCACTAAGTTTATATCCATTTGCTCCCTACTTTACTTGATTTTTAAAAATACTGATATGCTAGGCCTGGAGCTACTCCACAGTCATGTGTTATTAGTTCATGTCAACCTTAAATTGGGATTAATGGTAACATGAGGGGACTAACATGGTATGGCTCTGGATTTGGAATATTTTGCACTCAAAAAGAAAGCAATGACTGCAATTTTAAAAAGAACTGTGAGGTGAGGAAGGTGAGGACAGAGCAAGGTGGGATAGGAGCAGACTTTAGCTTTCTGCTGTAGTGGCTGGAGTTAAGCCTGCAATTCTGTGAGGGGACAGGAAGCCTTATAAAAGGAGGATGCAGACATTTAAAAGGAGCAAAAAACCATTCATTTAAACCCTTTTGTTCCCATTTTTGTTACTATAAGAAATGCTAATCCCACCATACATTACCAAAAGGAAAGCTCATCTTGATTGCTACTTCCAGTTGCTTTTGGGGAAGCATAGGTGATACACAGGTACAGTGTCCCTGATCTGACAAAGCACACACTGGGGGGAAGGACAACCTGCATTTCTAGGATTTCAGCAACCCCATCACAGAATCTCCCCATCAAATGACTCAAGAGTTATGCAAGTATCAACCTGGTTCACACTGCTCAAATTCCTGTAGGAAGGCAGCTCCAGAACCTCACTTTCTTGTAGTAAGATTTTTTCCCCCTTTCCAGCCTCAACTAATTCATGGCTAGCTGACATCCATTTGTGTGTTTGCTAGCAGTTCCCTCTGCAAGCCTCTTCAATTTTGGTTGTTTTACCTAGCTCTTATTAGCAGAACATGGCTACTGGTTGATTTTCTCCACGTATTCTTCAGGTTTGAGTCCTAACACCTACAAGTGAACCTCTCCTATTTCTTGCTGAAGAACATGCAAGAGGTGTGTACAGTTCAGTTCACTGTTTAAACCACAGGGGACTGATTACTGCCCTGTTAGAAAAACGGCCCCAAAAAATAAATGTGGTAGAGTTTTGGATAAAAATAGCAGCAGCAGCAGCAAAGTCAACTGCTTGAGAATGTTTCAAACCCACTTTATACCCCTTTTTAGCCACAGAGTACACACATCAGGGATAAGCATCAGATGTGTAAGAAATGCATGTTATGTTCATGCTGACCTTTTTTTTAAATTTACATATTTACGTTAAGTGAGTACATATGGCTGTACACACACATCTATTTTTATATGAATTTTTCCTGTTAGAAATCCTGCATATTCATGCATGCAAATGCAGCAAATTTTCCCATGGATCACAGCAGTTAAATTTGTAGAACTCAAGTACTGCATGTTTGCACGCATATGAAAGAAAAACAGAGAAACACAGCAGGAACTGGCATCTTCCATACAAATGATGCGTTGTGTGCATTAACAAATGAACAGCACACTCCCGAGGGAGTTTAAGTGCATGGACCAGAAGTTCACTTCCTTGCCAACTTATTTCAAATATTTCACTAGATGTTCTTGCTGCAAAGAGCACACACATACATTTAATGTCCAATTAAATCCCTTCAGTTTTTAAAGTCTGCATTCTATTTTTAGAAAATAATACACACTAGAGAAATAAACAGAACATTAAAAATTAATTATTCCATGTTCTGTGGAAGGATAACAGGCATGCACCCTTGATTAGCTGATGCAAGTGAAGCTAAATGTATCAGAAGGCTATATTATGGTTGTAATTAATTCATAACAATGGATTTGAATAGTTACCCAAAGCAATGGCAGTCATAACTGAATGTAATAAAGCGATTCCAAAAGTAATTTGCACGCATAGTTTATAAAGGTCCTAGAACTCTTTTAAACATATTTCTTTGATTATAAACAGCTGACGTACAACAGTGTATTCAATTTTTCCAGCCATACTTCCAAAAAAAATATTACATTCATAGCATAGAGTGAACTAAGTCATACTATAAACACAGGCTTTGTGTGCAATTTTAACAAATCATAGGCCAGCTGATTTTAAGAATCCATCAATGCATAAAAAGCTCAATATCCAAAAAGTTAATCATAAAATTTCCCAAGCAAGTTCAGTTACACCAGCTTTCTGTAAATGACATACATGCCTGCTGGATTTTAGCAAGGTTCTGTGAGACAGTGACATGTAAAATATCCACAAAACTACCAGTGCTAAGCCTCCACTTTGCCCACTGTCCTCTCTTCAGAAGAGGACTGCTCCCTAAAGGACCAGCCCTCAGGAAAAGCACTCCTGAAATGGATCCACTGCAACTCCGAAGTCGTTTGAAAACATCCTCTAAGGTGACAGAATACATACATTTATTTGCCATTGAAGCCAAATGATGGTAAGCTCCTTTTTGCAGTATGATTTGAAAGTCAATATAATGTTAAACTCCATATAAAGTCAACCTTTCAAATGCTGTCTTACCATACTAATGACATTAACAAGATAAGCATGTATGGTTGAGCAAGTGGAGAGAAAGACTGCATTTTCTTGCAGCTTTTGATCCTTAAAATAAAGCAGCATAATATCAGTGACGACTTCTGCATCTTGTCCAAACATATAATATAAGTACCATTTGTATGTAAGGATTTTAAAAAATTTCGGTGTCTATTTATGCTGAAGAAGACTTTTTTCCATGAACAGTTTCTGTGAAATCAGAGTGACTTCTGCGCAGCACAAGGCGCTACTTCAGCATGAGCACGGACATCAGAATGTGACCCCAGATCTCTGCTTTCTTTGAAAGTGATACAGCTAATCCACACTTCAACAGAATATCAGGTTAACACTTCAAGGGGCTTGTAGAAGTGTACGGGGCAGATCCTCAGCTAGTGAACAGATTCAAGGCTGAGTGAAAGATAATATTTTTGTTCTGTGAAAACATATATGATTTCAGAAATTGTTCCCATCCCAGAAGACGGGGGGGTGGGGGAAGAATCAAAAGAGGATTTGCAAATAAAAATGCAACAATGCCCCAATTTTGGTCAATCAAAGCACTTTAAAAGTTGGTTTGCAAATTCCAAGATAGGTTACCTTGTACTTCATTACAAAGTGTTGCCTGAACATGAAAGATCTCTTTATTTAAAAACAGAAAAAAATCTCAACGGGGACTTTTTAACTATATCAGATCTTTTTTTCCTCAGGTTTTTTTTTTTTTTAGTTGAGCCATAGATCAAAACAGACTGTGTTGTAAAAGCTTTTTTGAAGAAGAGCCAGATTTCTTTTTTGACAGCTCTCCCCTCAGAAATTCACAACAAATTGCTGACTAGTCTAATGATTGAACTTCCCTGTGAAAATTTTCCCAAATCTATAGCTGAAGCCAATCTTCATCAAGAGTCATTCAGAAGCAAGGCAAAAGCCTCTGAGTAATTTGAATGACATTCTGAGAGCAGTAGGGGATTATCATCATTGCTAGGAGGAAAAGAGATGTTCTTTCATGGAAAGTCCTGACCAAGTTTCTTAAGAGACCATTGTACTGAGAAGTCTAGACCTCAGAATAAGTCAATGGGATTATCTTCTTCGGGGCTTTTTCAACATGGAGTGTGTGTTTCAAAATTATTTAGGTAGTTTTTCAAATAATACATCCCCAAATTGCAAAGCTTCTGAAGAAGAACGTACATGCAGGTACAAAGGGACAACATCTCTAGGTTTTCACACTATTGGGGAAGGAAGTTGGAAGGTGCAAAATGAGGACTGAGTTGAGAGCAATCTTCATGGAACACAAGGGTGAACAAGCTGGTGTTAGAGCTCATCTGATGCTGTAACAAAGAATGTAGAAATGGTAGAGAAGCTTGAAAGAAACAGCCCAATATTCAGCAGGGTCTGTACTCACAATAAGCTAAATAACCTCACGAGATATAAGGTCACTGTACAGTCAAATAACTGTACAGCACTATTAGGAGTTCAAGAGTTAACAGTTACACTGGTTACAACAAAATACTTGCATTAGGAAGGACACAGGGATGAACAATCCTTGACCATGCATGAACTCATTAGACTTGTTCAGTATTATCTATTGAATGAGGCAGGGAATTACAGAAGGGAAAGCCTAATTATATGAAGAATATATACCCTTGAGGCAAGGGTATATATTCATCCAAGAAAAATCAATTTCCTCTTTATCTTTACAACACTAAGCACAACATTTCAATACAATTTTTGGGTTACAGCCCTAAATTGTGGATGCACAAACTGAAACACCTAGGATCTACTACAGACCTCCAAGTAGAAGTCAGCAGGACTTACAGATGTTCAACTCTTGCAGTAAGCAAGTGTAATTGGGGGGGAAGTCTTAAATGGACTTTTTAAAAGATCTTGAATTTTAAGTCCGCATTTATTTGATACACTTCATTATTTCTGAAAGAACTTTTCCAGCTAAGGTGACAATATTAATGGAGATAAAAGTGCTAATATACAGATAGTGCTCAGTGATGAGGCCTACAACATAGAATGAGAGTATGCGCTCTGGGTTGAGTGTGCACTGAATGCTGATGATGAACAACATTAAGCAGCTGCCTCTCCTAATGAAGTCCCAATTCTCAAAAGCACTGAAATCTGTACATCAAACTGCTCACCATCAATGTTCAGTCTTAAAGGACCTTTTGCACCCAACCCCAGCCATTCCACCTCCCCCTACACAGCCACAGAAACTCCAACAGCCTCTCTATGTCACAAAGACCTTTGGCCCCTTCAGCTCCAGATCATGAGCCCAACACTTTCCTCAACACTCTGTCTCACCAGACAGCACCATTTCTACAGATTTACATCTATTTTGAAAATACAACAGGTAAGAAAATAATGGTCGCTGACACTGGGTTACTGTTAGGCAGAATATCTTTTCTCAAACAAGTCACCTGAGCAATAAAAAAAAGCTCTTGATCTAGAAGGGCATCAAAGGAAGGTCTGTTACATTGGAACAGCATGCTCACAGATTCTTTACAAAAATCCACAAAGCATTTGTCAACTATACTGTCTCTGGGTATTTCATCTTGCCTAACTTGTCTCTTTTTTCACTTGCTTATTTTTTCCCTTTTACTCTGTCATGATACAGGTTTAGTTGCGCATTTTCTTAGAAAATTGCAGGAAAGGAAGGAACCAGGTGAAGCATAACCTTTAATAACCCATTTTTAATGGGTTTAATAATTCCCAACACAAGTTATGTCAGGATAGTGTACTTTTTTAGGAGAGCATCTGGTACAGAGGCACATGTTTATGAGATGGTCCCTGTGCCTGAATAAAACTTGGAATAGAAGAAGTCACCATTCACTGCAGAAATTATCTATGTGGTTGTGTTCCTGGCGGGCATTCACAGGATTCTCCTATATGCATTTTTGACCTGCTGTTGTATGTTAAGCTAAACTTCATGATAGAATGGCAGATATTTTTTTTACTTCACCAAACTGTCCTAAAAGAAGATATGTCATGATTAATGCTGTCTTTTGATAATTTCTTTTAGCTATTTAGCTGAAATGACTTTTGCTTCACTATAGAAGCAAAACTACTTTTAAAGGAATACTCGCTTGAGTCAAAAGTATCTGATATATTTTCCCCCAAATCAACATCTGTAAAAAAAAAATCAAAACACACAAAAAATATTCATTCCACCGCTACCCCCCAAAAAAAATCTAAAACCCAAATCAACCTGACAATAATAAAAAAGGTCTCACTGGAATCAAGATGGGATGAAGAATATTACTGACTTTAGCAGTGGTTTAAAAGCTGCAGTTCAGATGTCTACTCTAGGGATATATGCTACTGCTGTCAAACCAATTACTAAAACCTACTTGGAGAGGCATTATGCTAAATATTTTATTACTCTATAAAGCATAGATATGCAAAATTCTATACTCTAGACTAGGAAAAACTAAACAGACCATTAGTGAAAAATGACATGATAGAACAAAGACAGCACCTTTTGTACTTGTGTATTAGCTGTGTCAGGGTGTTTCCCTGTGTTGGTAAAGCCTTTTGCAACACTGCGAAGTCATATTTCAATACAGAAATATGTATGCCATATTAATGAGGTCAGTTTGAAATACTCTCTATAAGAAAATTTGAGAAACTCAATCTCTGGGCTCCGCTTACAGATTTTGATTACTCTTCAGGAAGATTTTCAAGTTTAAAATTTTATAAAACAAAGTAAATGCTGAAAGCAAAAAAATAAATCATACTAAACACTGTAGCCCTAGGGCACTGTTACCCACTCTTGCTATAAGGAAATACACAACTTGGTTTCTGTTGCAGATGATCTGTGATGTCCCTTCTATGCTTTATTATGAAGCTGATAAATGACTCACTAGAAACATGGTGAAAGCTTTTGGAATTCATTGTGCTATGGAAAACAAATTAGAAACTTAACTTGTTGCATGAGGGATTACCCTTCACAGCATGGCCTTTACAATGTGAAACTAATTATTGCAGGGAAGATTTATGATGTTTACAGTCAAGAATTCAGGGTCAGTTTGACCAAATTCATGTAACTTTAGACCTCAGGCTTGTCTGACTAAATAGAATGACGACTTCAACAAATTTAAAGATAAAAATAAGACTTTCTTTTTTTCTATTGAATTGTTTAGCAAGAAGCTGGGAAATAGGGGCTAAAGAATTCTAGCTTTAGGTATTTACTCTGAACATTTTTTCTTTCTGAATAGGCAGATTATGCAGCGTGTCAGAAAAACATGTTTTAATTTTGGTTAATTTCACAGGAATCCACTAGAGTGTTAAACCCTGGAATCCTCTAAGTGTTTTCATGCAATCACTCAATGATCAAAACGTGCTACTGATCTGGAAATATGGCTGGCTGCATAACGAAGAGGCCAAGCTGTCTATCTTAACTGAATCATTAAAAGTGACTTAAATTCTTAGAACAATTAAAAAGCCAGTACTAAAACAAACTACCTAACATGGAAATTGGTTTATCCTAAATTATAAGGTGAAATAAATACTTGATAGAATAGCAAGTGATTTGTGTGTCAAGAAATTCTTTCCAGTAGATAAATATTTTTAAGCACAAGTCTTACCACATTATATTTTGTTCTTAGGATATATCCAATGTTTTCTATGCCTTCTACTCCTCTTGAAAATTATTTACTGTTTTGCCAACAGCAGAACTCCCAGTTTATGAGGACATCTTGAACATGCTTGAAACAAACGTCTGGTACTTAGGAGCATCCTGCTGTAGCTGACCTACTGTATATTTTTTGAACACCCTCACATATTCACAAAAGCGTTTAAGGCTGCATTTAATTTAATGATACAATGGCTCCGTCATCGTGATTTAAGAAGCTTCTTAAGCTTTATTGGACTAGGGGTGCTGCATCTGAACCTGCATATACTGACTACATTGAGTGGGATATTTTCAACTTCTGCAAAGACACATGGGAGTTAAGCAGCTATATGAATAACGCTAATGGCAACAGATAACTGAGACCGCAGTTATGCTTCCAGCCACATTAAAAACTTGACAATATCTGGTGAAAGCAGATAACCTCCGAAATAAAATGCAAGTAAGCCTACCAAAATCAGCATCACCATTTTCAGACACGTCATACCTTGCTACTGTTCATTTGAAAATACATCACTATAACGAAGACTGAATTCAGTCAAACACTCTGGTTTCTCTCTATCCAGAAGACATGTAGGAAAGTGAATCTTTTAGACTGAAAAGCGGATGCATAGCTAATCCAATTCAATTATGTGCCTAATAACATTTCCCCTTTAAAATATAATTTACAGTGTTTTTCTTGGAAAACACTAGCTCATAACTTTAGCAATGGCCTAACCATGACTCAAGTTTTTCCTGTAGCATTTTACCAGGAGGTGATACCAACTAAGTAAAGAATTTTGAAGAAAGCTGGTCAAAACCAAGAACAAAAGACTGACTCCAAAACCAACACACAGAGAAGAGTTACAATGAGTCCATACTGTTATATTCTTTAAAGTGATGCTAGAGACCTTCTGCCAATTCTATAACTTAGCAAATGTGACATGCCTATAGTAATTTTATTTATCATAGCTTATATCCATGCTATTGCAGGCTGTCTGGAATTGTATTTTGGTGCATTAATAACACATCCTGGTTATAATTTCTTGTTTAACACCAGCAATGACACAGGAGCAAAGAAACAACTTTGACTGTCAGATTCCAGCATAGATTTGCAATATTGACAGTATATATATTAATTTAGAAATCAAAATATTCCACAGATAGTGAAGTGATGCCCTTTTTATTATACAATTAATTTAAATCAGCCACTTTCAACAAAAAAATGACCCATATGTGTTGTCTGTTACCATATTAACAGCTAATGAGAAACAGAGAAATCAAGAGGAAATTTTTTTTTTTTTAGAGGTCCACACAGGGGTAAAAGATGACCTGTTTTCCCTGAAGGATCCTACCCTTTCCCAAGCTTCTGTCAGGGTACTGCTACTGTATGTGCACAGATTTCAGTAAAGGCAGCTCATTTCTGGGCTTCTGCAATCCTAGTCAGAAGCAAGAGCAAGCTCTCAGTAACACAATGATGGTCAGTCCAGGGACAGAGAGACAGGAAAAGTCCAGGGATCTGAGGCTGACCAGAGGTGCCAGTGATTTGCTCAGAAGTGAGAGAATAACTAACTTTGTGGTAAGATGGAGGAAAGGAAAGAGTACAGTTCAGGGCTTGTAGAAACTTCAGGACAAGACACAGGAGGACAGGAGCTCTGCACTGGAAGGAGGTCTAGAGTAAAGTGGGAGGTCTACTACAAGAGAGTTGGTAGAAATGCGGTTCCTTGGAGCCTCATATGTGTAGCTACTGCTCAAACAAAAGCGCTGCCTCCCCCAGCACACATATTTTGTGTCCTGCTTTTCATGTTAGGGAGCATGGTAGCCTAATCCAGAGGTACTCTAGTTCTCTAAACTAACAACTGCACCTTGACCACAAAACCTTCAATGGCCTCATGAACTGAAAGTTGAAAGAATTCTAATTTTCCCTATTATTTGTGTTGAACTTCATGTCAATGTGTATAAGACTTAGTCACTATTAGAAACATCCTTATTTATGTAATTTTCATGTATCTATTTCGATGAATTGAAATAATTTAATTTTATACACAAAAGCTATCACCATTTCTTAAAGACAGCTTATCAGCTACACTGCAGGTAGATTCTAGTACATATTAAAAAAAAAAATCCAAATTTGGCATAATTTTAGAATAGCTGTCAAAGCTTAGTAGAAGAAGCTCATAAATTATGTATTCAAGTGCAAGATTTAATATAACCAGATAGTACTCCACAGTTCTGAAATGGAAACACTCGTTTTTCTTTAAAGGTTTTCATAAGGGGATAGTGTTATCAAATTATTCTTGCTATTCTCCAGAATACTCAGAGCTAATAGAACTGCATTTTAAATGAAACCAGAGACACAAGAGTAATGTATTCAAGCCATTTGTTATACATAAAAAGTCTAATTAAAATTACAAAGCACGTAAGAGAAATCTGCAAACTGCTGTACACAAATGTTTTTGAAGGAACACTATTTTTAGCTTACCAACTGAAACAAATATTTCATAAGTGAAACCTCCTAGAATGGACGCTCTTCCAAATGAGGCGTTCCAATGCATTTCGAACACACTGCAAATTCAAGAGATTCAAGACCCTCTCTTTCTCAGTTATTCAATCTCAAAAACAAAGACAGCAGAAGAACTAGTGCTGTAACATTTTCTAATGAAAAAAAGCTATAAATCAAAGCATCAGTCTCATGCAGTTTTTACTTAATTATTTGTAAAACTTACTAAGCAACACAAACTTAGTATTTCAAAGATTGGATTTCTGTTTAAAATTATCAACCCTTCCCCCCTTCCTGTGTGCACATACAAATAAAATTATACTTGCAAATATAATGCCAGTAAACCTGACAGGCCACATACTGGCTACTCCTGCTTTGCATGGCATCACGCATTTAGGTTATGAATCACCAAAGTCAGGTTGATGAACAAGCATCGTGTTATTCATCTGAGAACCAGACACTTCGTAGCAAATTTCCTACTTGAATGGAAGGAACAATGCTGGCAGAAGTCCCAGAACTGCTCACACCACGAAAGGAACAATGTGACAACAGCATGGCAGGTTTATGATAAATATTTCAGAAATGTGTCTTTTAGCAAGAAGGGATTAACACAGACCTTGGGGATAAAAATATTCCCAGTAGCATCTAGTTGGCATCTCTTTCATGCAAAATGAAAAGCACAGCACAGAGGGTCATTTCCGTTTATTTGAATGCAAATTCACTACTATCAGAATCAAAATAAATTTTAATTAATTTTATGGTCTTTCACTGGGAAAATCTGAAGAAAATTGTGTTGTTTGATTTGTTGTTCTGAAAAGCAGATCTGCATATTCTTTTCTTCCAGGATTTTAAATGTACATCCAGTGCCAATGAGGAGGAAGGAAAATAACCTTGATAGGACATGGGCAAACAGTTCACTATCACCATTTTCTTTCAATATATAATTCAGCAGTTTTCACTCAAATGGGGAACAGGGGCTATATAAAAGACACTAAAGTGCATAGGAACCTTGCAACAAACCCAAAACACACTCCATTTAAGTCTGCTAGTCACCATCACAAACTTGTGTCCCCAAGTAATAAATAATCTCTTCAACAAAACAACAGATAAAAGAACCTTTACAAAATTGAAGTACAGTAAAACAAGGTACTGCCGAAACTGTAAATGCTTCTGTGCATATGGAGTGAACATTGCTTAATGTGAGTCCCCTCTTTGTCCAACTGGTAATGAACATGGGGATTGTACTATTTGGCTGTACATCAAGATCAGCCAACTGAAAAGTAACACCAGCACAGACTAGATCTAGTTACAATCTGGAGGAGGTATACAGAGCATGCAATTCTCTCTTTCCTTTCTAGAAAATGAAGGCCCTGTACTGCTAACTCAGGCTCCCAATGGCTTTAAAATTCACCAATATCTCTGTCAGCGTTTCGGACATATTACATGAAAAGTATAGCCCAAGAAGAAGCTGTCAAAGAATCACAGAATCAACTAGGTTGGAAAAGACCTCTGAGTCCAATCTACGACCCAACACCACCTTGTCAACTAGACTACGGCACTAAGTTCCACATCCAGTCTTTTCTTAAACACCCCCAGGGACGGTGACTCCATCACCTCCCTGGGCAGCCCACTCCAGTGCCCAATCACTCTTTCTGTGAAGAAATTCTTCCTAATGTCTAACCTAAACTTCCCCTGGTGCATCTTAAGACTGTGTCCTCTTGTCCTACTGCTGGTTGCCTGGGAGAAGAAACTGATCCCCACCTGGCTACAACCTCCTTTCAGGTAATTCTGGAAAGTGATAATGTCTCCCCTGAGCCTCCCCTTCTCCATTTAGCTGGGGCTAAATACCCCCAGCTCCCTCAGCCACTCCTCATACGACTTGTGCTTCAGACCCTTCACCAGCCTCATTACCCTTCTTTGGAGATGGTCCAGCACCTCCATGTTCTCCACTCAGAGGACCAGACAGCCCAAGGTCTACCAGTATTGCTAAAGACTAAGGCAAAAAATGCAATGAATGCCTCTGTTTTTTCTTCATCCCTATTAGGCAGGCGACCATCTTCAACAAGTATCCAATGTTTTCTTTAGACCTCCTCTTTCTATAAACGTATTTTTAAAAGCCTTTCTTGTTGTCTGAAACAGCACTGGCCAGTTTCAACTGTAATTGAGCTCTGGCCCTTGGTGTCTTCTCCCTACATATACAAATGACAGCTCTGTACTCTTCTTGCAAAGCCTGACCTCACTTCCAGAGATAGTTAGAGCTAAAAGCCATTATCCAGACCCAGGAGTTACGGAGCTATTAATATGAACAGTACAGACTAGTGTTTTCCCAGGAAGCCAAACTAAGTTGCAACATCAGTCTTCCAACTTTTCATTCTCTTCCAAACAAAACAAAACCTAGAAGCCATTTAATTTTTTCCACAATACAATACTAAAAAAGAAATTGAGCATTTCGGAAGACATCCTTCTAAATGGAAGAAAGGATACTGACAATAAAAAAATCTGTTATTTGAAAGAAAATAGTAAAAGGATCTGACACTAACTCACTGCTTAAGTGTTGCCAGCTGAATTTAAACAAAGGACTGGCCCAAAAATCAGTGTCAGTCTATACATCCTCTCAACCTGGGAAAGGAGAGTTTAAGATTTGGATCCAAATTCTGCAGCACAAGCCCATCTCTAATTAAAATGAGTTAGATTAAAGAAGCAGAAGATAATAAATATATAACTTAGACCTCTGTGGTGACAGGAGCCTGTGTGCCAAGTTCTTGCCAGGGGCAAATTTCTATGGTCAAGCTATAAGGCTATAAAAATAAGGGTTTATAACAAAAGTATTTACAGATGCTTAACTCCAGCAGTGCATTCAAAGACTCCCGTAACAAATGCCACCTTGAAAAGACAAGATCTACAGTCCATTCACTGTATAGACTGTTTAATTCCAATGCTGACTCAACCTTTATCTTTTCAAAGAAACAACAGAGCATTGCTATCAGCTCTAGCATCTCAGATGGAGCACATTCCAGCAATTCTGCAATGTTCTACTTACCAAGCCATTGCAAGTAGCTTTCTAAACTGTCTTTTTTCTAGTTGAAGACAATGTAGGTAAAGCATACGTGGGTATAAATGAGCTCTTGTAAAGTCAATAATCTAAATCAAGCACAATGATTCCACAAGATATGCTGGATAAACACATAGCAAAAAGGAAAGTAAAAGGTTCAGCCAAAGACATTTCAGAATGTAGAGTGTAACACTTTTTATAAGTCTAATTTTGGAAGATAAAGCTTTTCATTTTGTAATGAGACACATTGTTCATAGCAGACTAGAGAGCCAAGGGTAATAAAAATGAGGCACAACAACCTTGAAGGTTATCCACAGCTGCCAGGAAGCTTCTAATTACGATGAGCCATTTCAGCTAGTAATCACAGAGGAGGCAGGAGGGACACACTACCACATCAGCCTTCCATCTCCAGGGCTCCTATCAGGCCCTCATTCTCTCTTACAAGTCCACAATTATATCCTCCTAACTCCTTCTCTACCAGGAAAACACAATGCTGGGTCTGTATTAGGCACAGAGGTATGTATTTTAAAATGACCATTCACAGCCAAAGTAAGCCAGAGATGTGGTTTCAGGAGTTTCAGAGTTTTCCTAGAAAGTAGGAAATACGACTGCATTTTTATCTACTCACAGTCACGCCACACAGTGTAAGATGGTATCTCCAAAAGCTGAGCTGCCACGTCAGTGCCAGCCATATATCCATGCAATTTGCACAGGTAAGAGTCATTCATGTGGGCTAATGCAAGTATTGTGAATCCTATTCCTGTGTCTGTTATTTTAGATCTGTGTTTTACAGATCTATCAGACTTCACAGAATCATGTCCCATTTTGCGTTCTCCTGCAGCTGGTGGGTTGAACCTAACAAACTTTGGGAACTGCACTTGGGTCTCTTTGTCCATGTATCCCTAGATACAGCTAGGTAGCACGCCTAATGGTTTAAGGATATTTGCTGGATTCCCACTGAGTTAACAGCAGTATCAACAAATGTTTGTTTTGCCCCTTCTTTCTACGCTTCTTCTGTACCTCAGGTCAGAGATGCTGCAGAGTCTATGTAGATCTCACAAAACTGGGAATATGCCAAACAGTCAGTTTCATAGCTCTTTGGAGTTACCAGGCTATTGTAAAGGGGGTGCAATTCTTTTTAACATCTGGAACAAGCTAAACAGTCCAATATGTGATTAAAATAAAAACAAAAAACCAACAAACCCACCACAAATCAAACTACCCCTCCCTGCAGCTTCACATGTCTTCGGAATTTCAGTCACTGTGTACATTGTTACCTTTAAACTAAATATACAGCATAGGCTACATAGCTGAGCCAAAAGTGCTGCTAAAAACATAGGATTGAATTTCATCACAAACTTTTACACAGTTACAATGGAAAAATTACAGGTTGATGAACATCAACTGGTTTTGGTTTTTTGGTTGTTTTTTTGTTTGTTTGTTTGTTTGTTTTGGTTGGTTGGTTGGTTTTTTGTTTGGGTTTTGTTGTTTTTTTTGTGGAAAAAAATTAATGCAAGAATATTTTTTCTTTAATAGCACAATAATAAGACTTACATGTACCTGAATTATGTAAACTGCCAAGGACAGCAATGGGAATTACTTAGCTTCAGTTGCTAAAGATTTGTCTCATAGTAATGGCTTGAATTTAAACAAAGTTAAATTTAGTTTACAGAGTGTCAGAAAATTTCCTAGCAGTAAAATATACTAGACTGTGAAACAGTCTCTCAGGGAAAGCATTATCACTTGAGTCAGACAAAGTGGACAGTCTAACACCAGGGGAAAATACAGTAGAACACAATCCTGCACTGGTGAGAGTATTGGCTGAGATGATCTAACCGGTTTGCTTCCTTCATTGACTTCTGTGAAGTGTGAATTGTTCATAAAGTGATTGCAGTGGAATATGCTAAAATAAAATATTCAGGAGCCATAGTAGCCACACTGGCTACTAGTCGTTCCATTTCAGCTTTCCACAGCCTTTTTCCTACCAAATATAACAGTACCTTTTAAGCTGTCTAAAAGGAACAGAGTCTTTCTGCAAGGCTGCAACGTCACCCTTTCAAAGCCTGTGCACCCTGGAGTCACTGCATCCTACTGAGAACGCACACTTTGAACTTTTCAACAATTCTTAACACCTACTGCGTCTCTGCTTGGTCTCTTGTAGTAGGATTAACACAAGTATGTGTGACAGGAAAAGCGGCTTTGATTTGCTTGTCTTCAATTCAACGGTCAGTGCACTAGTTCTGAACTGCTCAGACTGCAAACTAGCAGTGTGCTAGTTCAGAACAACCTTCAGAAGTTAATTATTTTGTAAGCATCACAGACATTTTTTGGACTATTTTAAGTCAGCATTTGAATCAAACCTAAATTTTTATCTTTTTCAAAACAACAATGAGAAAGACAAAACCCAACAAACCTGGTTTCTCCTTTGCAATAAGAGCGTTCTTAATCACTACAAAACCAGGTACATACTGTTCACCAGTCTCCTTCATGGAGAAGAGTTCACCACAGTTGTGAGACATTTACAGCAGCAAAGTGTTTATTCCATTCTGCTTGCAGAACTAAAATACTAGCTCAAAGCAGTGCAGTCTCAAATCAGAAAAATATTCAAGAATGTGTTTAATTCTAACTATGTCAACAATCCCAATAACTTGATTAGATTTAAGGAGCTGCATAAGTTGTTTGCTCAATAAGGATGTGATCTGTGATGTGCTTAACCTTAAGCATACACCTATGCACCCTACAAAATGTACATACCACTTAAGAAATTAACCCAGAAAGCATGATGGCAGTAAATACTAGCAAAAAGTATGTAAAGATACCACAGAGAAAATCTTTTCATGAAAATGAGATTTTCAAAATAAAGTCCATTCCTACTTGAGGATACTGTTTTGAAAAGCCCTTGCAGATGTTGAAAAAGTTCAGGCACTGGAGCAGGCACAGGTGACTCAACAATTCTTTCACAGACAGAGGAAAAAGAAAAGTAGTAAAACAGTTCAGGTATAGTTCTCTGCCTGAGGCCACAAAATACAATTCTACTACAAAACAAATGGTAAACATCAAACATTGTTCATCAAAGCACAGAGTAAACTAGTCCAGGGCAGTTTTTGGCTTTGCTGTCAGCTCCTTTTCAGGGTTTAATGTACTTTGATAATCTGTGCAATAGTTTTTCACTAGCAGAACATAAAAGGATAGTAAAAATGGGTATTGTCCTTAAAATTAAACAAGGGCATCATTGACAATTTGCTATCCTGAGACTTTCATTCCACAGTTTTTAAGGAAAATTTCAATCAAATTTCTTCTAAAAGCTTATTTAACATTTGCTAAATTAAGATTTTAACTAAAAGGTTAAAAACAAATTTGTTTTCCTCATTGTCTTGATTACTTTTTGCACATGCTCTAAATGGACAGTTATATTAAATTTCTTCAAGTTTAATTCTACATCTTCATTCTCAAGTGCTAGAAAACTTTGCACTGCTTAGCAACCACACTCTGTACATGGTCAATACTGCAGTGCAAACTTTTCATGTCACTGTGTTTAGCTTACCTGTATAATTTACCAACTCTCTCCTATCAAGAAGCTTCTTTTTTTTTAATACAATTTCAAAACTATTATTAGCTTAGAATATTATTTAGGTATCATAAGAACAAACAAAACTATGACCGCTGTAAATTGCAAGCAAGCTGTTGCAAACCAGTACTGGCAGTTACTAAGAATAAAACCTGTACTTAGTTCATATATGTCCCTCATTTAGCATTAAGGGCTTACTTTATTGATGCTTTGTTGAATAGAGACTTATATCTTTGAACTGCCCTGTTCTGAGGCTTCTATGCACTCCAAAGCATGTGCCTGCCTCGCAAGGAATTACATCATGCCAAGTACTGACTCAGAAACTTGATGTGTTAGATGTTTCTTATGTCCCTAGGGAGAGTATATGAAGCTTTTTATTTTGGTCTGTATCTTTGTATGCAGCTTTCTGCGGGCGGGTTTCTAAGAGGCACATCCATCATGCTTACCTGCACTTCTACCCCACTAATCAGCCCCCTCCTTCCCTGCAGCACCATTCATTATCTAGTGACAGCTGTTGGGTTGTTTTCTGGCACATTCAACTTCAATTCC
This sequence comes from Neopelma chrysocephalum, assembly GCF_003984885.1. Lineage (NCBI taxonomy): Eukaryota > Metazoa > Chordata > Aves > Passeriformes > Pipridae > Neopelma > Neopelma chrysocephalum. Next base: position 8,101,352 of record NW_020897693.1, read on the forward strand.
AGCTTCGGTACTAAAGTAATTCACACTGCAATGCTTTCAGGTCAGTTTAAAAAACATAATCGCAGGCCCACAGATCCCGCCTAGATTAGCACCATTTCCACTGCAGCAGTGCCTGCAAGCCTCTGACAAGTGCCAGGTTCTGACTATGCATCACTCACTGAGCAAAGCAGCTTCTAAAGACAGCGCTGGCACGTAAGGTTACAGCTTGGGACAAATCCTGGAAACAAAACAACGCCGAACTCTGAGGATAAAATCTAAAGCCTGCTCAAATTTCTGGCAAAACCCCCGTGACTTCTATGAAGCCAGGAACTACCCACCTCCTCTCTCACAACAAAGGAATGCTACCCCTGAATATGAAGTCAGATGTTGCCTGCTCTGCCATGGCCATTTTCTGTGGCATGCAAAACACATATCAGGGCTGTGCAGCACTGAGCTACCAAATCCCAGGGCTGCCCGATCTGCTGAGGCCACGGATGCTGCTGAACTAAACCCAAGGCAAACAAGTGTCAGCCAAACTTTTCTTTTCTCCTTCCCTTCCCTGAGTGCTCTATTCAAAACACTGGGGGAGGGAGAGGGGGGAGGAGGCACAGATTATGTTTCAAATGAAAATAAATGCAGTTGTTCCCAAATCAGTCTCCAGCTGCCATTTGTCATCCTTTCGAGGACACAATACAGGTTGTCACTACTTGGAGCCACAGATTGGCAACTCAGAAGAGTTCAAGGACAGGAATACACAGGTTACACTACTGAGATAGAGCAAAGGAGAGTATGGAAAGCCTGTATCAGCCACCTGCACCACACACTTGGAGTTTCCTGAGCATCTTTTAATTGAATTACATTAATGAACCAAAGTAAGAAAAACTGAGGAGAGGAGAAGGAAACAAAGAGAAGTCTGTCAAAAACATTTCCACCAAGGGTGAAGAAACAAAAATGAATTATAATTATTTTTACACATTTTTTTAGAATGAATTGGTAACCCCCCCAATTTTAAATGCTCTTTGGGCCCGTTTTTTAAAGAGGCAGTCTGTGTTAAACACAGTATTTCTCAATGGAATGTCTTCTACCAGATTTCACTCTACCATGTAATGCTGATCATCTCATTCCAAGACTGCTGACTTCCTATCAATGCTTATCACCAGAATTATCATCTTCAGGAACTACAGAAATTATTGTATAATAAATAATGGTCAATGAATCAGGCATGACTTCACTGCTGAATTATGCAGCTTCTCTGACGGTTGCCTACACTCACAGACCCTTAAAGATTAGAAGGTTTAGCAACAGAATTTAGAAGTGTCCTTGGTAATGAAAGACACATTTGGGAATTGAAAAAGCTTTCAAGCTAAATACTTTAGTTGATTTTGAATCCCAGAGAAAGGAACGGAAAAGGTGGCAACTTTTCTCTCTGAAAACAAAATGAACAGATTCTTACTTCCTTTTTTTTTTTCACAAAGCCTCCAAACTGGGGTTACGTTATTTATAGTCAAGTTGCTTTCAAGGCCTCAACACGTTCAAGAAATGCAATGAAAACTGACAGCAGTATGGATCTGCACTTTGTAAAAGAGGCTGTGTGGTTACATCTTTAATAATTCCAGTGAAAAAGAGAAAAAAAAAAGAAAGGAAGTAATGTGGTGAAAATGTCAACATGCAATTCCACATAGGTCTTATTTTCCACACAATGTTCCTATTGCTGAGCTAGTGCTTCAGCCAAAGTTAATGGCACAAGGTACAGCTACACAAGCACAAAAACAAAAACACAAGCACACCAATTAATTACCCTGACTTTTTTAGAAACAATCATCACTGTTAGCACTGCCTATATATAAATGCCCTGCCTGAAATGCAAGTTGCAAAGTGACTCTGCTTTCATCATAGCTCAATATTAAAGGTAAACTTCGGGAAAGATTTTAAAAATAAATGGGTGATAACATACTAAGTGTTTTGCACTACTGTTTTTCTCTTTTGTGAACTTTTCTTTGGCTGGTTTGCAATGCTAGGGAAATCAGCTGAACTTAAACTGATTCAAAAGTTTGCATCTGCAAACTTCTGAGACAGCCTGAGGGAGGTGGAGATAATTCAGTATCTTACAATAGCAGGCAGCACAAAGATCAAAGAAAAGGAAGACTTGGCTGAAACTAACTATGACTGCTTGACTGTGTGGGGTACTAGTAAAAATAAATTATTTTTTATGCCTAGGGAAGACTGTCTGAACTGCAGCTCTGAACACCTTCCACTTTTCAGGCTGTTTTGGGCTTTGTTACAGCCACAGAGCAGCAAAAGCCTCCTGCTGACATACATGTCTTTGATAAAGGTTTGGAATAGACGTGAAGGCTTGACATGACATGACTACTCTTGCACAGTCTTTTAACTGAAAAAAGTTTTGCATACAGTTAAAATTTGGGTCTTTTTTTTCTTACAGCACAGAAATCTTGGAAATGACTGAAACTCAAGTTCCTTGCAGTACCAGTAGAGACCATCTCACTGTGTAACACAGCGATGTGTTCGTATGCACCACCTCAGCATATGGACTAAAGTCCCAGTACGGAATACTGACGTTTTACAAAAAGCCAAAGCAGACTATTTCACAAGATCTGTGTTTCATTTGCATGGGATTTTCTGCTGATGGTCATTAATTATGCCAGACTGCAAGCCTCTGGGTGTGATTTTGTCTCTGGGAAGACTCTGAAAGCTGACTGACCTGTACACAAACACAATACTTCTTTCTGTAAACCTAAGTATATTGTGCATCTAGTGTTGAACATGTTTATCTGAATGCTATTTAAAACTTTGTTCTGCAATTTTTTTCAGTGTGCAATTGCCAAAGAGTGACTAGACTACTTGACTTCAGATTTCTATCTATGTCCTCTCAAAACAGCAAAACAGCAAGTGATCCAACCCAAAGGCAGACGTTTCCTGAGATTAGAGAAACATATTCAGATAGAATACCTGGTGTTCGTGATGTCCATTCAATTTCATACATTCATTAAGCTGCTCATTTTTGTTCACAAGGATTAGGGTCTGATTGTCTTGAGGTGCTCTCTTCTTTTTGCACACCTCGCTGCATTGCACAACTGTGCTGTTAGGACCAACAGGTCTTGGAATGATCCAAGGGTATCAAACAGATGTGGAAATGACTTTAGACTTCATTCATACCCAACTTGTTACAGGCATGAGCCCAGGCAAAAAAAATAGTGTTTTTTTAATCCATAAGCTACAAATCATTTGATGCTCTAGAATCCAATTAAGGTAGTGCTTAAATCCTATTCAAGCCAACAGCAAGCCCATCGAAGCACTTTGCTGAAGCATTATGGCTTTGGAAAACAAGGCAAGGACCACTGTGGATGTGGTCTACCTGGACTTCAGTAAAGCCTTTGACACTGTCTCCACCGCATTCTCCTGGAGAAGCTGGCAGCCCATGGCTTGGACAGCTGCACTCCTTGCTGGGTTAAAAACTGACTGGATGGCCAGGCCCAGCGAGTGGTAGTGAACAGTGCCACAACCAGCTGGCAGCTGGTCACCAGTGGTGCTCCCCAGGGCTCAGTACTGTGGCCAGTCCTGTTTAATATCTTTGTCAATGATCTGGATGAGAGAATCGAGGGCACAGTCAAGCAGTTTGCAGATGATATTAAGTTGGATAGGAGTGTTGATCTGCTGGAAGGTAGGAAGGCTCTACAGAGGCTTGTGGACAGGCTGGATTGATGGGCTGAGGCCAACAGTATAAGGTTCAACAAGGGGAAGTGATGGGTCCTTTGGTCACAACAACCCCATGAGCACTAAAGGCTGAGGGAAGAGTGTCTGGAAAGAGGTCCAGTGGAAATGGACCTGAGGGTGTTGATCAACAGGCAGCTGAACATGAGCCAGCAGTGTGCCCGGGTGGCCTAGAAGGCCAATAGCATCCTGACCTGTATCAAAAATAGCCTGCAGGGCTAGGAAAGTGATTTTCCCCCTATACTCAGCACTGGTGAGGCTCCATCTCGACTCCTGTGTCTAATTCTGGGCCCCTCACTACAAGAAAGACATTGAGGTGCTGGAGAGTGTCCAGAGAAGGGCAATGGAGCTGGTATTGTTACTGTCAGTTAAACCATTTGCAATTCAGATTACACCACCACCTCGAGGCTCCATGCAAATAAAGAAAACAAATCTTATCAAATAAAAAGAATTTACTAATTAATGTGCTGACAAATAGGTTCTTTAAAAAGCCTTTATAATTCTTACCCAGATTTTTCACTATTATGCTGAAGCAATATGGTATGTTTCAGACTCATAAGGCTTTTTACTGCCCCCCTTTTTCTGTTTGCTTCAAAGATGCTGATTAATCTAAGTTACTACATAACAGACATTTTAATTGTGAATGTTTTCAAGCACGTGTCTGCCTTACATCTGCATTCCCCCTTAATACATAAATATTACCACAGAAAATACTTTGTATATAAAGCACTGAAAAACACATCACAGAGAAGAATAGCCTGTGTTGTATATATACAGCAGACAAACAAAATTCCATGGAAAAACACACACTGTAAACATCAATGCCTTCCCATTGAGGACAGCTGCTGTAACACAATCCAGGGTGCCTGCTGCCAGGATTTTCCACATGAGTGCATCTTCTTTTAACCGCTGCTCAAACACTGGCTGAAAGAGGAGCTGCTAGACTGAACATGTGTCTGCGCTCGGACGACAAACACACGGCACAGCACTGGAATGCAGAGCAAACCCCGGGATTTGGGCGGGAAATGAGCTACCCGCTGCCTACCTTTGAGTTAAGTTCACAAACGCTTTTGCTCTGGCTTTCAGAAATTCATTTTACGTTTCCCAGTGAGAAAGAGGTGAGTGTGCTCGTGAGCATGTACACAGTCACAGAGGTTTTAAGTAGAAATTATCAATAAATGAAACCAAATTTATGACAACAGTACAAAATATACATCTCCTCCCGCTTGCACTGGCAGCTGAGTAGAAAGGAAGAACAAACCTACTGGACACATATTTTTTTAGATTAAATAAAACGGATATTGGCAGAAAATTTCAGAGATATAAAATTCTGGGGTGAGGAGGTGAGAATAGGTCACTGCAGAGAATCTGTTCATAATATTAACAAAATGCAAATCAAGTCATAGATTAGATAGAAAACAGAGTCAGGTTTCCCAGCACAAAAGGCACCTCAACTGCCAAAAGTACAAGAGCAATTAAGGAGCACAAATCAGCTTAAAAGCAGAGAGGAATAAATGGTGTAGAAAAAGGGAAGTGCTCACTTGAATTAATGAGTTTGTAAATTAACATACACACACATTTATCCATACACACACCCACAGCCTTCCACACCATAAGGGTAAAGTGTCCTCACTGGACAGAGACCAGGCTGAGGGGTCTGCTTGACACTGGGCTCTCCAGTTTCCCCCTGCTCAAAGGGCTGAGGTGACAATTTTTCCCTTGACTTCTGCTTCATACTTCCTGCTACACCACTAAAAAAATGGAAGCCTTTTGCCTGGATATCCTAGGCAATAAAACAACCACTGTTGATTTTTTACATATTTCTTAGGAGACAAGCTCACAAACATTATAGATTTAAAATTCTAGACACGTACCAGCCAAAGCAGACACAAAATTATAGTAAAAGTTGTTTCAACCAGTGAAATAATAAAGGTTTCCTTTTTCTCTGTGCCTCAGTTTCTTCACTATCCTTTGGTCTATTTTGTGCATAGATGAGAATCCTTCAGGACACTAGAACTGTCCTCCCTCTCCAAAGCCATCAATTGATCCGGTATCCTCTCTCTGGGTGATGAAAGTAAACAAAGACATGGGATGTATGTGTGTGAAAGAAAGATTATATACAGATCAAGAGAAAGAATTCAAGAAAAAACTTGAAGGATTGAAGCTTCAAGGATTTATGGAAACACCTTCGAATTTTTAAGTGTATTTTAGCTTTACAAAAGGGCTTAAAACTCTGTGTAGCCAAAGGACTAAGAAAACAAATGGTTAAAAAGAGATGTCAATACCTCCTTAAATCTTGTGATTCAGCAGGGCCTAACTCACAATTTACGACCTTTTCGAGGCTGGCAGTGTTATGATTACTCAACCTGGCTCATAGTTGGCAGACACAGTCCAAACAAGAGAATTGGAGAATCTCAGTTCTAATCCCTGATCATTTACAGGGATTCAGCTGGATCTGATTCAGCAACACATGCAGGCACATGCTGTATGTTAAACAATATGTTACCTCCACTGAAGCTATTAACACTCAGAAAGCACTCAAAGTGCATGCTTAACCAATTACCTAAACTGGAGGCTACATGATCAGAAGAGAGCTACTCCCAAAAGTTGTGTATTCTTCCTTTAGCTTAATTGCCAACTCAGATGAGTTTGTCTGGTGTTTTGTGGGAAGCATGGAATGGTCAAGACCAGAATCGCTGTCCAATAAAGTTCATGATACAATATTTAGCTGTAGCAATAAACAGAGTGATCAGTGCAGCTACCAGGGCAGAAGAAGCAGAAAGCACAGCCTGACAGCTTTCTACAAACTTAGAACAATGCTTTTAGTTCCACCATACCATGTCTCAGAAAATGTTTCTCAGAACTTCCAGTTCTAGCATATCTTTAGGTTATTGACTAACCCTGCTAAATCTAGTGGCTCCTGTCCTGGCATGATTCAGTCCTGCCCCCTCTCAGCTTCAACAAGTGGGGAAAAAACCCCTCAAAACAAACCACATAAACAAACTGTTCACAATCTTAACAGAAGCCAGAAAGACCCCCACATTAATCTTAAAACTCTTTTGGCTATAAATGGCATCATCATATAGGTAGAGTTAAGAAACACATGACCTGTGAGATCTGTTTTAAAGATCTTGATGAAATTTCATTTAAAGAAGAAAACTAAAAGGAACTATGATGTTGAAAAATTAAAAATTTGAATACAGGAAATGGATGAAGTGATATAACACAGAATAGAATAAGCACAAGATGTGAGGTACAAATATACCCTTGCAATACTAAAAAGCTATGGCTTTCCTTCTATGTTGGAATTGCTTCTAATTCCCTCATTGACACAGTGGGGTGTGCAGTAGATTGGTAAACACCAGTACTTTCAAACAGAATCAGGTAAAGCTGGAATTAAGAAGCCCCCACTTTCTGGATCTCTTAGAAGATCATCTAAGAAAATGGAAGAGCCTCGAACAGAAGAGCAGTAAGAAGCAAGTATGCGTATTGGACCATGTTCATTATTCTGTGAAGTCACACCATTTGGAGAACAAATTCCTTTTGCAATTCACACAAAAAAGTGAACCCCTGCCTGTAAAGTTAAAGTGATCATGGAATATTTTCCTGTGAAGAGGACCAGTGAAGTCTGCATCCCTGTAAATGAATATCCACAATATCAGTCAGAGACAAGAAGGTAGCTGGCGGGGGGAAAGCTCAGCATGAGCACACCAAGGGTCAGACATGGCTATGCACAATCAGACATTTAATGAATTTCTGCAGACAGCTGCTTACATAACTGTCAAGCTGTCCTACCAGCCCTTCAAAAGCACTGAGGCATTTCCCCTCCTTTAAGAGAGGAAAAAAACCCCACTCTGAAAGATAAGAAAAGGAAAACTCATAAGCTGCAATAGTTGCAATTACTTATAATAGCTTATGACTACATGGATTAAGCTTTAATTATTATACTGATGCTATTTGTCTACTATTGGATGTGTGGAGAAACCAGTTCTAACTTGTCCAATATCATGGACTCATGTTTTCCAATGTTTAAAGAGTTAGAGTTTGCCCTTGCCTTTTGCCAACAGTATATTTTCCCAATTAAAGGAAATTAATTTTTACTATTTTAAACAAAGGTTGAAGAAATTTGCCGTAGGAACAAACTTCCTGACTTTCATTATCCAAAGCTTTAAAATGACTGGCAAGCTTCACTTTTGAGTCATATAAGTTAATTGATGACACCATTATCATGAGTAGTAATGCTAGTCTAATCAGGTATTCTTTCTTCCTGGTAAATACAATCCAGAATACCCTGAGGGATTCTGCTAAGCACAGATGTAGAGAAAAGCACACAGAAAAAGAGGACAGGAACACATTTTTCAACATGTCTTTCCCCCTTATTCAACTGTCGAAGAGAACAAACACATTGTCCAATGGGGATTATAAATGAGCCTCTGCCCAAAGTTAAAACTGAACTTCCGAAAATATACATGCTACCACTTAGAATTTCATCCTTCAGACATTGACAACTTTTATCCTATGGCAAAGATTTACAAAAGAAAAAGGTATTTTTAAAAATAATTTAAATCTAAGGGACAGATTACAAAATTATACACTTTGGCTTTCTAGAGAAAAGAAGGGACAAAAGGACAAAGGAATCCAGCCACCATGGATTTGCCAAGTCCCATGACAAGTTGATGAAAAAACCATTATTTCCATTTGATAAAAAAATGTAGTTTAATAATCTTAGAGGAAGGCTCATAAGAACATATTCACCTACCTTTAATTAACCAAGACTAATTAGCACACTCTGTAGCTTACTTTCCTGCCCATAATGCAGCAGCACTTTCCCTCTCATGAATGTATCAAAAATGGAGTTTAGATGCAAAAGCTTAGAGGAACTTGGAGAAGAGTCAGTTATGGACTCCTACACAATCCTTATACTACGTAATTTCAAGAAAAAGAAAATTATTCAGACCCCATATACACCTCACTTGTTTTGTCTTTAATGGAGATAAGTAAAACACACTGCTGTCAGAAAAATTAATTACTTTGACTGATACTCTAAGCCTTACACTGTCAAAGACCTGCTGCAGTATCTTTCAGCCCATCTGTCCCAAACAGAGCTGTTATATTACTTTTTCCCTCTATAACCTGGGGTCGAATATACACAATTTCACATTGGAAGCAGATGCTGGAAGTGAAAATACCTAGTTCAAGGTTAGTCTAATCTCACTAGTTTGGCTTTGAGCGAGAGTGAAATACTCATTCCCTGAATTGAAATGTCTATCAAATTGATGTATGAAATCAATCTGAACCTACCTGACAAGAAGAACAGAAAAATTACCAGGACAGGGGTTGTCTCCTGGTGTCAATCATTTAATAGCTGTAAGGATACTGGCTTACTACAAGAAGTGCAAACATGGTTGAGAAAACAGCCTGTCACAGCCATCTTCCCTAACAATTTCATTGCTCACTTCATTAACTTATAGGCATTTCCCAGCTCTCAAGCTTAGATAACATCTCATCCTCTCTCTAATAGAAGAAATATTTGTATGCACAGGAGAATTTACAAAACCTGGTTTATTGTGACTCCCTGTGTAGGTTGTGTTTCATCTAACAATAAGACTTTCACTTCAGTGGATGAACCACCTGTGAGCTTTCTCTCTTCCTCCTCTCCTACACAACTGCATAGTTAATGAAATTGAGTATCATTTAGACTTAATTCCTATGAAATTAAAGTAAGACCAGACAACTTGTTCAAAAGCTATCTGGGGACCAGTGACATGCAGACAACAGGATCACATAGGTCTTGACATTCTTGGGGAAAAAAAAAAAAAAAGACCTATGCAGCAGTACATGCACATCTGCCTAATTTTTTCTTATTGACCTGACCTGTCTAAGGAGGTTAAAATAAGGGAACTCATGAAAGACAAATCATCTGAATCTTTTTATTCTGTCATGAAAGAAAAGTATGCCCTGTGTGATGAAACTAATACTCAGTCCTCAATATATATATATCAAAATGCTGTCAGCCATGATAAAGAAACATTAAAGAAATGCAACTTCCCAAGTACCATAATTTTCCAATGAAAAATCAATTTTCTACAATAATGACCTCAAGTGAGACATGATAGGAGATGGCAACATAAACTCTAGGATTATCACCCATCTGAGTCACTCACACCCTGTTTACATCCAGTTGAAGGCTCAGCACTATTTATAACACTTTGTCTCACCTTTCAAGGGTCTTTCCCTTTTCTATCAATAGCTTTCAGAAACCAGGGAGATTCTGACATGCTAAACTGACAGAATGCTATAGGTAGCCTTGTTCAGCAGCAGAATACTAAAGCAACTAGTGGATCAGGTCTATCAGCTTTTAAATTGTGATCTCTCTTAATAGGAAACAGATTCCAAACTCAGATAACATGCTAAGCCGTTAACTATTTTTCTTCCCTTTGTTTTCTTCTGAGACCTGTGCCCTGGACCTATGTTTGAAACTTGTATGGAAAGATGTGCTTGAGATATATGCTGCAAGATTTGTTTGTGATGTGTCATGACAGACTGGAAATAAAACCACTTTACTTTAAAACTATAGTTCTGGAACTCTGTCCTCATGCAACTTCACCTACAAGACAAAAGATCCAGTCCCACTTTCATGTTATATCACTATCTGACCAACTTTAAGTTATAATGCCTCCCAACAAGCACTGAACACAGTAATTGTACTGAGTCTTCACTAATTGTATTGAACATCACCCAAATGGCCTTTCGGGAATGCAAAGTGCAAGGATGTGAAAGAGGGAAATACGGCTTCTCAAGCGCTATCCATCCTATCTCCCGTCCAAAACAAATTTGGAGACATCTCCTACTCAATTCCTCTCAGAGAATCAACAATCTTTAAACCAAGTACATTTTCCAACTAAAATCTTTTGTATCCAGAGTTTTTAAAAGATACATTATGTTTAGATTTCCTCTTACTCCCCAGCCCCGAGGTGATATTAACACTTGAGTGAGATGCCTGTATGTGACAAGTGTGGAAAATACTGCAGTCATCTCGTCTAACACTTACATTATCATATACATAAATATATATGTATTTTTAACCTTTAAGAATAAAATAGTTTATCATATATGCTCAGATTTTTTCCCTTCAAAAAACGATTACAAGTAAATATTTTCTAAACTTCTGGCAAACACCCTACTTGTACATCAGTGAATCCTGCTGAAATGTGAGATTGCACTCATGCCACCCTATAATGCTAATTTCATCACCCAGTTGCCTATTAACCCATGGTTGAGTAACTCCAAAGTAGGGATAAATTCACATACAGCATGACTGCCCCCTTGTGTCAAACTAGACACCCTTCATTAGCATGGGGATTTCTCACATCTCTGACTTATCTCTCTTGTCTTAATATGAGAAAAACCCACCAAAGCAAGAAATTAAACTAGTTTCTTGAGCATGAAACTAGAGTTTTACAGTTCCTTAAACTATGACAAAACAAAATGTAAGGTATGGATGATAGAAAGCAATTTGGAAATGAGCAACACATTTCCAAAGTGACACGATCCTAAATTACTGTCAGGTTTATTAACAACATAAGAAAAAAAAAAGTAAAAAAGAAAAAAGCTTATTCTCTCTCAAAGGCTGTTTTCTTTACACAATCCCTTTTTTCACAAAATGACTTGGGTTGGAAGGGATCTCAAAGACCATCTAATTCTAACCCCCCTGCCACAGGCAGGGATACCTTTCACTAGACCAGGTTGCTCAGAGCCTCATCCAACCCAGCCTTGAACACTGCGAGGGATGGGACATGCACAACTTCTCTGGGCAACCTATGCCAATGCCTCACCATCATCACAGTAAGGAATTTATTCCTAATATCTAATCTACATCTACTTTCTTTCAGCTTGAAGCCATTCCCTCTTGTCCTGTCACTCTAGGCCCTTGTAAAAAGTCCCCCTCCATTTTTCTTTTCTTCAGGTACTGGAAAGCAGTGATTAGGTCACCATGAAGCCTTCTCTTTTCCAGGCTGAACAATCCCAATTCTCTCAGTTTTTCCTCATAGGAGTGATGCTCTGTCCCTCTGATCATCTTGGTGGCCCTATATTTCAGTTATAAAAATAATTATATGAAATCATGTAACAAGACTATAAGGTAACCTCAGTGAGTCAGACACACAGTGTAACTCACAAGCACCTCTGAATATAGAAGCCTACATATGCAACAAACAATACTACCAAGGGAAAATTCTCAAAGGACATCAGAGGTCCAAGGCACATACAGGATATACACTTACTTTTAAAATTATTTGGATAGAAATGTAGGAGGAAAAAATCACAAAGCTAATTTCCTGGAAATCACTTCTTCTGAATATACATCCACAACCACACAGTTCCTAGAGGAGTACCAAGGTGTCTAAAATGCAGCATCACAAATTTAATATCTGAAAAATAAGAAGCCGTCAAGCCAACTGTAATGTTTTGACTCTGAAATACATCACTTTGCCAACAGAATTAAAGGCATCGCATATCAAATATAAGCGTGTCCAATGGTATCACCAAGATCAGCCAACTTTTCTCCCATATCCTGAGCTCATTTCCTTCTTCTGTCACTGCTGATACGACTATTCCTGTTCACTGAAGCTTACATCCTTCAATTACTCTTTTCCCTCCTCTCTCATTCTCCCACAACTCATCTGCTTCACCACAGCATCTCCAGGATTTGCCCCCTTCCTCTCTCACCCTCCCCAAAACCAATTCCTTTAGGCATTTGTAGTGCTCCAGCCTTTCAATAAGCTGACCAGAGGAAGCACAGACAGGACAAGGGTAAGTCAGTAACTAAGGTACCGTTTTCTGACTCATTTTGTTTTCCTTCTATCAAAACCCTCTCCTCTTTTTTCAGTCTCTGTACCAGATCTGTCACTACTGCCACGTGCCCTCTTAATGTTTTCTCCATCAAGTGTAACTTTCTGTAGAGCTATCAATCTCCTTTCTCTACGGCATTTTTTATGTTCTGCAATCTACAGAAATGCCCTGCCTAATCAAGCAGGAACTGAACTTGAAACTTGCAATTCAGATGTGAATATTCTCACACTACAGACTCTTGGCTTGCTTTTCTCCTTTTCTCCCTTTCTCTTTTTTTTTTTTAATCTTTCAGATCTTTCTGACACAGGGACACCTTCTATGCATAAAAAAGTACTTAACAAATGAGAGACTCCTCCCATCCAAATACTTCTAATAATTCATTCTTCTCTTGGGGGATCTACAAACTATACTGTCCACAGCTCCATCAGGTATGATTTATATTTTTTTTGTGAGAAGTTCATACCTTTAAACTGTGCTTCCCTCAGAAAAAGAGTTCCTACTTGTACCATGTCTCAAATGTGCCACTGGTGGTAAGACTGGAAGGCCTACAGTATACATTATTGCCAGTTCATAATTCACAGTAAAAGACCAAAAGCTTTCAAGCTTTCAGACAAAAAGACAGACACAATTAAGAGCTCTAATAATCTGATCCTGCTGTTTGCAGCACACAGTGATTTAAAATCATTCATGTGTTTCAATATGGAAGTGATTTAACATAATTTAGCAAACCTGAGACCTACATTAAGATGTAATAATGATGAATGGATGAGACCCAGCACACACACTTATAGAAAACCTCAGAGTCCTGCAGAGTAAAGGAAGTACCCCAGAAGACCTGGCAGGTGCTCCAATGTGGGTGGTCTAAAAAGAAAAAAAAAAACAAAACCAAAACAAACAACCACCAAAAAAACCCCCATGAATTCCATATTAGTATCTGAAATTTTTACACAGACATGGCTGGGTTGGGTTTCTAAAATAAAAAGCAGACAGACTGAGAACACTTTCTAAATTCACTGAAGAACAAATATTCTGTGGTTGCAACCCTCCATTATTTATTATCCCAGCAGCCATTTTAGGACTCAAATACAGCTATTTCTTGTCTAGTACCTTCCGGTCCTTGGCACCAGGCCCTGTGTACACCAACCACAGTGCAAATCCTCTAGGACAAAGCATACACGCAAATCGTTACCTTTCCTTCTAAATAAAGACATTTATCACAAAGCCTAAACATTCTGAAGTACTAAGTCATTAAAAAAAAAACAGAAGAAGAATGACTGGCATTTCAACTTTTTAATGTATTTCTCACAGTTAGAACATGGATGAAGTTTTGTAACATCTGTTTAATTATGCACCTGACTTCCTATTCCCCCTGCATTACTTATTTATTCTATAGAACTGGTAATAACAAGAACCATTAAAAGCTGCACAGTTTTAAAAATAGCTAAGAATTTAGGGTGGAAAGAGAAGATAGAGGAGAAAGTAATGTTTGTGCTGCTAAACCAGAATTTCTCAAGATCAGTGTGATTTTTTTTCTCGAAACAGATGCTGTCTATTTACTCCAGTTTGCCAAATTTTCCTCTATAGTGTGCTAAGATAGAGTAGTGCTTTCAAATTGAGCTTTCTGTCTCTGTCCCTTCTCAGGGAGAACTGGTACAGCAGAACATCTCCACACAGGACTCATTTTAGTTGTTTGAATGCATACAGCCAGCCAACCACAGCAGGACTAAATCCAGAATGGACTTTTAGGGCACCAATACAATGAAAGCACACACACATGGCAGCTCAGCATCCTCAACTTTAGGTAGGATGGGAGAAGAAAAGAATGCATTTCACCTTCTCAACCTCCCTATACTACCCACACAAAGCTCTTGAACACTTCACACTCAAAAATGAAGGGAATTTGACCCCTGACTTGCAGACCTAGGTGAAGAACATATGCTTTATACAAAGCTTGTTTCTTCTGTTTTTCATCCTAATTGTGATCAGCTAAGCGCTGCTGCCAGCTCATGTCGCTCACGAAAGGCAAACTGACATCATATCTCGCACCACTCTGGTACGTTCTGCATGTCCCACAATCTGCACGACAGACCAAGACAAACTTATGTTTCGTGTTAAAATCAACTTAAAAATAATGGACTGTGAGGATTTTCAAACCATTCACTACTGCCTACTACTTGTGAACTCCGTCATACCAAAACTACAACTTGAGAAGGAGTTACGCTCAGTTTGACCACTTCTGGACCCCAGTCTTAATGTAGGCTGTTTTTTAAATAAGGAACCTTAGGCTCAGCAGTCCTTGAGGAGAGACTAACTTGCATGGAGAAAGCCTCTATGGAAAAGTGAGTATAAACTGGTTGTTCTGGAAGTCAATTAGTACTTTTCTTTACCCTATATTAAGAAATGTTGTGATACTTTGGGGTTCTATCATCAAATAAAAATTAGGAACTATTTTTTAAATACTAGACTTATTTCTGTAATAAAATAAGATCCTTTAAAAAAATAAAATTGTTTTTTCACAATTTTTTGCTTGCTTTTATTAAAAAAAAAAAATCAAATCCCATACACACTGGTGTCACATTTTCAGCAGCCCTAGTATGAATTTGATATCTATGAGCTGTTCTTAAATTCTAGCCAGTGCCTAAATAGGTATTGATTAGAATAAAAACAAAAAAGATTTCTTTCCAAATTTAAAGTTGTACTACAGGGGAGAAAAAAGCCATGGGGATAGTTCAAGTAGTTTCACTGCCTGTATGCCTGAATGTTAAAGGTTTCAACACAGTGAACTTACTGTTCAGACGTAGACAAACAAGCAATTTCCAAGTGCGAGATACAGCTCTCTGTTCACTGCCCTTCATGTTTGTTTCGTAGCGACCATAAAACATTTCTGGCATTGCCTGTTGTTTTCCAATCATACACAGCATGTATTATGGATCTAGCCTGCTTGAAAGTGCCATCCCTCAAAAAAACACTGCACCTACAAAAGGCAACATGACAACCTCTCATAAACCAAGACTCACATAACGATTATTACATTTCTGCTGTGCTCTGCTCAATTCCCCGGCTCTCTGCAGGACTTTGTGTCACACTGAACATTCTCTGCCTCTATTTTCAAGGCTGCAACTTTTTAGGGGCCCAAAATTCCTAAAAGATCAAATCCCTGGGAGCCATACCACTCCCAAAAACTCCCCTTTTCAGTGACATTTCTGTACCAATGACACTTGGCTGCACAGGAGATAGGACTTAAATGTGGGGCAGGCCCCTGACCAAAAGGACATGAAGACAGACCACCACCACCACCAGTTACCACTTTCTGATTCATTTCCCTTTTGACATTATACCTATACAGTTTACACGTGGAGAAACAGGGAAAAAAATGAACAGAAACACATCAATTTTCCTTGGGAAAGTCAGACACAGAGTAGTAACCGGACATAGCAATGACTAGCTTCTGTATTTATTTTTATCCCAAAAGGCACTCAGTAACCACAGAATTGGGTGGGATACAGGAACCTGAGAAAAACACACAACCACAAGCAACAGGTCAGGTGCTTAGCTTTAGTTTGCTAACAGACTGACAACTAGTGTAAGATATTTAAGGTATTTTGTCTGCAAGACAATGAAAATACTTTAGCTTTTCCCAGTTGAACTTCCTGCTAGAAGTAAAACAAAACATACAGTTCTACACAAGGGAATGACAAAGTTCCTGACACCCTGAGTGAAATCACAACTATATTCAGTCCTTGCAGTTACGTGAAGAAAGCAAATTTAAGTCAACAGCTCCGTGACCTCCCATGGGCTCTCTGTCCAGGGCAAGTGCCCAAGGCCACGCACACTACACTTCACACATCCAGCATCCGAGATGACGCACAGAGCTCACTACTTTACAGCTCTGCCATGGACTTGGCAAATGTTTAAAACAAAACCTTCCATTGCAGTAAGCTTTGCTACATCAGTAGGGTGTTAATCATACTTAACCATGTTTTTAACTTCAGAAAAAAATCATCAACAGTGATCAGAAATAGCAGCTGCAGAAGAAACTCTTTAATGTGTCAATTCTGTAATAGAATTTCCAGAGAAGTACAGCAAGAGGAAAATACTACATTTAGTCTGAACTGGGTACTGGTCATACTGGCAGCAGCATTTACTTCTGAAAAAAACCTGTAACTGCACTATTTCTTTGCCAAATACTGTGAAATGAAGTTAATAAGAAAAATGTATTGATAATATATTCAAGCAATTTTAATTTGAACTTTAATTCTGGAGTTAACTCAAGATAATCATAAATTTAACTTTTTTAAATGTCGGATAAAAGTGGGATATTTTTATTGTCTCCCCCATCCAATAAAAGAAAAAAAAAGGTTTTGCACTTATAATTCTGCATGATGCCCAAAGTAAACAATTATAAAAGTTAGTAAGTGGGGAGTTGCTTGTTGTTTTTACAGCATAGGACCCTTGTACTTCTGAATCACTAAGCAGCTGGAGTCTGGTTTAATTACTTGACATCAATCAAGATGTAAACCAGCACTTGGAGACCAAGGAATGCAACGTTCATCTGCAACACAAAAGAAATCGCTAAGCTATCTTAGCTTCTGCCTACACGGTTTGTACACTAGGAAAAGTCAACACATTACTTTTATACCATGTCAGTAACATAAAATAGCCAAACACTAATTTTACACTGCACTTGAATACATCAGTGACAATTTGCAGTAACAGAGAAAAGATCATGAGAGTATTATTTTATACAGGTTTGTAACCTCTAACAAAGAATGTATTTGTCCAGTACTGACTTCTGGCAAATAGTAGCACCAGTATATATATGATAGCACTTCCCTTTGCAATATATAGATAGAAAGTTAACATAATAAAAAAAAGGAGACACGAAATTGCAAATTGTAGGTTCCTGCCTGAACTTCTTTCATCTTGTTCATTCTTTAATACAATTCTTTTATTGTGTTTTTGCTCATATTAAGAAAGCAGCACAATAATGCTGCAACTTGATGGAGTGTTACAGCTTGTCTTTTACAAGATCAAAGGGAATGATCTAATTATCCCTCCTGGTCTTCAGATCTATAGACATAAGCTACACACTCTATCTAATCTATGAGAAAAGCAACCACCCACCAAAGGACAGAAGAACTTCTCCCCAAAGATAAAAGAGGCAAGTAACCACAAGGGACAGATGTTCACCACATCACTTACTGCACTGTTGGAAGCAGCTCAGTTGCTACACTGTCGAGCGTGAAATAAGACACCATGAAGATCTGCCCAAGTCTTCAGCACATCTCAGGTAATCCATATATAAAAATTAATATTGTAAATAACTGCCTGTATTATGGAAGACGATCAGTGTATTATGGAAGACACGATCAGTCAACTTTAGCCAACTTTGTAGCAGACATCGGATACAGAACACAGAAACAGTTTGTGTGCTGGGATCCCACCTATTAGATACCAGACAAACACAAGCAGTCCCCAACTCAAAGAGTTTCCAACTGAGGCATAGGATAACAGATTAACTATATCCAGATGCAACAGCACCTGGAAACAAGTTCACATTTGTCTCAGCACAGCAGTGGCTACAGTTCTTTTCAGGCGCAGTGAAGAATGTACAGTGATTTTTAATTGGGGCACCTGCACACAGAAATGCACAATAACCAGACTATTACCACACTGCTACAACAGGTGTGCCATAGGTATTTTGGCAGTGCTTCTAGCTAGTATCAATACTTGTAAGCCAGAAATAAAGTTCTTATAAACCACGATGAACATAGCGAAATACCCATTTGCCTTTCAACATTTAAGACAGAAGTTTGTTGATGTCCTGCTCTATTACAACTACTCAGCTCTTGAGCTACAGACAAGCTCTGCACCCCTCTACAACTGGGTTTAACAGCAAACTAATGATTTCTTAAATCAGAGATGCTTTGGGTCTTCCTTAATGACTGTACCGTGTTGATCACAGCTTACTTAAGGGATTAGCTGTATTTAGGACTGGACTGCCACAGCTCTTTTGCTCTCCCCTTACAACCTGCAATTAGAAATCAGAATGGGATTATGACACTGAAATCATTACAGTGTCTTGTTTACAACCCTTCTGGAGTTTCCTGCTGAAAAAAGGGAACTTTCCTGACTGCTTGTTACCAGCTTTAGGGAAACTTCACATCCTCAAGTGTCTCTCACAGCAACTGAATAGATGAAAAAAATCAGATTCCTGATACATCCAGAGTTCCAGGGTCAATTTCTATGGCCAAGTTTATTGTAAATTTATAACGAAAACAAAGGATACAATGATACTATTCCATACCAAAGGGAATAACTCTGGGAAACAGTCCTCCCCTTTTTAGTAAACTATTAAATCAACAGATTGTAAGCAGCATTCCTAAGGGAGCTTGACAACACACTGAAACATGCCAAATGAAAAAGGGATACTGCCCACTGTACAGCAAGCACTGAGGCCTTTCCTGTTGCAAGTCAAGTAAATGACTGGAATAACAGCACGTGACAGTAACCAGTGATGTCTGAACATTTAGCTCTGGTCTTAAGCATGTTCTTACGTAGTTGCTATCACTGCTATTCTTCAAACATGCCTTGTCATTAATGATAAAATGGACCCCATGGAAATCAGGTTTTAAATGTTGTTAACAGGATTTCAGAAGGAATTCTTCTGACAGCAGAAGTCAGCTGTTCCATCTGGCCCATTTGAGAATGAAAAAGAAATATTTGCTCAGACTTCCAAGGGTCATTTTGGTATAGAAGAGGAAGATAAAAGCAGGAATCTTTTACAGTATGAGTTAGCAAATCAAAGCAAATAGGGATTCCACTCACAGATAATCCAAAAGAAAAGAGACATATACAGCACCGTTTTTTCTAGGCAATGTGGTTATACCTCATGCCAACAAACTATATGCTGGCAATTAAAACACAGAACCCTTAATAAAACTAGAAAAGGAAAGAAAATATTATTTCCAATAAAAGCCAGTGGTAACTGCAGCACCATGGACACTGTACTTGGTGTTTACCAGCACACTTTTTCATTTCAAATATTTCAATTATATTTCAAAGTATTCAGAAGCAATCATTTCAATCATTCAGAAAGATTAATCTGTTATCATTTCCTCTTGATCTGGAAATTATTAAGAAGCTGTAAATCTGTTTGCTTAATTGTTGACTGTTTAATAAGGAAGGGTTTATTTTTAAAAACACCACTGGAGTCTTCCGCTTACTCTTAATACGTCTAAAAGGCTCTGTACCACACTCAAGATGATGATGGAGAGAGTAGAGAAGATAAAGCTGATTTCATGACACAGAATTTTTTCAGAAAGGAAACACAATAACAAATAGGAAGTGCTTTTTGTTTGCAATGTAAAGCTTTAGTGCAAGCCCACCATATTAAATCTAAAATGACATCAGTATGCCATTGCAGGAAAGCAATTATTTTATACATTTACAGACAAAACCAATGCTTAACTAATTAAACGTGTTTTCATCACCTCAATAAAGAGGTACATAAAATACATGGAGAAGAGTCGTTAAAACATCAAGAATTATTGTTATGTTGATACAGACAATAACAAGATCACAAATGTGCAATGTTAGCAACATGTTAGAAATACATGTGGTCAGCTGGATCCACAGTAATGCTGAAATTAAACAATTATACTAACACAGGGTAATACCCTTTTGGTAGCTGAGGCTCAGCTACAAGTAGCATCGATTTTTCAGTGCTTTAAAATGCAAATAAAACAAAAAGCCCAGCGAAGTGAAGCAGGGAACAGGAGACTACAGGAACACAATGATTAGAGAGAATTAACCAGTGAGAAGTCTAAAGGAGAGAAGTGATATTGCTGCAGTCCAGTTTTCTATTTCAATTTTACAACAGAACAGGCCACAAGCAGTATTAATCAAAGCACTGAAGGGCCAAGTTTTATCACGAAAACCACTCTGTGTGTTGCACTTTTTAAACTGTTCATTTTATAGGTGAGATCCATAACAGCTCATTACACAAACCACTCTGCTGAATCTGCATCATAAGACTTCTCACGTAGCAAGAAAAGGGCAGTCACCCCACTGCTGTCTTATTCTATATTTCTTCATGCACCTGCTGCAAATCTGTTTTTTCTATGACATTTGTATAACTTTCCTCTTTGAACATCAGGTCTCAGTGTGCTTTTATTTATTATTTTTGTTTCTTCAAATAAGTAGTGACAGTGGTTAACTGATACAGTAATCTTTCCAGGTGAAAGATTTCCCATTTGCAGTTCCACAGAAATAGAGCCACATTTAATAAAATATTTATTTCAAAACAGATTTAAAATACAGTCAGACATATGTCCTGCAAAAAAACACCATATCTGCATTTTTAGTATTTGACACAAAACCAGTTCTATTGAATTCAGTGAGAATATGCACCTACTTTTACCAAAAGAAAGTAATTTTTGCATGAAATAGCAGAGCACTGAAATTTAATTTAAAGGGGACTTTAGGCCTAGAAGTCTAAAGCCCTTTATCGCTGAGGGCTGAAAGATGGCATTTACTTTCCAGGACCTAATACAAGTGAGGAAAAAAACCTTAACAACCTCATTCATTTTTTTAAGCCACAACAATGCCAAGCGTTTGCCTGTCAGTAACACTGTAGGTACCCCACACTTCTGACATATTTATACTACCTGTCAAAAGGGAATATTTTTCATACTGTCAACTAAAAGTCACTTTCTAGTTGGATGTCTCAAATTAACTGCAAAATTTACTCATGTTTTAATGAGTTTCAAAAAATAATGTTTATTCTGGAGCCACCTTTCTGTGATTAATGGATAAGCTAATGCATATGTTGCAATAAATAGATAATTGACCCAGAAATAGTTCTATGAATTCCAAATCCAAGCATCCTTAGGTCAAGTCTCTTACATTATGCTTCCAATTGTGAAACTGTCTTCATGCTTCTGTTCCTCTGATGGAGTATGAATTGTTTTCAAGACCTGAAACTAGATTGACTTTTGACTTTTCTATAACATAGCTGATGCTGTAATTTTGTCAGGTACTTCCATATGGTTGCCTATTTCCTTATCAACAACTCTGGAGCAATCATAATTTCACATGTGCTTTAAGGAAATAAAATGCTTCACAACTGGGGACATCAGAACAAAAGAATTCATCCTAGATTTTCTCAGGCACAGCATAACTTTAAAGCCTGAATTAAAAACACACACAGGTATAAACCTGAAATGACTAACCATTTTCATTATACAGAAAGTTATTGTGGCTTTGCACAGAGATGTATCTAATGCACAATTCTAAATTTGATCCTTAAATCTATGTCCACATGTCTCACAGGCAAATCCTAGTAACATCTGAAACTACCTCATGAATATTTGTTTCCTAGGACTTCAAAAGGAAGCATTTGTCTAAGGCTTAAGAAGCATTTGTCTAAATAACTCATGGAAATGGACTGGTCTTCAGCATCCAGCAACACAGGTACCCAGCGACACACAGCAACAGCAACTTCCTTTTCAACCACCTCAAATGCAAGCAGAATGCACAACTCAACAGCTAAACAAACACTGAAATAATTTTCATTTCAATATTTGGGAATATATGTTGCCTGAATGACAATAGTCCAACTGACCTTACAAAACACAGGGTTTTACCGTTTGACAAACCCTTATAACTACAGGCTGATCTGGCATTGTTTCAGGACTTTTAATAAACTGCATACAAAGTAGATGCACTTTTAAGTGAACAGCTCTCAGGCTCTACAACATTTGGGCACCCATGTTTCAAAGCGACACTTTTTAACTAATATTTTATCAGTTTTCCATTTCATCCAATTTATCCAGTTCTGAATCTAAATGCAAAGTCTTAAAAGAAACAATGACTTCCACCTTCTTCCACTCCAGTAGAGACTCAATTCAAGCCACATATGGGGACAAGTTTTGTACCATGAGTCACGACTAGAGCAATCTAGGGAGATTTCAACAAAGATTACAACTAAAAATTAAGAAAGTAAAAAAGAAATATCTAAGTTACTGATAGACTAGGATGTTAATTTGGTACAGTTCTTCAGCTGATATACATTACCTATATCCTAAGGTCTCCCACAAGTAGTTCATAGGCAAAAAAATCTCAGCTGATACACAAGTTGAACTTAAAAGAAATGAAGTATATTATTTAAAAAGTATCAATGAAAAATAACTAAATAATTCGCAATCCAAAAAGGACAATGAAAACTCCTAGCATCAAAGCTTATTTGTCTTAAAGAAAGACTGCAATGTTGTGGTAAATTAAAGTTATAAAAAAGCTACACAAAGAAAACATCTAGATCTGGTTTTTTTGCTCCATTGTTCTTGTCTATGGCTCGAGGAAATTTATTATTTCCTCCTTCTGCTTGTACCACTAAGAAATCTTCCAGAATACAAGTCTCCTAAATCCTTTGCCTACAAACAGATGTACATTTGTGTGATTCAGATGAAAATGCAAATACCTTTGCTTAGGGGTAGGGAAAATTCCACCAAAACTTACTCTTTGTTTTTTTTTTTAATAAATGCCCTTACAAAATGGCTATAAAAAGTACATTTGTGTTTCTCTGCTATTTATACTGTATAGAAAGAAGGTCTGAAAATTGGCAGCAGGCATTTCTACATGTTTTGTACCTCAGAAATACAAGAATGCCAAGAATTTTCATCTGTGGTTTCATTGCAGAAATACTCAGATTTCTAGAAACAGGAGAGGAAAAAATTGTTTTCCTCTGCTAGAGGACATACTGTGACACATGTACTATGGCAAATAATAAGCATTTTCCAGGAGTTTGAATTAAACAATGACAGAAGATTTATTTTAAAGGCATCTGAAGAAAAATCTTTTGCAATTCGCAAATTTTTAGAGTAATCTGAGAACCTGAAGATAACATAAAAGACAAGTGGAAAATATTCCTTTAAAAGGAAAAAGACAAAAAAAGTACAGGCCTATTTCAGATCATTTTATATACAATAAAGCAGTAATAATGATCAAACAGAGCTTTTCTTTCAATGTAGAACATCATTTGACCATTAAAGAAGGTGCTGCTGAAACTGTGTTTCATACAAGTAGTATTTAAAATTTGCACTTTACAGCTATTCCACCGGAAAATGGTGGATGGAGTAATATAACTCTCACCAGGCAAGAACTCCCACACATTGTCTCTGTAGAAGAATCTTGGGGATATCAGCCACCAGTTGCCCAGAGACATCAGCTAAAAACTAAAGCCTTGTGTCACAACCAAGTGAACATTTCTTTAGGTCAACATGAAGATTTACTAGCACTCAGAACAGAATACACACCAACTTCAAGGTAAAAAGAGTTTGACGCAAATATCTGAGATAGCCCTATCAGCTCCATATTTCAGCTCCTCCCACCTGAATTGGCTTCTCTTGTCTAAGTCAACTAATGCACAATTCAACAGCCTTGACTTACTGTGAGATGTGAGTTATTGGGGTCAGCAGTGTCTCACCCTCCAGGTCAAGCTCATCGGCAAAGCTGCTGGTCCTGATGATGGGTCCTGTGTTCACATCTAAAAACGTCGGGCTTTTTTTCACTGTGAAAAAACATGCAGGTAACAGTTAAACCAAGAGCACTTGACTCCCACTCATTTGGATCTCTGAAATACCGTACATTTTAACAGAATATTGAAAACTGAAGTTACTACCAAAAATTGCAGCGTTCATGAAAAGCAAAATTTTAACTCTTCTTCTACCCAAAGCATTTCAAGTTCTGGCAAAGATTTAAAATTAATATTTCATTCTTTTTTTTTGTTCACACTCTACCTCATGTTTGAGTTTATAATACCAGATTCTGGTGTGTAATACCTCTAACTAAGATCAAGAAACCAGGCCTAGATCAACACAGGAGTGTAAGGATTATCATGGTGAGCAAGTCAGCTCCTGTCACACACTGTCTGAGCAGTCTGCTGGTTCCCTCTAAAACTTAGGCAGGAGGATGCCTCATCTTTGGCCTCAGACATAAGACAGGTAGGTGGCAAGATCTTCAGGTCATCCAAGATAAGGTCCTTATTGGGAAGGTTGTTTTAGAGAACTTCAGATATCGAAAGTTATAGTGACAAAGTTATTTGCATGTCATCACTTTCATGCATCCAAGAAATTAGGCAGTGTTACAGATTTCATTTTTAAACTCAGGCTCCTAAGTGCTTTTTCCAACATGGTCCTAGCATTTGTTAGTGAAGCCACAAAATCTGCATATAAATAAAACCACTAGTGTGGTTTACATGACTGTAAATGAATTTACAGAGAACAAAACCAAGTTAAATTCCATATAAATCATAGGCAGATTATGACACCTTCATAGAAACCTTTGTCTGTGTAGCTGGTTGGAACATTCAATAAAATAATTATAATGTAGTAATTTATAAAATCTCTACTATATTAAATAAAATACTTTTTATTATAAAAGTAAATAATGCCCCACCAAAATGCCACACAAAAGCTAAAGGAATAAAGCAGAAATATATAACCTAAATGTAACTGATACTTAATGAGAATAGAAGGGGGGTATCAGGAAACGTTTTTTTTCAATTACAACCATTTTACTCCAGTAATTAGATATCTTCATATGGCAGAAATGGATTTGAACTTTTACAAATAATAAGAAGACAAAATGTTATTATATCATCAGGCACATGGCTGTCCAAAATCACAAAGGGAAATCTGTTCTTCAGAAATTCTAATAGGAAAGGATGAACTCTGAAATCACAGTTTTAAATAAATAAATAAATAAGACAAGTGCTACGAGATACAATTATTACAAGCAGGAGCCACTTGCAACACCTAAAACTGAAAATTCTGTTGTTCGTTTTAGGAAGTGTTAGCTTAAATTTTTGGTTTTAGTACCATACTATTTAATCCCTTTGCTGTAGCCAACATACAAGACAGTGGCTGTGAAACAAGCAAAATAATTCCAGATTCAGATATGCTGCAAAATGCCTTTCAAACAGACCTCTTTTAGCTTTCATTAAATTAATTTTCACTGTTTTCATTTATACAAGATATAAATAACTTTCCCAGTTTCTAGGAAAGGAGGACTCACAAACTTTTAAGTTTTCCTGACAGCAAGTGATAAAAACTGCTGAACTTAAAACCATTTCGTGTTTGCTGAAAAGTCACCAAACAGTGCTTATGAGACATACAATACACACACTACACAAATGGATCTGCAGAAACAGCTTTTCTTGGATCATTCACAGTTACTGCTTTTCAGTTTCATGGAAGGGGAGAGAAGGAGTGGCACAATGAAAAAAGGAACCAGAATTCAAGACTGTGACTCAGCCAATTTGAAAGAGCTCTTATCTGAGCATATAGAGATGAAGAGCTGATTGGTACGAGGCAAACATAGTATCTCCTTCCCTCTATTTTTAAAATTTCTAAGATCATCATAACCAAGAAAAGAGCCTTAGTAAGAGCTTCCCTGCCACAAAGTGCCTTGAAACAGGGCTCAAGCAAAACACATTATTTTACTTATAAAAATAAATTCATAGGTATTTGAATTTGGAAGAGTCTTTCTTACAAAGCATTGTTTAAAAAAATTATGTTAAAAAAAGACACTAAATTTCTAAATATGAAGGCTAAAGGGGAAAAAAAACAAAGGAAACTTTGGACACTAATTTCCAATGGATAACAATGAGTGAACAGAAACATGAAACAGTGTATCAAAGGATGGTTGGTATAATTTAGGGGATCCCCAACTTTATTTTCTCTGTTTTTTATGGGTAGCAGCACAACCTAGGTAACAGGCATGACTATCCAAATGACAATGCTGAGCCAAGTACTGCTTTGAAATAACAGAAAATACACTTCCCAGAGTACGAGAACCCCTGCTATAAAACAGAAGTTCTGAATTTTATGGAAACATTCAAGGTCAGGTTCTGAGCAACCTGAGCTAGTTGAAGATGTCCCTGCTCATTGCAGGGGGGTTGGGCTACACACCTTTAAAGGTGCCTTCCAACACAAACCATTCTACAATTCTATGAGTTTTCAATCAGGGATTATAAACACAATAACAAGAAATTACTCATGTTTTTTCTGAATTATCAACACAACAATTTTATATACAATATGACATGTATGTAGATGCATTTCTGGTAGTGGACTATTTGGACAGAAAGACAGAAAATATTTTACACTTCCTGTTTTGTAAGCACAGACAAAAAAGGTAACCACTTCAAGCATTTTTTCATGGAAAAATCTGAGTTTTCATTAATGCATTTAGAAAACATCTGTGGCCTGCAGAAAATACCTTTATTTTAACATTTGCAATTTACAACCTGATCAACTTCCAAATGTAAAATTCTACTGAAATGCCCACGCCTTTTTTTAAAGAACAGCTCTATATTTTGGTGCCACAGCAACTCCAGACAGAGCATCACAAAGATTTAGTAATTAACAAAGGTGATGGAACATGAGGGAACAATGAAATATTATGAGCTTTACCTGGAGAGGAAGGAGCACTGGAAGACTGCTGGTCTGCGGAAAAGGATGGCCAGGAGCGCTGACAATCTGAGTCAGAGTAAAGATGCACATGAAACAGAGATAGAAGAGGGGAAAAAAAAAAAAAGAAAAAGCTCCAGACAGGCAGCTGAGGAGATGCAAACATACATAAAATACAGTATGTTCTACCTGACACAAAATAAAAAAAAAAACTGTGGAAAAGAGTTTATATGAAACTCTAGTAGAGTGCACATTAGCAGAATATTAAATTGCCACTGAGGAGGCATCATTGCCTCTCCAAACTCATTCTTCATGGCAGTGTCACCTGCTGCAAGACATTCTCCCCTAGATCCCAGTTCCATTTTGAGGAAAGCAATCTATTTTTGCCCTTTCTTCCTGACTTTTAGGTTTCTCAAATCTTTCCCTTTTCTGAATGTCCAGTCTCATACAGGTCAGACTTCTCTTGCTCTGGTTCCTATTGTTCACAGTGCAACTGTCTTCTGGCCAGATTTCAAGGGTTTGGAGAGTCTCAGTGCGAGTACTACATTGGGGAGTACCATTCTTACACCACAACAGCATGCTCTTGGGTCTTTGCTGAACTGACGATGCCAGGAGAAAGAAGGAAAGAGGAGATAGCTGGAAATCTTTGGTTGCCCAAGGATACTGACAGGGATGCCAGATGCAGGATTCAGGAGTGTGAAGACTGAAGTATAAGTGGGCAGTCCATAAATTTGCTGTATATGAGAAAGCAGCATATGGATACGTGACTAGAGTCTTTCCAAAGGCCAAATTAAAGCTGAATGAGCAGCTCTGTATTCTTGTACTTCCTAATTTCTTGTTTCTGAACTTTTGATTTGGCAGCTTCAGTTTTCTGTGTAGGTAATCTTATTGACAGTAAGTACAATTACACTCTCTCCTTTTTATTTCCTTGAGTCACTGTGAGAACAGTGTTAGGTAATCTCTCAGGTCCACTGAGCTCAGGCTGCCTGGCTAGGAAATACGAACTGAACCTATGATGGCTGGCAAAGCTCCTCTGATATTTCCCCAAGATGAAGGAATTTCTTTTTCATGTAAAACAGGTGACTTGGTGTCTCTTGCTGCTCTCCTGATTTTGTTCCACTGTGCTCACCCCCAACAGAGATGCACCTCTTGGAACACAGGAGAAGAGTGGAAACTGGAAAATGGGCAAATCAAGGATTGATCGGGGGAAGTTAAGGAGATTCAGTTTGTTTTTGCTGTTTTACCACCTTATTTACACCTGTGTTCCATATGGGTTCAGAGGAGAAACTGAACCTTGTATTTTCAGACAATTTGATCTAAGCCTAAGCATCCTTGCACCTGATCACTGAAAAGAAGCCTCTATTGTCCTTAGTGGATTCAGAGGAGAAAACTTACAGGTGGCTCACAGCACTCTCACTAAATCACAGAGGTCTTTTGCCCAGGCCTAGCTCCAGTCCTACAATCTTTGGGGAACACTCAATTGTTAAGAAAGTGCCTAAGCAAGCATATTAGAAACATCACAGGACTACATGGCTGCTTAAGTGATCACAGAATCCAGACAAACAGTAGAATAAATTATTTAATTTATGGGTCCCCATTTGTTCATAAATATCTACTGCACATTTTTACAGCATGTACTTCAGAATGCACAGCTTTGGGGCTCAAATCTGAAAACTTTCTTCCACCTAATCTATTTATTTAAAAATTAATTCTCATCTATATGCTCAGCTAACTACTGGATGAATCATACCTTATTTATAGGCAAATTTTTTTATTGTTTATATATACATGAGCAATTTTTCAAGTATAAGGAACCCACTAAAGATCACCTATTTATATAAATGAGTGTTCACTTTTCTCTTTGTAATGAAACTGTGGGTGCAATTGTGATTACAAGTGTGAGAATGTACATTTTTGTCTGTCTAGATTTCCTTGGCTGCAAAAGAGTTCTTAGAAACTATATGGCACTAGACACACATGAAAAGCACTGCAAACATTACACTGTCATAAGCTAGCATGCCATAAATAGAATTATTTTCCTCAACTTACCAAGCAATTTTAACATTCCTGTTTGTCCTGTATACTTGTAACAGTTTAGAGAGCAGAACGCAGATAAAAAAGAAAAAAGATAAGCATCAGAAGAAATCACAGAAAATCCTTCTACTGAAAGCTATAGAGCTGATTTTTGAAATGGCAGTAGTAGGCTGCCAGCAAATCATATTGTCCTTGATCAGCTTAGAAATTTAATTATAAAAGTATTCTTAATGATAAAAGGTGGAATCTAAGCATTTGTAAGGTTCTTTCATTTGATTGTTTTGAAGAAAGGTGTCTGTATTCAAATTCTGAGACACACACTCAGCTCAGTACTTGTCCACCTTTTAACATTTCTACCACCAGATGAAATTTGCAATCATGCCTTAACAGAGGACAAGAAAGAGTGGAAAAGTATGGATGATGTAGAAAAACACAAGAGAAGCACACCAAAAAAGTACATGGAAAGCGAGACTTTCTGCTGGAATTAAAATATGCCTGATGCCAGCCCACACTGCTATCTTATTTTGAAGGTCATTAAATTTAATCACGTCAGCCAAATGTTTGAGCAGAAAAAATCATAAGTACTTGTATCTGCAATCAATAAAACACACCTTAAAAATTAAACCTTAATCTTGTTGCCAAAATTTGAGCAATACACATTAAAAACTTCTAATAAAGGTACATTTGTAAAAAAGCCACATTGTAAATTCAGACTTAACTTGGAAGTCCATTAGAGCAAAAACAAATATAAATAAGCTACTAATTATAAGATGATTATCAAAGTTTTCTTTTTTCCTCACACTGTACAATGGTACAGTGTACAGTGACACTTAATACAGATGGATCCACATTTATCTTAAGTACTTTTGCTTTCAAAAGTTGATTCACAGCCTACTCCACTGAGCAGATGGCAGGAGCACATGATGGTTTCATGTAGCAGACTATGTTCAGTGCAGCCAAGACATGTCAGTCCTTTTTGGTTCAGGTACAAGCACAATAGTAACACATCCTGGGCAAATTTCACATGGAAAGGCTGACAGCTAATCCCTGTAGTTTCAATCAATTGCAGAACTGGGGAATGTGTGCACCAGCCCCAGAGTCAGTAGCTCTTCTGGCAGGCAGAAATGACAAATGACTTAGTTTGTCTGCAGTGGAGCATGCTCATTAAAATGATGGTTAAATCTCACCCAGACAAGCCAGTAACCAAAATCAAAACGCAAAGTATTCTTCCTTTAGAATGACAAGAGCTTGTTCTGTCCCTCTCCCCTACAGATATTAAAAAGGACCTGTGTGTAAATCTAATAATAGAAGCCATTACAATTACTGGCATTTTATAATAGAACTCCTTACCAGAATTTTCATATGCTTCAAAATTGAAATGAGGTTTCCTGTCCTCCGCCACGTGGTCATAAGTGATGTGTGGTATAGTCAACATCCTATCTGGAGAAGAAGGCCCATTGTCCTTGTCTAACTTAAATTTCTTCTTTTTAACCTAAAAAACCCACATACATTAAATTACTCAAACAAAGCTACATTTAGTTGTCTCTTCAGTAATGTCTTCAATAACAATGCAGTCCCCAATGAGTTATAACCAATTAAAAGAGTTCCTGACCAATTACATTTTCATTATGCTACACTGTGTTTCTCATTATGTTGGCCGCCTCATCCTGCTAAAACTGGCTAATCACTAGAATTCTTCACACTGTCATTACCAAATCCCTTGCCTGCAATAAAAAAAAATAAATCTGCTAGTTCTGCAGCAGCTCATATAAATCAAACTATTCTAGAATATCTTTAGCATTTTATGGATGCAATAAATCATACCCTCAGCAAAAAGTGAATGGATATATTGCTACTGAACTCAGATGACCCTTGGAAATACAACGGAAGATTTCTGCACAACATCCTCCCCTTCCATCTTGAGATTACTGTGCAATACTTTTACAATAGAGAGGACAGAATATTACTTAATCTAAAGATTCTGATGAAGTTTTTTTTGTTGCTGTTTTTTAAACAAAATTAAAAAAAAATAATTTTTTAACTTACGGAATCCATTGGTATGACTTTTTTTTTTCCCCCTTTCCTTATAGTTTTCCAAACAATAACAGTAAGTTACTGATCGATGTGCCTCAGTTAGGTCATTATTACTCTTTTCCAAACCCACTAAAAAAGTCAAATTTGGGGAACTGAAGCAAATTAACTTATAGTTTCTGATGTCTATATACTGAAACTGTAAAAACCGAAATGTAAATAAAAATTTGAAACCAAATAATAATCTGTAACACAAACACAACAAATAGTCTCTAGAGCAAATTCAATCAAATTTAAAATTTTTTAATTACTCTAATAGGAAACATTAGTTACTGATACCATCACTGATTTCTTTGGTTTTGGACTGGGTGACAGCAAATGGTAATTCCTGGCAGGTTTTCGAATGTATATTTTCCATGTAGAAGAGTCTGGGTTTTCTGCAGCGTAGCATCTCCATGCAGTCTAGAACAAATGTTTTAAGCAATGGAATAATTAATCAGATTAGTTCCTCATTGTACAACACAGTAATTTCCAAGTATCACTTCAGTCATTCTTTGTTTATTTTTATTCTTGAATTTGCCCACTGGAAACATAAACTCAGCATGGTTTAGAACCCTTATTTAGTAAACAGAAACCACACAGTTAGAACTGGGCAAAACAAAAAGAAAGATCAGTCTTTTCAAGTGCAACTTTTGTTCTCATTAGCAACAAACAAATAATGAGAGAGAACTCTAGACTGGATTCAAAAAATAGGTTTGAACTTCTTACTCTGCCCCAGTTTCCCTACCTGACTTGCAGCATTTTACCTATTGCATCCTGTGTTTCAGGCTCTTACTCAGAAAAAAACAAGAATTGTTTTTCCATGCCTCACAAGCGTACTACCAGGAAAAAAAAAGCAATTGTGATGTGGTCAGTAGGGCTGTATTCATATGAAGAAATGAATCTGATGGCACAATGGAATAGTACCAGTGGCTAACTAGGAACCAAAACCCAAAACCAATCCTCTCTCTTGCCAGCCACTAATGATTGAAGTACCACATTCTAAGACAAAAAGGAGGAAAAGCAGGGCTAGGAAACAAGAACAAGAGACAAAACACTACTGTATTCTTTCTTAAATTTCTAAAAATATCTGAGTTGATTAATAGTTACTCTCCAAATTAAAAAGGCAGATCCCCACTTGCACATTACATAAAAAAGGACACATGTATACACAAACAAAATCTAGAGGAGGAAAGGCCAGAAAACACTAGATGAAAGAAATAAAGTAAGGCAGAATGACAGAGGAAAACAGACAGCAGCTGGAAAGTAAAGGATCAAACAATCACCATATAATTCCCTCCATGGTTAATAGGACACTGGAAGAAACAACTGGCCTCTAGAAGAAAACAAGAAGGAATACAGGGAAAGAAAATAACTCATCTGAGATGTTCTCACCTTGTACTTATTTTGTAAACATCTTGGTTTAAGAATAATCTTTTTAAAAGTTATTTGTAGAGCATTTGTTATATTGGGCTTTCAGAAATTCAAGACTATGATTAAATCATAATTACTACTATTAAGAACAGGTAGTCAACAAGTCATTGTCTGTTCTCTACTCCTCCTTAACATTTCTGATGGAGGCAAGTACAACATTCTGGACATGCAGTCTCAGGCTTCCCAATAATTTGGTGTTGATTTCCCAAAAGAATCAGTGGGAACACTAAAAAAATCCATTCTTTATAAAACTATACGATACGAGTCTCACAATTTTTGGCAAATCTCTGGCTATAACCAGTCTTTTTCACATTAACTCTGTAACTGTTTAGTTTAAAGCATAAACTTTACAATTAGCTACTGTTTAAATAAAGATCCTGACCTGGAAATCCACATTCACTCATGAAGCCAGAGAAATAAGACATATGAGAATGCAAAAATGATATGGCTTAGGTGTACATTTAGTTTTCTTTTAAATTTGATCTCTGTGCTTCTAAAGCTATATGCAGATACTGAGCAGAGGGAGGAAAAAGTTGGAGAAACCTAGAATGAAATAATATTAATACTTCTCCAGGGTGCAATGCTGGCTCCAAGGAAGTAAAGGATAAAATCTCATTGACCATAGTGATACTGAACTGCACCTGCATTTATAACAGAGGGGATCAATATTTTCCTGCCTGTAAAGTTATCCTACATGAAAAGGCTGATTTTGCAGAATCCCAGTGTTTCTCAGCCACCTATCCTGGAGCTGAGAAGTCCAAACAAGACTTCCTATTTAACATTCTCACTTATTTCTCTTAAATTTCAGATTTTTAAGAATTTATTTGTCCCAAGGAAACTGAAACATATTTGACACTTGTCTTTACAAGCAGCAACTTCTTAAAAGTACAGTTTTACATGAAGCCTCCTCTCTGTTTTTTCACTACTACATGTATGATAATTCATAACTTTTTCCCCAGGTAAATTGTTTAATAATTACTGGGTAGTCTTCAGTTTTGATTTTAACCAGCTGAATTAAACAGTTTGCACTAATTTGGAAGTGTATTTTTTTGCTTATTAGTCTACATTAAAGGCTGGATTTCCAAAACTTGCATCTGTAACTCCTGTACAATTTTTAATGGGAATCAGGCATGGAAAAAATGCCAACAGTTTGGGGGGGGGAAAAGTTTTATAAATGGAAAGAAATGACTGTATGCAATATGCAGGAACTCAGTACCTGTATGAGTGAGGCAGCAGCTGGAATTTGACGGTTGAAATGTTTCTGTCTTTGTTTCTGTTGTACCTTTAGGGCAAAACCTGAACCAAGAATTCCCTGTGGAAAGAAAACACACTTCTTTTTTTTCTTTTCATTTTTTTTTAAGGGGAGGAAAGAACCACACATAAGCTTGCCAAATTTTGTTGTACTAATAAACTTCTATTCAGCATCATAAAATCCAACTAATTATTTAGAGGAAATGACTTAATATAGCAAAGTTTTTAGACTCAGTTATTATTGCTTGTTGAAACAAACTGTGAATGCTACCATGCTCTGATGCAAAGCCTGTTGGACTCAGCCCCTAAAGAGGAAGCAGAAATTATATTTCATACCCTCTAAAAGCCTCACAAATGCTTGTGAAGGGGAATAACAGAATAGGGAAAAATATTAACCTGATGTGCTTAACTTCATTTTTATGAGAAAGAAAGCTTTGGCATAGCATGATTCAGGTCGTGTGGTATGGTAATTTCTATTTCCATATGTTAATCCATGGTGGGAGGGGAGGAGAGAAGATGAAGAAGAGGAAAATGCATATTTCAAAATGGTCAGAACTTCAGTGAGTTCGACACAAGCCCACCTAATTCACTCTTGGGACAAGGACTAACAGTACTGGATGGTGTACCACCTGAACTAGACTCTAAATGTAGTGCAGCTACGAAGTCCAAATTTAAGTAAAGAGCAAGTCATTTATGTAGTCATTTGCACAGTTATAGACATATTTAACACAAGTTTTAGAAACACAGGTAAAAATGAAATCTTCTATAAATCAGCTTACATGATTACATCTACTCATAATTCTTTTTCTACATGCAGCAGAAGGCATCAGAGCGGCCAGGGATCTTGGCTCAACCTCTAAGAACTGTATTAATCATCAAGTATTTTGAAGGGAACAAGAAATGCCCTTCCTCTTACGTTCATTTAGTAAAGATCAAAGAGGTAATGATGCTCAAACATCACATATTTGGGAAATGAAGGATCATTTCTAGATCCAGAAGCCATACCAGCTGCATTTAGCCACAACAATTACTTTTGACTGTGATCTCAGCCAGATCCCCTTACTTAAAATGGCAACAAGACAGCATGCAACAGATCTTCAAACCCTAAATTCCCCCCTTGGGCCAACTCACAAGAACAACTTAATTCAGTAAAGAAAATCCCACTGGTAAAGAGGTGTTTGCTGTTGTTTTGCTTCAACAAAGATTAGGGAAATCTGACAGGCAAACATAAAGCACGGCTGTGAAGGCATGGTTGCCACACAATCATTTATAAAACACCTTTGCTGGCATTCAAGTCTGATTTTAAAAACCCTACCAAAACAAAAAAACAAGCAAACACACCACCACCACTCTTCAGTCAAAAAAAGTAGCTTTGGGCATTTTCATACAAATAATTTCATTTACCAGATCTCTCTTCTAAAATAAATGTGAAAGATATCAGAAAGAGGAGGGGAGAAACATATGCTCTAATGGCAAATTGATGCTGGAGAGTTTAAAAAATTACACTTAATTATCCTCCTCTGCAAAAGGTTACACACCTTTACAGTAAGCAACTAATTTTAAAAAGCCACTGGAATTTTAGTAGCTACTATTTCACATTGTGAAGAATTTTTGTGAAGGTACTGGCATAAAGGTATTCTTGTCCACCCTGTACTATCCCCACCACTTCTCTGCCACAACTACACAAATATCTGCAAACACAATTGTCCTTGTCACTGAACTGAAAAACCTGCAGAAAAAAAAATCATTTTAACCACAAGTTTCAGGTGGCACAAACATTTTAAAAGCACAATTCAGGGATATTGCTGAATTTGTGAAAAACATACCCTTAACTACCCTTGGCACTGAATATTTGTGTTTTCAAACCACAGCTTAAGTTTTGCTGACTGTGAATTTACCCTTGGTACTCAAGTGCCTTGTTTCTTGTTTGAAAGTATTTGGGAACCTGTTTTCAGTGCAAACAAAGTGCCATAACAGTTTTAAAAGGTCAGCTGTAGGTCACTTTTGAAAATGGGACTTTGGCCATGGACAGATGCTAATTTGGCAAAGAACCGCATCAGTGTCCCTGGCTGCTGATTGTTGTCTCTCTGCCAGTGACACCTTTTAGTTAGCTTTTCTAGAAGGAGGATGTGTATGGGAACTCTACAGTTCACCTTTGACCTAATCAATTGAGTAAACTGTGAGGGAATGCCTTAAAAAGCCAAAACATTGCTAAGTTGCTGAGTCCAGAAGTAATTAGAAATAATTTCCTTTGCACTTCTGAGATGGGCAGAAAAAGTACTTTGAATTAAACATCTTTTTCTCAAATACATCCCAAACCTAGTGTTGCATACAAATACACTGCATATTCACTTAGTTACTTCCTACAAGTACATATATTTCAAATATAATATAAAATTTTAATACAAAGCTTTCATGATATCAGATTAAATGAAAGGTTAAAGAATCAGAAACAAAAGTTTCCTCTGATGACTAATGAGTCAACACCAAATTGACAGCAAAAGTACAAGATAACCTACCGCAGGTAGTGCAAAAAATGAAATTGCAAATACTGAAAAACAAGATGCAATGGTCTTTCCTATCCAAGTCTGAGGCACTTTATCTCCATAGCCAATAGTTGTAACAGTCACCTGCAAAGAGAAATATAGAGAGTATTACAGCAAGTATTAACATGGCAGTTTTGGGTTGTTGTTCTCTCTTCCTTTTGTATGTATTTTAAAGAAACATCAGCTACATTCCTAACTCTTCCAGTGACAGTCTGTGTGAGACTAATGAAGGTAACTCTTCTCTCCTGGTTTGCTTCCCCATCTAATACCAGATGGAAAAACATAAAGGAAGTTGAATTACAACAAGATACATGTTTAAAGTCTTCCAAAGTAAAACCATTATTTTAACTCTTCATGGCTGAGGCAATTTACAGCATATGAAGTTACTGCGATATGGGCTGCCAGCCCATGTCACACACTCTCCTTAGGGAAAGGCTGCCAACAATTCTGAACTGGTGATTTTGTTTATGGGCATGAGATGTTTGCTGAAAGTATTACAGGGCTGTTGCATAAAAAGAGCAAACACATACTGTAACCATGCACTACGCCTGGGGTCAGACATCAAGTGTTCTAGAGATAATATTCATATAAATAGCAAGAGAAGCTGAAAAATTTCCATGTAGTAAAGATCCTGAAAACAGTCTCATGAATCACCAATTCATATAAAACACTGAGACCAAGAACAGATAATTTAAAGCACACATGCAGGAAACATCTGTTGAGTTTGCCTTTCAAAACACTGAAGCAAAGATTACCACCACAGTGATGTAGCATAACAAGGCTTAATAAGTAATTATTTGCATGAGCTCAAGGAAAGAATGTATTTGTTTGAAGCAGAAGCATACATTTGCCATCTGAGAGCAATTTAAATTCACCTACGCCACCAGCTATTTCTGAATTTGGAAATTGGAGAGATTTTTATCTGTGACTTCGAAGAAGGCTAACCAGATCAGAGCATGGGAAACCACACTCTCAAGCATGTGAAGCTCACCTCAATTACTGGCTGCTCAGACTTTCTTCTGACAATATGGGCCTTCAGCTGCCCAGGACACAGAAGTTTGTCCCACAGCAACATACACAGGCCATTCCCACCTTGTCCTGCAGCTAGTTCACCTCCCTGTCTGCTCTAACACACAGTACCCAGCAACTGCAGAAATGCAGGCAATGCCCAGGGCAACATCTCTACGTGAGGACAGAAGGGCAGATTTATAGAGGCAAGATGGTTGTTTAGAGGGTGAAGGGATGCAGAACATGTCTTTGGGGAAATAAAAGCTCATGACAAGAACTTCAGGAAAGGTATGGCTGTCATCCAATTTAATAATTTTCCATTCCTACTAAAAGATGAAAGGAAAATCCTGTGTATGTAAATTTTGACCTGGGAGGTACCTCAAACACACAGAGCAAGTCATCCATACTTGAACTGTCCACCTTCTAAGTAAAATCATTATGTGTCAGCCAAACACATGACAAAGGGGCAGCTTTAGCTGCTTGGGTGGTGATATTTATTGTAAGTTTATTGCCAGTTGCCATACTCAAAATATTCAAGAATTGGTTTTTAATTTTTAACACAAGTTTTTAAAATATGGCTTATTTCCAAAACTGTTTCATACTCTACAGAAGTACTTTAAATAAGGTAAGTACCCAAGTTCCTTTGCTTGTATTGCTGAAATTGTTATTAAAATACCACTTCAATTCCGGACCTGATGAGGGGCTGAAAGGGCGATGTTATCTCCTTACCTACATAAGAGAGTGGCTTAAAAAAAAATTCCGAAGTCTAATTACAATTTCACATTCAAAAATACAGTATAAAAAAAGGAAATATAATTATAGGAAAAGTTATGGCCTTCAATACCTTCTTACAGAAAAGATTACAAGAGAAAATCATCGTTTATTCCTTCATTTTTGAAAAAAAAAATTATAAATCTTTGTAATTGAAAAATTTTACCAACTATTCTGTGTCACAGTCTTCAAATCATGTTAATTAAGTAGAAATGTGAAAAGAAATAGGTGCTTTTGAGCTGACTAAAGTATAACTGAAGAATAATTCATATACACCTAAGAAGCGATTGCCTCCCGTTTGCCACCACACCCCTGCCAATCCCTTCTGAATTGGTCTCTGTGAATCATTAGTGACACAAAAAAAGTATTTCCTGTGATGTGTGTTTAGGAGGTTTTCTTAAAAAACATCTTGGAAAATAGGTTGCAAATTAAAATGTGCATTTAATTTAACATTTTCCTCTGCCCTCTTAACACTAAACCATCTACAAATCCATTGTAGATGGTTTTCTTTTTCCCCAAAATACACGCTGCTGAAACCTTGCATGCTGAGTTTCTGCCTTAAATGATTTTTTACAGCCAGATTATAATCCCTGAAGAGTACAATACTAATTTTACAATTATAAAATAAGATATTATAATGGAAATACTGACTCAACTTCTACTCTAGCATAGTAAAATGTTGGCATAATGAAATTAAATTGATACAAGAGCTCACACATTAAATTTCATTGAAAAGTAGCACGTAAAACAATTGTTTTAATTAGGAACAAAATCATTTTCATCCACTGACTATTTTAGAACTTTGATCGGATGAACATCACCACAGACTTTGGTATTAAGACTAATGTTGTTCCTATTAAATACACATCAATAGTCTGAAGGAGAGAATATGAAGCAAAAACCCACACAGCAAGAAGAAATAGTAATGTTCATCTGCACTGAATAGGGAAGGGATTTTAATCTAGGTTATATCAGCCTAAAGTGAGTACAGGAAATTAATCAGGTTAAGTAAGGATATTCTGTTGATGAAATCCTTGCTGTGTGCCCTGCAAAATTTTGGATAGTTACATAGCTATAAAATAGAAGAATGCATGATTCTGAGATATTAAAAAGGCAGACAACACAGGACTGAGGAAGCAAACATAAGTTTAAAGATTAAAAAAGCCAAGCATTAAAGCAAATGAGGGAAAGTCACCTAATAGAAAATACCTTATCTACTTCATTTCTAAATTTACAGTACTGCAACTTCAAAATCAATTGCACTAGGTATTGCTCTGCATACCAGACACAACTCAGAATTTTCTGATCCACTTACAACATCCATCTTGATTAAAGCAAGTAATACAAGAGCAACATCCAGCGATATACCAGAAACATCGACCAGCTCCCTGACTCCATTTCAACTGAACTACAGTAAATTTCAGAACAATCTGAATGCTCTTCTGTACAACTAGATGTTACGAACACACTAGAAGCCTTTCTATTTTTGACATCTTATTCAGCCAACTGCATTCATGCAGGTTGAATATAATGTACAAACTTTCCAAGCTGCTGAAACCCCAGCAGCACAAGTGCAAACAGATTGATGTCCTGCATTTATTTTACTTTGAAGTATGCTATATAAAGCTAAAAAAACCCCTACTGATCTTTCTGGATTTTGAATTCTTTTCCAAATGGCAATATTCTTCTTCCTCGTGCACATAAGGATGTTCGTGATAAGAACAGATTCACATAACTGAAATTCTTCTTTCTGATCCTAGTCACCTCTATGTGCATTGCAGCACTCTGAGAAAACACAAGCTACATCCTTCAAATGAACAAGCTAAAAGACTGTTCTACAGGTCACAAATATTTTGAAGCACTGGAATTAAAACTGGATTGCAAAGTTGAAAAATTACTTCCTTGTCACTACAATTACAAACATGTGAAGGAGATGTTTGGATTCTTTTTCTCCTTAAAATTTCAAAGTCATTTTCATGCAGTTATCATTGCAGGCTCACACCATCATTCTCGATGCAACTGAAGTACATGCATGAGACATAATCACATCTGAAGGCACTGAAACACTTCTAATAACTTAGGATATGGAATGAAATGGAACTGCCCATCCAGTTGCAAACACAACAAATAGAATACATTAACTTCAGTGTCATGTCTCTCTAATAATATATCCTCAGTGTTGCCTAAACATTGCTTTTGGATCTTAGTTTAATACCTCCTCAAGGTGTCATTTTCAGTCATCGCCAGTTCCAAACAAATTACTGCTCACTTTAAATCTCCTAATCAAAAGGTGGCCCAAACTAAACATACTTGTGAGATCACAGAGATAAACAAGAGTCTTTTAAAAGACCCATTTCAACAGGAGCACAACTTGTGCTAATTATTGAAATTTAAATGAAAGCTAAATTCTTTTATTATCATTAGTTTTTCTAGATCCCAACATGGAAAATTATCTCTATTTTGAAATACTTTAATTTTGTTTCATTAAATGAAAAACAACTGTTAATTCTGTGTTCTTCTAGATAAAATTTTTCTTCCTACCTCCTTGGTATCTTTTGATAGAGGTTTAAAGATTTGGGAATTAGGAAAAGAAATCCCAAGAGTGTTCCCTAGATGTAAGAAAATCTACATCTGTACTTTTTAAGTAACAAGTTTAAAAGGTTTCTCCACATCTACCCCGAAGATCTTCACTGAATGAGAACAAAATGTAGTTGGAGTTTAACTCATGGAGTTAAAGCTCAGAGATGAGAAGGCAGCTGCAAAATGAAGAGATGGCATGCAAAAAGCATTTAAAAATATCTTCATCTTTCAATCGCTGCTCCAACAGTTCCCAAAATAACCAACTCCCTCATAAAAACTCAAACACGTAATTCCAAAAATTATAATTAAAAAAAATAAAAGGATCTAATAGGTCTATAGTTGGTATTCTTGACTTGTAAACTACATAGAGATTAAAAACTTCTGTCAAACACTGAAGTCAGCATATAGTCCTCAATGGCTTTTTTTATTAAGAAGAGGGGGGAAAAAAGGGTTCTGAATAACACAAGATCTCTTTTATGAAGCTATTTTTAAAACTTACGTGCAACTATTTTATAAATAAAATTAGATCTCTTCTAATTTAGCAAAAGTTTTATGCATATGAAGTTTCAAGTGGTATTTCCTGCAACTTTTCAGCAAAGTTTTCCCCCAGTTTTGATTTTGAATTTACAATAAGCACCTACTGATAGGCTTTGCTAAATAAGACATGGTTTTATGCAGGCTTAGAAGTAAGCAAACTTGTAAATTTTTTGTTGAATTTGGTCCTTAGTGAGAAAGCATATCTTCTAATCTATAAAAATTAAAGGAACAAGAAATCCTTAACCCAAGCTGTTATTTGCACAAAACTGCTTGATTCAATTCAAAGCAACAGGCACAGTGTAATATCCATGCATGGCTATATTCAATAATTGCTTGTGGCAAATAGTGCTCATGATCAAAGAGATTGTTAGCACGGTCCATATAATGGTTTTCCTGAAGGATGTTTGTTACAGTGTGAAGGTTGGAAATTGTGTACTCATTCGGTGTATATCAAAAGAAGAACTATTCTCACTTGGTCTGAGGCATGATTGAAATGAATGCTAAAGGAGGGGGGAGGCTTCAGGAAGGGGTGAGAAAAACCCAACAACAACAAAACAAAAACCCATAAACAAAACACTGAAAGCCACAAAGCCCCCAGAGGCAGTGAGCAGGTAACATTCTCTGAAGGTAGTTGTCTCTGACAGATTCAATGAGAGCAATTATAATATTTTTTAAAGCATCTTTTTTAATTTTGTTTTTAATTAATTCGTGTTTTTATTGTCCTCAATCTATATTAGGTCTTTAAGACTGTCAGTCTGGACATGAAGGATTACATAAGCAGACTAATTTTGAATATTGGCACTGGGGAGCTGAAAGATGCATCACGTTACTTGTATTTTACTTGCTAACACTAAATTTGTCTTTTGAAAGACATGCAGATATGCAGCCACTGGCAGAATTATTTATTCAAGTTGCACTGCATTCAAAACCAGAAATAATATAGACAAATCTTTATGCCATAAGATAACCTGAGGTTTCTTCAAGAAGCCCATAACTGACTTGGTGAATAGCTACAGCCCAGAGTTCTCAAGGAAATTCAAATAAAGCCCAGGAGGCCAATTTACATATGAAAATGGAAAAGCAATACAGATTTATAAATAACAACGACAATGAAGAACATCTAATTAGAAGTTATGAACCCTATGGGTATGCCTATAGTCAGCAAAGCACAGTAATATAAAAATACCCAATTCCAGATGCAGTTTAGTTGTGGTAACACAGACCTTTTATATGGTTTATTTCAGCTATATTACGTGTTCTATTACTGCTGCCCAAAGAACTTGTTTAGCAGTGTACACATACACTGAGATAAAAAGTGCAACACTGTAGAGTGAGAAAAGGGGTGTGAAAACACTAACAAGGACTTTTTGAAGCATCATCTACTATGTAAGGCAAGTGCACTTTCAGAGAAGTGAGATCAGCTGCGTTGCCAGATGGATCACGCATCTACGATAGTGTATGAGACAGAGCTGTGAATCGTCCTTTTCCGCATGTTCAGTTCAAAACAGACTGAGAAAGGTTTTCAGTGACCAGAATTTGTGGTGTTTGAGCGATTCAGAAAATTCTGGCTAAAACACAACCAAAACTTTTGTGATTTAACACTTTGAGAAGGCTTTTGTATGAGTTTAGACCTTCATTAGGAAGACTCCTTGTGACCTCCCAGTTATGCATAGAATCCTAGAATGGCTGGGGTTGGAAGGAGCCTTAAACACTACTTAATTCCAAACTTCCACTAGATCAGGTTGTTCAGAGCTCCATCCAACCTGGACTTGAGCACTTCCAGGGATGGGGCATCCACAACTTCTCTGGGCTAACTTCTTCACTATCCTAACTTTATAGGGCTCTTTCCTAGCAGAAAGCATGAAGAATATTACAGTATCAAAACACCAGAAATGGATGGAATCGAATCCATTTCAGTTTTGTTCTGCTAAATCTTTTTTAGCAGTTAGCGGAGACATATCAGAGCAGAAACAGGACACTAAATTCTACTTTTAATATTAAAGAAATTACACTAT
This sequence comes from Neopelma chrysocephalum, assembly GCF_003984885.1. Lineage (NCBI taxonomy): Eukaryota > Metazoa > Chordata > Aves > Passeriformes > Pipridae > Neopelma > Neopelma chrysocephalum. The sequence continues at coordinate 8,144,627 of NW_020897693.1, forward strand.
GTGTTCGTTGAATGCAGTCTCACACTTGAAGTGGAATGCTGCAACACAACAGAAGCTATAACAGAGAAAGAATATTATGATAATTAAATTTATTGATTAAATAAGTTTACTGCAATTAGTAAGAAAAAATAACTGGCATGCCTAACTGAGCAATAATTCCCTGAAAGGAGAATATTTCAATATCCTGACAGATCGTGTTGCTTCTGTGGAAGGTTTTACTGTATTTTTAGTAAGCCAATCTGGTCTGTCACATACTCAATTTTTAATGGCTACGCCAATGACAGCATGTGTTTTTAAATGCAGCTACATCTGCCACTGTTAATTACTGAGTCATCTGACCACTGTAGTGGAAAATAAAAATGCCATAATGACATGAAAGCATTGAAAAAGCTACTTGACAGAAAGCCACTTCCTTGTGCTACACATTAAGTCCTCTGATCCTAAGAAAGCCTGTATTTAACCATGGCAGACAGCAAGAAGAAAGAATTCTGCAGCAGATCACAGTAGCAAAACAATACAACAAAATCTGTTGTATTCAAAAAGGGCTACATATGCATTTCAGCACCAGGAGACCTGCAACAGACTTGCTCATCAACAGATCCTGAAACAGTAAGTGGTACTGTTTGTAGAGAGAAGACTATATTAGCACAGACACACAGAACTTTATTAAAAATATTTCTTAATATATATTCTTATATTTTTTTATTAGTGAAACAGACGTGTTAGCCCTATCATTCTTGTACATAAGACTTATTATAGTCTTATTTTTAACAAAAAAAAAAGAAAAACAATGCCTTTTGATTTAAAGTAACACAGAAAAAGCTCTAGAAGAACAGCACATTTTGAAAATGCAAGCATGGTATCATTAGTGATGCCTATGCATTTTAAAGATCTGTAGCGCTTAAAATGATGATGGTTTGTTTTATTAAGGTAATAGAATTAAAGCAGATAAAAACAAGTCATTGCTTGAATGCCAATGATAAGGAAAAACAGTTTCCAGAAAGTACCTTTCTTTTGAACTGTACTAGGAAAAGGAAAGGGAAACAATTACAGACAGGAAATCCCAGAACAAAACAGCCAACCCAGTATGTGTGTATCATGTGAGAAAATTAAAAGAGGGAATTGTTACTATTGCAGAAGCAACAAAATTAAAATGTTGACAAAAATGTAATCCCAGAATAGAGCTGCCTCGCTATAATGAGTACACATAATAAATGAAAACAGAGACAACTGTCACTAGCAAGATCAAGAAAGCAGAACTTTATTAGCAGAGCTAAAAATACATCTACACCAAAGTGTGGCAGCACCTCAGAGAAACCCAAGAAATCTCTAAACAAGATGGTGTGTAGATACAGCACAGGCAAATGCCAAATAAGGATACTATGTGGCTTCCAAAGCAATATAAACATGTTAGAAGAGTCCTGTGACTGGATTTCCCAAGTATCTTAGATGATTCTTGCTCTGGAATTAGTCCCTTCTTAATGAACTGGGAATTACCGTCACAGATCAAATTGCAAAACATAGATATCTGTTTTAGGGGAAAAAAAACCAACCAACAACAAAGATGGGAAAAAGAAAGCCTAAACACCACCCCCCCAAAAAACCCTAGCTGTGATTTAGGAAGACTCTTACCACCTTAGACAGTTGAACACTACCATGAGAAAGGTAGCAAGAAGTAATCACTGTAACAGTAGGGAAGAGAGGATAAAAAATAGAACGCATGTTTCTAAATTTTTGATACATAATTTTATCACTTCAGATCTCATAAGACTATAAACACCAAATGAAACTCCTGATCATCTACAGTATTTTCATAGTTTCACAGAATTACTAAACCAGAAAGTGTATTGAAGCAGTAAGAAGCCATTTTGAAGTGCTTGCTTGAGTTTTACTCCACATTGGACAGTGTTAACCACTTTCAGCACACGTGAAATTGCTATACTTACTACTCCCCACCACAGGGCATCTGCATAGCTGCCAAACTCTGTTTCTCCAGAATCATTTACAGCATCTTTCTCGGCCAGGTATACAAAATAAGAGGAAAAAATCAGGCCCAGAAATCCAATGTAGAGAGTAGTTATCAGTTCCTGCAAAGAGAATAAAAATAATGGCATTATGACATCACTGAGACACTTAAATTACCTAACACTGATGGGTTATAAAAGATAATTGGAAGAGAAGAATGTAATTTCAGCAATTGATAAGCATTGACAGTGACTGTTGGCTGGGCAATTTTTAACAAAAATCCACTGAGCTCAATGGTGGGGCTGATGACTTGGCCCAGCACATGCATTGCCAACAGGCAGTCAAAACAATCTCTTCACTTTACAAGCACCAAACCACTTCTGGTCCCCAAAAAGTACTTGGATAACTTTTTCAAACAGTGCCAAATTCAAAACAACTTCAGAATTTAGATACATATTTTAAGAAATATTCAGACTAGTTTTCAGAAGTGTCATGTTCTGTTGTTGTGGCCAACTACCAGTCAAAATCTGTGAATATTTTTAATCTTTTAGGAAATTTTTTCCCCTTGAACAAGGCAGAACAACCATACTTGGTTAAAATAAAGTATAACTAACTATACTAAGTATAACTGACATCATCAGCATATCTGCATATATGTCATTCTGAATCTAAGGACATTTGCATCAACTGTGCCATTCCTCAGCCTGCTCAATACCTGTTCATACCTGTCTGTGTATGAACACCACTGATCCCAGCAGCCTCCATGTGCCCCCCTGACGATCAACATGCAGCATTCGTAAAATCTGCAGAAAACGGATGCCCCTGGAACAAAATTTTTGAATTAACGAAGACACTAAAGATGCTAGAGAAGAAAGAGAGTTAAGAGAGGGGAAGTCTGTGTCTTCCAAAGGACCATTCTAAGAGACATAGAGTATTTTATGTTAGACTTGGCAGCCTGTCTCTTTTCACTCCATTCACTGATCTTTCATCTTGTTTGTTACGAAGACAGCCTGGAAAGACTGTGCAAGGGAAGGACTGACCTTTTTACATAAGGCTAGTAAGGATAACTCAAGGATTCAGGATTTTGGACACAAACAGAGAATGCTTTAGAAATCATTCATCAATGCATATTTGACCTGCTTACCAGGATGGGAAACAACATGCAGAACCAGCTAATTAAAGAGCTGATTTCCTTATCTTCGAGGAATCTCATAGGCAATTTGAACCAGAGAGTCCAATAATATTTTAAAATACCCTTTATGGGAGTCACTGCAATCCTTGGGTGTTCCTGCAGCTAATGTGCAGAGCACAGTACAGTGCCATGTACTTTCTTGTTCAAGAAAACCAAGTGATGTGACCTTCCTGAGCTCAAGGTGGATTCAGGAATTCACAACCACTAATCCCAGGCATTTTATGAAGAGGCAGCTTGAACACATCAGAGAGATGAAGCATGAAAGGGTTGCTATAAAACTGAGCCACAAAACTAAACCAGGATTTGGGTAGAACCCAACTTGTCGGGGAAAGGGCGCAGGGGTATGTGCATCTCTGCCCCCACCAGTCATAAATGCATTACAACAAGATTTTATTTTCCCTGCACTTAGTGGGATCATTGTTTCACACATGTACATGACTGTTACAGGACTGTTACAGGACACTGACCAGTGACTCGTTTTCTCCTGCAAGAATTGAAGCAGGAGGTAAAAAAAAGAGCCCCACCTTACTCAGATAGCACTAATTTCTTTTATTGCATATAATTACCTGATAGCTGAGGTTGCAAAGACTTGACCTTTAGAGCCCACACAAAGAACTATCATGGAAGCAACAACAACAATTAAATCTGGAAAATAAAAGTCAATTGAAAAAATTAGCAGCATCTTGTAATATTTCTGCAAGAATGTTACTAGAACCAATTCCAATATTACTTTAACAAATTGAACAATCACTCCTAATCAATATTTTTGTTCATATACCAGGAGATCTCTATTGTAGCATGTAAAGAAAATATAATCTTGAGATATAATAGAAAAATTTTACTGGGATGGGTCCAAGGTGGCCACAGTCTAGATGAATTAAGAGTTACTCTAATGTAGTCTGCAATCCTTATTAGCAGGAGGAATTTCAGCAGTTTCTACCTATTCTCTCTTCTGTGTGTTTTATTTTCTTTTCTGTGTTAGACAGTATTTTCAGTGACAGAGACTTGGGATTTTTGTATATAATAAAACTGCCTTACTACCATTTCATTTCTCCAGGTCTAAAAGGGAGAGAAAAATTGGAATTAGTGCATAAGTCTAATTTAGTTTAAGTCAGTCAGGACTGTACTCTAAATCTCCATGCTTGAGGCCTAGTTAATTTTGGAAAGGAACTTTGTATTTTGGTGAATTAAACAGCACTTGATCTATAGCTGGGAAAGCGGAACTATGTTTTGCTTTCCAGACTGAATTAAATTAGATAATGTTTCAGAACTCATGGTGTTCTAGGTCTGAGGAGAAATGGATTGTGTTCAGAGTGCAAAGATACAGTCAAAGGCTTTTTGAAGTTGCAGTCACACCTGAGATACAGTTGTTATTTTTATATATGTATGGATGGATGCACAGAGAAGCTAAACTGAATTATTTTATGATTGTAAAAATACCCAGGTATAAAATTTTGTAATTTATATTCAGCAAAATTGTAGATAGTTTATGAAAACCTATATCCTGTACTAAACAACAAATAATGTTTCCAAGTAGTTGAAATAACTATGTCACAGATCAAGAATTACTATTCTTCTATAACAATACTCCTCTTCCAAAATCTGGTTTATTTAGTCCATTTATATTTTAAGTACTTTAGGGCAAAGGTCTTTATATACTTCTCTCAACATTGGCTAACAAAATATAGATTGATTTTGAATTATTGTGTTTCTTTCAGGAAAATTGTTAAGTGAATGACAAACATTCTAAAAAAAATAATCATTTGTTGCATATGTGGAACATAGGGATGTAATTTCCAAGAACACTGAAATCATTTTGGGAAGCCAACTGAGGTGAATACCAAGAAAAGTCAGGTGTCCAGCTCCAAATGCATCACTGAAAACCATATTTTAATTCAATTGATACACAGAGTAACTACAGTGCATTTATTGTGCTCTACCATGCAGTAAACAGCTCAATTAGAGTGCAAAATAAACTCATAATAAGTTACTCAAACGGCTGCTGGGGCAAGAGGGAGGAAAGGCTGTTCAGTATCTTTAAAAAATACAATTGTAGCTCTTGTGCAGTGTCTGGGATCCTGAGGTCACAGGAGACAGGACCATGGCCAAGACTTATTCCTGGCAAAGCTTCAGATCACTTGTGAAAAGAAAACACTCTGCTCTTCTGGGAAAACAAACCAAGCTACGTTTGTTCTCGACAGTGCCATGAAATTCCTGAAGGGAAATTCAGATCTACATTCATGCTAATGACAAGAGCTCTCGCTCTAACTTGGCTTCAACCACTTCAGAAATCCAACTTCTAAAACCTTTCAGGGCAAGTTTTACTCATTGTTTACATCAACTTTGCAAGCTGTGCATACTCACCAATGATTGAAATAGGTTTCCTAGCAAAACGAAGCCTTCCCCATATTCCAACATATTTACTGCGGCATCCTGCTGACCATAGCCGAACCACATACTCCGTTCCAAAGAATACCACTAACACAATTTCCTAAAAGAAACAGACAGGGAACTAGGTTAATTCTCGACTGTACTTATGTCTTTCATCTCTTTTCAGAATGTATTAGGACATGCTAAATAAAACGTAAAATTGGGAAGGTGACAAATATGTCAACCATACCAAAGTGATCTAAAGTAATATAGAAAAACCTGTAAGAATAAAGAAAGAAAATATTAAGAGCAAATTTAAATACTTTGATCACATGCAGTTTGGCTTGTCTACACGTACTAAAACTGAAAACTATTCTGTGCAATTCACTTGGTCTAATTCAAACAAAAGGTTTCCTGACTGAGCCAAAAAAAACAAGCACAGTCTGTATTTAGAAGATTTTTTTGCTAGCTTATTTGATTTTGGGAAGAGCTGTGCTTCACATTCCATTTACCAAATCAGTTTAACCACCCTCTTATTTATACTTTTTCAGTCTTCCTTTAATCTCGCATGGATTGATAAAAGATTTCTAGCACCCAGCACCAATATGTCAGTCTCCGGGTGCACTGAAAATATAGTGAGATTTCTAGAACACTTTTCCCATCCTTTTGCCAATGTTTAGGGACTTCATCAGAAACAGAGATCTTAGTCCTGAAGCATGGCTGGTATCAAGCTACTTGTAAACCACAAGCTAAGGTATGACTTTGGAAATGCCTGCAAAGTGATAGATGTCAAAGACATCTAGATATTCTTGCTGATTAGACAAAGGTACAGCTATGTCCTATTTGAAACATGGTCAATGTGCCGATAAACCTTGATTTTCTACAGACCAGGTGAGCATGGCATACTCAGCATAGTTTCCCTGAGTATCAGGGAGCTGTAATACTTCCTTATTGGCCAGCTCGATTAATAACTGTCACATTTTCTACCAGAGCCAGCAACAAAATCTATTTATTGAAATGGTAAGAGTGGCTTGTAATTGAAAACACAAAACACATGGCATAAAGAAAGACTACAGCTGAGAAACCAATCTCAAGATATCACAGTTACATATGTTAATGCAGATTAAGAGAATGAACTGCTTATTTCAAAGTGTGATTTCATATAAGGAGCAACTGCAGAGAAGACAATGTGCTGCTAAACATTTTGTCCAGCCCCCCTCACATTTCTCCAGGTTACACTGCTGGCATAACAGATTTTCAAATGGGACTCAAGATGGTACCTAGAATTATTTTCTAAACTAACTGAAATAACCAGAACACAACCTTAGTCCAGTCAAGATGAATGGGAATCATATGATCAGCTTCAAAAATGCAGGGGACATTGCCCTGAATATTGAGCCCTAACTTGTTGAAGTTCAACTCTGTGACACTTTCAGAAAAGCTAGTAGAGCGTGAGCCAGGACTCTTTCCCTTGGTTTTGACAATCTCATAATCTATGCAAGCTGTCAGATGCAGTAGAACAGCAATCACAATTGTTTATAGTCACTTGTATTCAAGTTAGATTTTTAAGATATAATGAAACTATCCAGATCACTGGTTGTAATAAACATGAAGCTCAGATTCTTTGACCCAGCCAAGAATCTCTTCTACAACTTCCTTCTGAAAGAATCCACCAGAACCTTTCGCCTTTTTTTTTTTTTTCAATTGGATTATCATTAATTTTTTCAATAAAATAAAAACATAATGAACAACATAAATCTTAAGAAACAGCATCTGCAGCAGATCCTTTAAGGAAAGCCTGTGTCTTATGACAGAAGCTTCAAATGCAATGAAACTCACCCTTTGTCGAGTCTAATGTAATTTATGAACCACCAGTGAATGGTAAAATTATGAGCTCTGCTTGATATGAGGTGCTGTTGAATTGTCACAGAAAATAAGCACCAGAGGCAATCTCTTCCGATCAAGTGATTGTATTCCTTTCACAGACCCAGTCAATAAACCCTAATATCCAAGTGCTCTTCTGTATGCAGACAGCTAGTACGTCTCCTTTCACCACCACTATGGAGGAAACACCATTAACAAAAGACAATACCAACCATATATGGAGCAAAAAGTGTCCTTCATTCAAAATAACTCATCTGAGGAAGGGATGTATTGCTTCGCATCATATATGTGATAGCACAGACAATACTGTTCAGATACCCCCAAAAGCAAAAGAACAAGAAAAAAATTATCTTGGTAGGCAAAGGAAAACCCAGAGAAAAGTTAAATGTTTTAGCACAATGGAACCACAAACAGCACTCCGACCAGGCACTGTGGCCTTGTCAGGATCACAGTTTCAGTTTTACAGCACGAAGGTAGAAAGTGAAAGCCTGGATTGTGCTTTAAAGGAGCACATATTCTCTGCGTAGGAAATTTGCATTGGAGTTGTGCGCGTATGTTTTTTAAAGGCCCTCCATGGTTCATTGGATGACAGGCACACCGGCAAGTATGCAAATGGGGGCTGTCCCAAAGACAATGCGACAGACATGCAGTCAATGGTTACTGTCATCCAGCTCTTTGCGTGACATGCAGACAAGCTTAGAGAACATTGATTGTCCTATAGACTCCGGTGACTGGAGGGAACGACCAGTCGGCTTACACCAAGACACATTTTTCACTCCTGACGTTTTGATAAAGGCTTATTGACCTAAATGAGACCCAAGTTATTCAGGGAACATCAGGGGTGAAAGTGCACAAGCTGTTCTTCATGGTCGTACACAAAAACTCCAGGTATCCATTAGCAACTGGCAAATTCCCCCTCCCCTGCCCGTGGCTGTGTGACAGACAAAAGTGTTTTTAATATCTTGTGTTGCATAAAGTTAATAAGTAGTCTCCTGGGGATGGAGAAGGTTGATGAATTTCTGTCTGCACACGCTTACATTAGTGGCCAGAAACTTGCAGACAACAAGAAAAAAGTATATTAGAAAATTATGCCTTCCTGAGCTAATAAAATATTGTCTGTATTTTCCTAATTAACAGCTTAACATGAAGCCTACATGCACCAGAAGGATGACAACCTGATCCTTAGTTCACTCATGTTGGTGGCAATCAGTGCTAACTGAGCAGCAGTACCTCAAACCTGAGAATTTCAGCGAATCTGAGCTGTACTGCAGATTAATTTAGTCCACTGTTTCTTCAATATTTTCTCCTAATTGCCTGCCTAACACCTACCTACCAAGTGCACTGTATAAACCCCTGTGTTTCTTGCAATGAGTCAGCTAGAATGAAATAAGGCTTCAAAAAGCTGATATATGAAAATAGAAAGATGAAGTCTTGAGAGGACACAGTGGATGTAGAGAATGAGTGAAATAGAAAACAAAGAAACATTTAGGACAAGGGAAAATTAAAACACAGAGGAAAATAACTGCATGCAAAACACTAGTGAGCATGGTAATCAAAGCTCAGTGAAGGAGTTTTCTTGGTCAAAATTACATACACACAGGAACTACACTGTAGAAGGACCCATTCAACCCTATGTAACTTAATTATGATATCCTTTGTAAAAGGTGAAACCAGAAATACAACACTGAGGTTGAAAACTTATATGGTATAAAGAGCCCTCTAAGATATGACAGTCATGCACATAGATGGGCATACAGGGTCCATCTTACTTAATAGGAGATACTTTTTTTCCTTTTAATAATTGATTTAAACATGGTACCCTCACTTCTGCCATCCTTCCTGCTCAGCCAAGGCATATGCTTAGTGTCATTTTCAGGCCTCCTCAGCACATAATCCCAACACAGCCAAGTACCAGACTAACCCTGAATAAAAAGATAGAGAGGATGAACACGAAATACACATGTAGATCACTTTCTTGAAGAACTCCATCAGTGTCAGTATGTCTCCAGCCACCAACAACTTCTTGCATGTAAACTCACAACAATTTCAACTAAAAGGAACAGGTAGACAAGATGAGTATAACAAGCCTTGGGCAGTTCTACTGAGGTACAGTGCTTGGTGAAACTACAATAGATCTCCAGGTAGCCATTTAGCAGATGCCAGGGAACGAACTATTTCTCATAAAGACCAGTAAAGGAGCTGGAGTCCTCACTTATGCATTGGTGCAGGAGTGGGGTCAGCATGTGGGATACACTTCTGAAGTCTCATGACAGATTTTTTTCAGTGCATCTCACTACTAACTTCACAGTTTTAACATGGAAACAGAAGTTCCTTTGAGCCAATCAGGTACTACGAGAACAGCCCTGAGAATAGCTTCAGGTATAATGAAAGAGCCAGCAGAACCCTTAGCCCAAGAAAGATATGGCATAACTTAATCACCTGGCTACAGTACAGCTCTCATCATCTGATGAAGGTCCTCAGGCAGGATCAATAAAAACACAGTTCCCTGATGAATATACCCATGCTATCTGTTATTACAGCCCATACCTCCACAGTTACCAGAGTATTTTGCTAATAAATGCATCAGGAAAAGCCCTTCCTATACTACTCAACCTCCACTGGATTGGAAGAGCTACAATGTTGGGAGGCATCCAACATCTGCACTGTGAAATAAAGTACAGTAGCAACTCCAAAAGGAAGGACAGAGTCCTGAAACTTAGCTGAAGAGATGTTTTTAAGCAATTAGACAGATTAATAGCTTGGGGGAAGAAAAAACACAACAAAACTGACATTAAATGGGTCATGATACCATAACAACAGCTATTTACAGATAAATTAATTGTCACTGGAGGCTGAGAAAGCATCTGCATAGAGAATATATCGCCTAAGGCTCTGCCTGTAGACCCCAAAGCTGTAACTTGTCACGGAGCATCACAGACGTTCATGCAACTGTTTGATGTGGGAGGACTAGATGAGGTCATCTGAAATCTGTTATGAACAGGAATGCCTTTACTCCACGTCTAGACTGTTTTTGAATGAACTCCATAAATGTAAGAGAGTAAAATACATATTTTAGTAGCAAGGAGACAAAGCATGTTGTTCTAATTGGCTGTTGAAGACGACATAACAGCTTATTGCATTTGCCATAGAGGTGTCTGTCCTAAGAGGGAAGAGAAATGACAAGCACAGGAAAACAAGAGCCATTGGTGAGGGGGACACTTTTAAGACGCATAAACACATGCTTCTTGTACTGTAAGAATTTCCTCCCACCCCAATATTTTATTGGAAGTACAACTCCTAGCCATCTCTGCCATATCAGAAGGTCTATTACATTATTCTTACTGGAAAGATAAACAACATTATTCCCATGATTCTGTCAAATCTGGCTTTTTTAAGATTCCAGCTTCAAAGATTATAAAATTCCCATGAATTCCTTTAAACAATGAAACAATCTCTCGTGTATCTTATATAGGGATTTCATGCCAACCAGCATTACCTCAGCTAAAAGATTCCCATGGCACTGTTTGCACTGAATCTATTTTTTAGGCAAGGCAGTGGAAGATCACTGCTATGGAGCTAGTGGACCATCAATAAAGTGGAACAGTAACCTCCTCACAGTCTCAGGCAGCAGTATTGGAATGAGCACACTGCACACAAGTTTTTTTCACAAGTCATGAAAAGGAAGTCTCTGAAGGAGCCAAGAGAGGGGACAATAGATCTGCTGATGGTAAAGTGACGGATGGGACACCTGCCATCAGTCAAGGGCTGTGTAGCTGGATTGGGTAACAAACAGGCTAAGCATCTTCACAAGCAGGGATGAAGCATATCTCTACTCCTCAATGGTCAAAAAAAGCAGGAACATGTCTTTCGTGTAAAACAATTACAGACTCATAGAACAGTTAGGGTTGGAAGCAACCTTAATGATCATCTAGCTCCAAACCCCCTGCCATGAGCAGGGAACCTTCGACTAGACCAGGTTGCTCAAAGCCCCATCCAACCTAGTCTTGAACACTTCTACAGATGAGGAATCCACAACTGCTCTGGGCAACCTGTGCCAGTGTCTCACCACCCTTGCAGTAAACAATTTCTTCCTAATAACTAATCTAAACCCGCCCTCTTTAAGTTTAAGCGATTCCCCCTTGTCCTGTCACTACATGTCCTTGTAAAAGGTCCCTCTCCAATTTTCTTATAGCCCCCCTTCAGGTACAAAGGTGCTATAAAGTGTCTCTTGAGTCTTCTCTTCTCCAGACTGAACAATCCCAGCTCTCTCAGTCTGTCTTCATAGGAGAGGTGCTCCAGCCTTCCGATCATCTTTGAGGCAATAGGTTGCATTTACACTGAAAGGGCAGCATGCAAAAACTGAACCACTACAGGCTACACAGTAGTTCAGAGAGAGGTGGAGCCCACTTCTCAGCACACTGTTCACCTCACAAATCAGGGCTTGCAAAATGCTTCAGACAGCACTTCTGTATAGCTGGAGCAGGATATGCAAATCAACAGCAGTAAAGGCAACTGTTTCTTCTAATCTCACCTACTTTGTATAGAGAGGCCCCTCTTTGTTGAGAAAGGCAGGATTTTTTCCTGAAAGCTGTACTGTGCTTTCTAAGATACACAGAACAGCAAAATCAGATAGCCTAGGAAAACAGACAGAGACAGGCACCAGCTCAATAAAGTAAAAATCCCAACTTGATGAAGTACAGATCAAAAATAAAAAGACAAATGGTTTCTCATATATATAAACACTTCCTGAGCAACAGCAAGTCCCAGAAGCGCTATTAAGGACTGGGGATTTTTCTCCCCCTACTTAATCTCCTCACTTCCAAAGATCTTGTAAATTACATCTTTTCAAAGGAAGACAAATAATGGTAAGTTCCTAAAAAATGTTTAAAGCCAGAACACTTGGTGTTCCTTTCAAAAAGCTTAGTCTCATTTGCTAAAATTCTTTATCTAGCATATTTGGCACCAAATGATTAAACAGGCAACAGAAAACAAAAAACATGGTATCTGTATTACATTTCTATCTTCAGAGGCCCCTAATTAATCCCAAGTTGTTACTGGACATCATTAAAGTTCTCTTATTAATGTTTTTAATTAAGACAAAATAATGTTTCCATAAGTGTTCATGCTCTGAAAAAAAGGGATTCTTACTAAGAGGCAGTTAGAACAGTTATTTGTACTAAAGCATTTCTATTTTCCCTTTATTGGTGCGAAAGCATAGAACAATTGCAGTGGAACCATTAAAGAATACTGCAGACCTGCAATTTTAGGCCGAGATTTTTCCAAAGGCTCCAAGCAAGTAAATCCAGTTGAATATCAACAGGAGTCAGGCACCTAACTCCCTTGGGTGCATTTAAAAAGCGTTTTGTTGATTTCCTTAGCTCTCTTCTCACTAGAGGTTTCAGCCAAATCCAAATGCCGGCAGTTGAAATTTTTCCACCAGCCTCAAAAGGCCTCAGATGTCAGTGGTGTAACTTTGCACGTGAAGGCACAGTCATCGAGCACGGCTGCACTGGAACAACTTTCCACACCATCACCCCTGCACAAGTCTCTTCATAACGCAGTTGTCTTTAGCTTTTGAACTTAAGTGCTGATGATATCCACCAGGAATTTACAGACATGAATTAAGCTGGGCTTGCACATTTAGTTTATGGCACTGCTTTTAGTGTGGAGTTCTCCCCCATCACAAAGTATGCTCAAGAACTAGGCTTCCAACTCAAAGTATTTGGCAAGAGAAAGGAAGTGTCAACATGCTAACACTGATGCAAAAATGATTAAAAATCCCTATTCCTTTCTGTTTATTTAATGAAGCTTTTATTCAGGGCTTCATAAAAGTCTCTAGAAGGAATTCATTCACGACCCTCTCCTTCAAAGTGAAAAATCCTCTGGCTTCTACCCAGTGCTGCATATTTTATATCTGCTTAATTTTATATCTCACTGAATTCAAAGAAAATATTCACCTACACTTAAGATGAGTCACACATACACACTGTTCACAAAGATGCAAACTCATTCATTTGTACATACAATATGCTAATATAAGAAAGGAACTGCCCCAGACCATTAAAAAAAAAAAAATCAGTGTAAGCCAAGCAGTCTGTATTTTTATGTTATAGAGAACTTCTCATAATAACACTATTTACACAGTGGCTACGTTCCTTGATCTGAGTATTTTTATCTTGCCAAGTATCTGTTGCATGCTTTTTATTAAATAAGCTTCCTCGCTCCTTTTTTAAAAAGCTGCTTCATATCCTACCATGTCCTACACCAAGCACTTCATAAGTCTTCCCTTTGCTCCACAGTTAACATGGAATTTATTGAGGTACCTCAGAAAGAGACTGTATGCCTGTTGTTTTCCAGCTATAAAAGCTATTGTGTCATCCAGCAAACTGTATCTTCTATACCCTTAGACTGTCGCTTTACAACACTACTTCTTTCGGAGAGAAAAGAAAGATTGCACAATATTTCTTATCTGTAAGCAGAGCCACACAAAAGGAATAATCTGGCCATGATCTCCCTGGCTTAACCTGCAGTATATTTAAATGGGAATGTAAGGGTGGATGACATTTTTAAGATGTAATGGTAAGTTCTGGTCACCTACTAAACAACTTGACAACAGTAACACTTGAAATCTAGTGGTTTCAGACCTACTAATGTACTTTTTTTTTTGTTTGAGGACACATTTTGATAGCAGTCAGAAAGTAACAACACATTTTAAAACAGAAATTAGAAAGAGCATTGATGAAAAAATGTTTTTTGTTCCAGTGGTTTTGAAAAGTGGAAAATATAATATTCATTTTTCCTCCTTACTCATCTCTTTTTATTTTATTAGAAAAATGGTCTTTTTCAACAGTCATATTTTACACTAACTGCAGCCAGGTTTCATCTCGTGTTTAAATTTTAGTGGCTTTTTTTTTCTTTTTAATGTATTGAGTTTTTAAACACAAGATGTATGTCTTCAGAACGATCTGTAGATTTAAGACACGAAAGGAAATACTTTATTATCAAGTAGAAAATACAGGAACCACATTTTTCTCTCCAGAAACTTGCAAAACAAAGACTGTAAGAAAATAGGTTTTAATGAAATTAATCTTCCGGTTTTTGCTGTTTTTCTCCCCCTCTACAGTCACCAATTGACCAAAGACACCTACATTTCCACTCTGCAGTAAACCACAGCTCTTCTAGTTCTTTAAGCATCTCACTCCTTCGAATCTGACAGCACTGCAGATCGTCATCATACGTCATCACAGACACTCCTCACCCACAGACACTCTGACCTTCCAAAGATTTCTCGACTTAAGGGCACTTATCCAGAGTCCAAACAAAGAGCAAACATGCCTGTGAGCTGTAGCAATGTTCCTTTTCATTCCCTTGGTAGGCAGGAGTCAAGAAGACTGAAAAGACAGGGGAGATCAGAGCTTGCTTACTCAGCTACAGGTTTCTCACAAAGCTTTGAGAAAACCACATGCAGTCTTTACCTCCATTCCAAATCAGAGAAACCCACTACTGGCCATCTTCTTCCACATGAATGCTCCAAGACAACAAGATAGTAGCACTGAGAATGGAAGTACAGCTGGATATGCACAGTGACATCATGAGGCCCCCACATCTAAATTCCATGAGCTATTATGGGCTATTTTCAACAACTCGTTCCTGCAAAAGTTGATACAGAAGAGAAGCTCTGTCTGATGAATTTCTAACTTCTTACCTCTCTTGTGCAGGCAAAATACCTTCTCTAGGCCCCGGTCTTCCCTCCAAGAAGTGAGTTACAAGGCTGTGTGCTAGACAGCCTTGCTTCAGGCTTCTCAGCTCTAGTCTTCCTGCTCCTCTATGTGGTTTTCAGCTGTATGGGACTCTCTGGGAGGCGATACGTGCCCCAGAAGTAAGATATTTCCAGAAGAGTGAGAGGTCACCAAAAGCAGGATATTAGTAATTCTACATATAATCATGATATCCTCTTTTTCTAGAAGCAGCACCTTTTTAAAATTGATCCTCTAAAAGTAAGACTTCTGCCCTGAGCAACGAACACGCTCCACAATAACAGTTTTAACAAGAACTAAATTTCAAGTGGACTAACACTGGTTTCAACCCCCTCCAGATAACAAAAGGAGAAAAGAAAGCTTTCTTTTTTTTCCAGACTGCCAGGACAGAGTTCCAGTATAAAGCCATCAAGTTCTGAAAGAAAATCCTGTGCTGTTAGAGGCAGGGCATTCCTTTCACACACCTGGATGACAGCCACTCAGACGCCACTATCAGGCTCAGTGTTGATAAGGGTTCAAGTGCCATATTTCTGTTTGATGCTCCCATAAACACAACCTGCTTTTGCCTCAAAATACTTGAGCTCCCTCCCAGGCCTGCTCCAGGGAATACGCATCACGCTCTTCCACACAGCTGCAAAAACAGTCACACACTAAACCTGTAGTCCAGGCACTTAATGCTCCTCACAGGAAAACACATGTGCTAGTTTAAGCTAATAAAAAACCTCTCATATGCCATATGTACACAGCCCAGTCAGTCAGCATTTTACAGTTGCCTCTAAAATTTGTGAAGGAGGATAGAAGAATTATTTGACATGCAAAATAAACGTAACTGAAGGCAACAAAGTCAGCATTTTCAGCTAAGTGGCAAATACATTTCACATACTGAAAGCAAGTAGCTTCCTGCTGGTGCCAATTTCCTGTGCCCACTCCAATCCTTGAGCGTTAAACAGTTGTGGCTATCATTCAGCACATCAGGATTACAGCATACCAAAATGGGAACCTAATTTATACTAACCAAAGCACATGATTAAGTCAGTGCAAACTCTCCCTAGAGCTTTGATAATGTTCCAAATGGACCAAACTAAACCTACATTTGCAAAATTAAGATATAAGCCAGATCTCTCTGAAGTCGCATACCCCATTAACCAAGCTACCGTTATGTGCAAAGACTTATATTTTTACTTGAATTCATGTTTCTATCAGCTTTGGGTCCAACATAAATAAATGGTGCAGAGGCAGCTCTTTGCAGCATTCAAAGTTACGAAAGGAGAACTCCAGCTCTGTGAAACTCCCTTCCCTCACTATCACCTTTCCTCTGCTCCCTTTACAAATAAAGGACAAGTGCACTATTCATTGCTGGAAGAAAAAAATACTTTAAAAAGCCATACTCTTCTCAGTGGCAGCTGGTCTGAGCTTCAAGACATCAAATACCTCAGGAAACTAATGGGCATTATATGGAATGAATTAAAAAAAAAAAGATATTTGGCAGAATTCAGTAACACTGTGCTGCAAAACACTTTGGAAAAGGAGGAACCTTGTAAAAGTAATGCCTAGGACATGTCAAGAATAAACTAAAGACACTGCAACAATGCACAGTCTAGCACACAGTTGATGTAGCAAGTAAAAGTCATCTGACCAGAAGAATCCCTCTTTAGAGCAGTACTTGAAGAGGAAAAAACAATTGCAACTTAAAGGGATGGGCAGAAGGAGCATGGTTTAGAGACACAGATGAGCCTTTTCTGTGCTGAAACATTGGGCAACGGACGTCATCCAACCGATAGCAGTAGAGCAGAACTTCGTATTATTCCATTACTTATTGTGCTCATTTTTCAAAAGCTTGAAGCATATTTGCTCTTTATCTGAGCTATACTTCCAGGTGATTTGTGGAAGGATTTTTTCTAGGAATAGCTGAATTTCCTAGGCCCTTCTCTTTGACCCGAGATTTACTGTTGCCTAAACTAGTAATTTCACATCTTTGTGAAAACTCGAGTTCCAAAGAATTTTTCCCAATACTTTATGTAATAAAGCAAATGTCAGTCTTATTCCACAGTTAGATGAATTCTGTCAATAATTATAAAAACTTTTTTGTTTTGATCTTTTTAATGTCAAAAGAGCATCCAATGTTTTAGCCTTCTCTTTATACCTTCTCTGCAGTTTTCAATACTCACTGTTTTAAAAAGTTGATTCTAGTATGTCTTGCTTAAGCCTCTCAAGATCCCATTCTTTTAGATGTGATATTCACAAAAAACCTGTTAGTCTGGACATCAAAGGTCTGATTGCCAAATCAGAGAGCCAAGATTACCCACTGGAACCAACAATGCTCATCCCACACAAAAAGATTTGTTCAACAACAGGGGAACTAGTAAGAACTGACACTTGTACCAGTTGTCTTAACAGAAGTGAAACAAAACGCTACATTAAAGAAAGGTGACTCCTTGCTCTAAAGATACTCAGCCTTAGTATTTTCTAACCCACTATGCAAACCACTACTCTATGTGACAAATAACTGAAACATGTGACATTCTTTGCATCATGCCATTAGAGAGGTGATAAGGTTTTTTCCACTATACAATGTTCTTCTAAAGCAATATTTTCTCAGTGTGTCTACGATTAAGCAGGAGGGAAAAAAAGGGAGTCCTGATGCACAGCCACCAAATACTGACACATGAACAGTGCACGCAAAGAATTTAAGTTACAACCTTTTTTAATAGTTTTACAAAACAGTATCTCAAGTGGCCAAGACCTCTAGAAATGATCGAATGTCAAAGGTTTTAGTCAACCTTACAGATCTCACAGGAGGAAGAGGTTACTTAAACTGCAGTTCAGTTTGGGTAGTTTTTCAGTTTTCTTAAAGCATCAGTAAAAGTGGCTAAAACATGGAAATCAAGGTCAAATGCCTGTCCTGCTCTGCTGAAGAGAGCAAGGCAGCAAAACCAAACTCACCCTTTTGCTGAGTTCCTTCTCAGTGGACAAAACAAGTGGGCCTGCCATGCTTGGTTCTGTGTCCTATTTCCAGCTCTGTCAAAAATGGCTTTAATGACAACCTTGTGTTTCCCCTTTCCCCAACACACAACACATTGTATATTTAACTTTGTACGGAAGTGTCAATCACTAGTACTTGTTCAGGGTGTAATTAATAACAATTACATTACACTAGAAAAGCACATAAGGGACTGCTTTGTGTACAATTTCCTCATCAGCTGGATGGCCAAAGAAAACCCATTAGACATGAAAGTATGGTAAAACTGTGCTCTATAACTGGGTATCTGAATATTTATAAGCTATGGCACTTGGGATACCAAAGCTGATGACATGAATGCACATTTTTAATAAGTCCATCAATAAAGCTTTCCTAATTAGAAATCTGCCCCTGTCATGTTACATCAGACAATTCTCTTATCATTAACCATATTATTTGTCCCAAATGGCACACTGTTAAAGCCAAAAACATTGTGTCTATTTAAACAGCATGCTTTAGGGTGCTCAAAAGTGATAGAAACTTGTAATACTATCTGTGGTTTCACAAATTTGAGTAATATTAATGAATATTTCATGCTATGAAGAAATGAAGTCTGCTCATCTCGGGTGCTAAATTACTCTGAACAACACTATAATACACTCTTTTTAAACATTTTTTTAATTATTTGCAGGCTGTGAGATTCTCTCTTCATCGAATTCAATTATTTTTTAGCTTTATAAAGGTAGCAAACTGGTGGCAATAGAATAAGCAATCAGTTCTCAGCACAATGCCAAGTAACTATCACTGTGTGACTTCCAGCATTGCTATGAGAAGTCATCTTTGACTCTTTCAATATTAAGCATAGTGTTAAACATGGATTCATTTTTTTTTAACATGGAGAACAGAGTGAACAAGCTTGGGTAGGGGGAATCTATTGCAGACTGGAGTTATTTGTATATAAAATGGCTACTGCACTGATGTTTTCCACAGAAATTTCAGCCGCACTACTTTTGGCAGCAATTAAAGACTACTTTTGGAATCCTTAACAACATTTGAGGAGTTCCTTTTAACTTCATGTTGTGTAGTTCTTTTTACTCTTTAAAGCAGGGAAAGCAGGGTGGTTTTTTTCAACCTTCAACTTGTTCTACTGTTAAAATAAATACAAAGATAATTCAGTCAGAACTCAGGCTCAAAGGGACCCCACTGAAGTACTTATTCCTCTTTGAGAGCAGAGCAGCTCTTCTTTTGCTCAGGTTGTACCTCTTACTGCTGCTCAGTACATTGTGCAACCCTGCCTGTGAGCCAACACAATCATAGGACTCAATGATAAAAGAAGCTATTCAGAGTTTTGGCAGGAAAAATACTTCTGACATTTTGTTTCATTTGGATTAGACTTCAGCTTGAGACTTTAACACTAAGATGCCCATGCTACATCAGACAGACCTGATTTCTGACACCTCTTCACTCTACAACACTTTATTCTTGAATATCCCCATCCAAGTCAATGGGAGCTGCTGTCTGTAACAAACAAGCACAGCTGAACCTATCTGTTGAAAAGGGAAGATTACACTCTTACACTGCATATCTAAGTACCTAGCCACCTGATCAACAAGTTATGCTTCATGAAAGGAAAACACAAACAAAAGCCAGCATGCAGCAAGGCATCAAAAATGCAATTGTACCTATTCCAAACACCAGATAAACTGTTAAAAACCTCTGTGACCACAGGTGATGTTTTGCCGAGCATATCCATAACTACCAAACAATTATACAAACAACATTTATCTTAATACTATTGTTAACTAAATTAGTATTAACTACCTGGCTAGAAAGTGACTTTATGGAGAGTAAAAACCCCAAGTACTTGAACAGGGTAAAAATGCATGCCTTTTTCTACAGTTAATGGAGAGAAATAGGGACACACAAGGGGAAATCCATATCAAGTGTCCTAGGCACCTTAAGATGTAAGCAGCTATGCTTTCAGCAGTACCTATCCTTTTCCATGAAGGGAAAGCCTATATGACTGGCTTATGCTACCTAACTTAACTAATGGACCGCTAAAAGTTGCAAAAAGAACCCCATAGTCAGCCTGGAAGAACTGCTTTGAACTCAGTTTGGAGCAGTGGTATAAAAAGCAGAGGAAATTTACTATCAGTTCTCACCTGACAGAGATGTTTGTGGGGAGTTTCTATTTTGGGGCTGATATCCCTAGAGAGATCCATGTGATTACCTTGTCTAACTCCAGTTTCCCTCTCAAAACTCCCAAATCCACTAACTGATCTGGACAGATCAGAAGGCCAGGCATATCAGAAGAGATTTAAGCTTCCTGAAAGTGTTGTGAAAGTAAGGAGCCCAACAGAAAAGAAGTACCCGCTTTATACCCTGAGATTTCATGTTAACAATCACACTCGGTGGAATTCTCTAATGTTTATCAACATCCAGCTTCATGAAGACTATTGCAAGTTTCAATCAAAGCCATTCAGCTTCATAAAAACAAACAAGCAAACAAAACATAGAAAGGCAAACAACCACTTACCTTAAGACCCCAAGGCACCCTAGCATCTTAAGTCTTTCTATAATAATACCATTTTTCTCTGATTAAGTAGAATTTTTCTTATTGATTCCTGTAGCCTACGTTTATCAAAAAACAAATGACTAAATGTAAATAATTTTCAGAAAGAAATTTTAAACTATGAAGCCAAGAGGTTTATTTTTCAGTTTCAAGGACAGTTCATTTGCCATGCAACTCAATATGAAGTCAAGAGTGAAACAGGAAAGACTTTCTCCATACCCTCTTTACCACCACCCACCCACATCGTACTTCATATTAAGTGACTGTTTCTGTGTAGGAAAGAAAAGCTTGGGGGAGGAACTCTGACACCTAGTTTCTATGGTATAACTCCACAGAGAGACGTAACTCTTGGTTCATTAGAGCCTGAGCTCAGCAGAGAAAGCAAAGCAATGAATCCCCATTCAATAAGGTACATGCATTCATCAGGTAGTCACTTCTTGAATCAACTCAGATTGATTAAACTTCTTTCATTAACTGATTGCAGCTCATCTGGTTTATTAACCTCCACATAACCCACCTGGGGTCCTTGAACATCTGCTGCACTTGTCTGGTTTAGGGAGCTCAGGCCCCCTTGTTTATTATAAATATTTCTCAGGTTTCTGCTAAGACCTTTAGATCTCCCTGCTCTTTCTTAAGAACTATGGCAGCTAGCAACTCTCATTCTCCATATAATCATTTATTCCTGTTGTCCAGTAGAGCTGAACACACTTCTCATGTTCAACCTCACATGGTCAAACAGAAATCAAGGGTAGGGCTTCTCAGAGACTGACAGTTCTGCTGGTCTTCCATGAAGGGAGACATACAGTTCAGACATGTCCACACATTTTCATTTTCTAGTTCATGATGGTCACAACAACCCCCTGAGTTCACATATTTGTAACCAGAAGTGTAAGTAGTGGGTGGGGGGTGATGGAAGATCAAGCATTTTTTTTGTGCCTCACACATTTAGGATATTCTTCCTGGGCCTCTTCAAAGACACTTTTCTGCATGCATTATTCTCCCAGAAAAGCTATCATCCACTACATTCATTTATTGGCACATAAAAAATACACAATGATGTCCTAACGTGTAAATGGGAAAAAAAGTTTCCATTCTTCAATTTCCTCCAAATTTCTGAATATTACACAGATAGTATGAGCTGATAAATTTTATAGTAAATGGGAAAAAAATGACAGCATGCCCAACCACTGTATCCTCAGTATAGTGTCTGTGTATTGGATGCAGAATTTGTTCTGCAAAAATCAACTGGGAATTTTCCTGTATTGTATGCAAAATTATGATCTGTAATTTATTTCATTGATGCTAAATAGCTCAAGACTTTGACACACATTCACCAGTTATTTTGAGATTTATTTGTAACTATATAACTGTTCAGAATATTCCTTTTGAAAACATATGAGTTAATTGACTAAAGATTTAGGGGGTGGGGAGTGAACTTTCTAGAGTACAAGCCATAGTATGTTAACACAGACATTATCTCACACTACATAGAGCTTCACTATGATGAAAGGCTTAGAAGGTTCACTATATAATAAAAAGAGCTCTTGAAAGCAAAAGAAATAAATATTTAGAAAGAGGAAAACTGTCTTTAAATTCCTAAAACCCACCCTACACTGAAGAATCACCTCTTATTAGACAGAAACATCACTATGGGGAAGAGCAGGGGGTGGGGTAATGAGCACAAGCAATAGTCTTCCTTACAAAAATATTTATCTTAAAGTATTTAGATAATCTTTGACTTTCGAAACTGCTGAACCAGTTGGTTCTATCTCATGTTCAGCATCATACTATTAAACCAATTCAAAAGTTTCTGTGGTTACTATCAGATGAAATGAGCTAATTTCCCCTGAGAATTGGCTACACCGACCAGATGTCTTTAGCCAGCTACTCCCAAGATCGAGCAGGAGCAGCACATGCAATGCCTGCTCTGTTACTATGGAGACAGGTTTTCCCATCCACTCTGCAGCCGGGCTTATAGTAGCTACCAGCTGTTGTCTCGATTCCATCAGGAGAGACTGAGGAAAGAAAGTGGGAGACGTAGGACTGAGCTTCTCCCAGCCCTGGACCTCATAAACTTTAACTGCAGCATCCAACCCTCAATCTTCCCAGCCGCTGCTTGGGCTCGTTGCTATTGTTTAAAGCCGCCTCACGGCGCTTCCTCCGCTGGTTTTGCAGACTCGGAATAGGTCAGTGGCGGCACAACTGACTGGTGCAACGTGTTCAATTGCTGGGCTGGAAACTTAAGGCTTCCCCAACTCACGCTTCGATCCCAGCATTCCCATCAAAATGGTTTATGAGCTTAAATTTAAATCTCCAGCAGTAACCCGTTTCAGGTTCCCGACATTATTCTCACTCCATACTTTCAAAGAAAAACTTTGTGGATTAATGGCTCCCTATCCCTCCTGTAAGGCTGGTTAATGCCTTCAATCCCCATTGCTTTTTAACTCCTATGGAACTTTAATCCTTCTCTGGCCATGCTGATGAGCTGCAGAGAAACAACGCTGGTTAGGATTTTCATTCTTGCATTTTCTTTTTGAATGCAGCCAAGTTCAAATGTCTAATTATAACATTGCAGAGTTAATGATCAATTTAACAAAGGCTTTAGAGTATCTTTGAAGTAATAACAACAAGCCAAAGCGGCGTTTAAAATGTTAACTGCACAAGGAGCCTACGTAGAGAGCTTTCTTAGGATTATCTCTCTCACTTAAAAACAAAGTTGAGTCATTTCAGAATAATTCCAGCAACCCCATGGCTCAACCTGGTTGCCACATAGCATAGAGCTTCACATAGTGTTTATTTTATAGCTCTGAGCAGCACCAATCATTATCCTATTAATTCAAGCATGTTTAATTCAATGTCCTTCAACTACTCAGTCATGCCTATTTGTAACTCTTAAGCAACTACAGAAAGGTACAGCTTGTCACCACATTTATACCTAACAGGCGCTAATCGCTGAGGTTAGATATACAATGTAAGTAGGGTATGTATAAAGACAGTTACAAGTGATGATCACTGAAACGTATGATATGCAGTCTCTGCTGCTTTGGCTTAAGGAACATTTTCCTCCACTTATTGCACAGGCTGAATTTGCCTTCAGATGTATGTAGCTCCTGATGATGCCAGCAAGCTATAAATACACATGGGAGGACACACTCTGGCTTGTTTACTTTTTAATCTGACATATGTAGCCACTCATATTTTGTATATATAACGCACCATTGCCGTGCTGAATCAGCACATCCAGAAATAACAATAAGGGCATGCTCATCCTAGAGAGCTGAGCTGAGCTCAGCTACTACAGAGAAAGTAGCCGTTCTCCTCCTCACTTCCTTTTACAGCAGCCCTGCCAGTCAGCATCACCAGACACATTCTGCAGAGGGCTTTTTGTGTCCCAAACTCAGGTACCAGACCGGAGCGAAGGTGAAAGGCATTAACCTGCCTTAAGGGTTAATCAAGGAGTTACGATAACAAAGGAATTACAGATGAGGGGGCAGCCGTTGCTGGTCCTCTAGGGTGACCTGAGTGGGAAAAAACACCAACATCTCAGGCTGCCTGCAAGATCTCTACCAACACTTTCCTTTGCACCATACTGAAGAACAGGGCTGTAATTTCCTATTTTAAATTACAAGTGAAGAAAATGTCCACGAGCAAGAAGCAGAGACAGTCTCTATTGCTGGGCACTCCAAGAGGAACATTTCAGTGTGTTTAACCAATCAACATAACAACCACCACGTGGCTTGTGCTGAGGGACAGGGCTGTAATGAAGAACTTGCAGGCACATAGGGGCTTATATATGGGGTTTTATCAACAAAGAATATTTACATATCTTTTTTCCCCAGTGCTGCAGTTATAGGTACAATGACTGTATGGTGACATGTAGGATAAGTAAAAGCTGAATAAACTAGATCAGTGAAAATCAGTGTTTCCTCTCTAAATCAGCCAATGCAATCAGATTTCCTTTCAGATCTCTTGGGAGATTACATCTTACTGCTTTCTGCATTTAGACCCAATTTCCCTAGGCCTTATCTACACGTTAAGTTCCACTTCATGGTGAGTTTGTTCATTACATTCAGGTAGCTACCCTCAACAATCCTGCCACAGCAAAGGGTTATGGATGCTTGAGATTAAAGATCACTTAAGCTCTAATAAAATATAAAGCAATAAAGACAGGAAAGCAGGCGGTCTGCAGCATGCTAAAAAAGGCTTTCAATGAACCCCTGAGTACACCACTATTGTAAAAAGACCATGGAGCTGACTTCCCATTTTGGGGGGGAGTTCACTTAAACTCTGAAGAATGCTAGTCTTTCCAGAGATGGTCATGGCCCTTATATCCACAGAAACAAAGGGATAGTTTTTTTGTTCAGTTTTAAAGCAATTTTGCTAGAAAAATCACGTGCTGAAATGGTATTTGGACATCACATCACAACCATCCCTACCATTCTTTCTAAGTCTTCAACACAGACATTGTACTGCAAAGGCAGTACAGAACTGTGTATTTTTAATTAAATACAACTGTATACAACAAAGGAGAGTGAGGTATCAAATCTGTTTGCTTCATCATGCTTTGAAAGCACAAGGACTTCATTTAAATGAGAAAAACAAGCAAGCTTATTAGCTCTCCTGAGGACATTTCGGACCCCGAAATCAGGGGGTGCATCACAAGGCACAACATTTTTGGTTGATGCAGCTATGCAATAGCTATAAATAAGCATTATATTCTGAGACAAAGTCTTCACTTCAAAGTGTTTCAGTGCTTTAGCAATGCCTATCCTACCTTCCAAAGCAATGTAAGCACTAGGAGCAAAATTTGCTCACCTGTAAAGAAAGCTGATTTCTTTTAAGCATAAACTCTCAGAGAGATAGTGGTGACAAGACATATGTCAACTGACACTTCTTCACCTACATCAGAAAGATTCACCCATGCTTTTTAGATATTTTAGAAGCTTGTATTTCATTTCAGAAATACAATTAGGCCTCCATTCATCCCATCTCACTTTCTGCTCTTAGCTGGAAAACCTATGGCTGCATCCTATGGGTATGTCCAGAAACACACTGAGGCCTGAACTTTGACATCTCAGCCTCAGGTTAGATGGCATGTGCTCACACTTGAGCTTCATGCAAAAGCAGCACTCAGGTTCCTGACAGCTATGAAGTACAAACAAAAAAACTACCCAAACCAAGAAAGAGCTTTGCCATATCACCGTGAGGTAAATGCACTGATTTTTTGCCAGGTCCAACAGCAGGGATAAAAGAAGTGAGTGCATGCCAGCTCTTCAGTAGGCCATAAAATTCTTATGCTATTGTATTAAGTTAATCTGAGACCAACAAAAGTTTAAACCAATGAGTCAGACTGTGAACAACTGCAGCAGCAAAGGAGCCACTGCAGATGACTCTCTCCCACCTCTTATAGGAACAAATCACACTCAGGCGGATGGGCAGGTGAATTTTTGGCTCCGTTGATATTAAATTCAACAGAAACCACCTTATATATGCTGGCTTAAAGATTTCTTTGTCAGACAGAACCACCACAGCGCAACTCAGCATCTTACAGTCCCTTCTCATCATTTATGCAGCTCAGATCTTGAACGCCTAAAAAATACAGGAGACTCTTCATTTTTAGGCATGATGTTTTGTGATGCAACACATATTTAAAAGCTGCTACTGCTAACTTGCTGCTTTTTGTGCCAATTCATCAAGTAGTTTGTATCTAGAAGATCACAGCTCTAAGTTTTTGGCACAAGAAAGCTCCTTAATGTGTTTATATGATGGCAAAGGTCTCTCCCTGTTTAAAATCAACGGTTACATCTTTCTCTGTTAAGAAGGCACACTGTTTGGAATCATAATCACAGCAGACCCTACAGCTGCAAAAGACGTGGCAAGCAACATGACAGCATCTCAAATAGTAAGAGGACAATTTGCAGTATAAAGCTCTTGTAGCTGTTGTCTTTGATATTCCCCTCCAGAAAGTTGCCATGTACAGGTGCTTGAGATGCTATAAACACTATCAAAAGCTGAAGCTCTATCCAAACGGGAATAAGTAGCTAGGTTCAATACACCTACAGAAGGTTAGACAAGGCCATAACTTCTCTGAACCTTTCCTTAAATTAGTGGTTATGTACCTAAATGACGTATTTATTGCCAAATGTGTTTTTAAATGCACTTACTAAAAAACATGCACATTGCACTACTACAATTCTTGATTAATCACCACTTTCTAAAACATGTATCTAACTTTTAGAATCCACCTGTTTTGATTCATCTAATGCCACGCATTATAAAAAGGCAGAAATAAAACATGTTACTTAAAGTTTTCCATAACAGTACATTTATCAACAATACTTGATCAAAGCATTTACTTTGACTATACCATATTTGTTTAACTACTGCTGCTTATTTTAGCCCATACTAAAGAGTTCTGAAGAACATAATCTGGGTAGATGCCAGAAGAATGTAGCTTTTGAAAATAACCTTACATTCAAAGAGCGAAATCAAGCACTAACAACACAAGCAAGCAAAATTCTGTCATGTACACAAACCTTTCCTGAGTGTTTTTGGGGGGTTTTCTTTGACAGATTTAGTGGCAAACACAGGATTTAAGTATTTTTCGTTATAAATATTTCAGGAGACAGTAGAGAAATTCATGCATGGTTGTTGCTATTGCAAAAGCTATTTGAATAAATTTAGGAGTTTTACTTTAGTATTTTAATTACCAGAAAATTTCACATCAGAGTAGATTTCACTGACTTCTGTGTGGCTTGTTTTCTTGAGGTTAAGTCTTTTGGGAGGGGTTTGTTTGATTTTTAATCTGGTGTGTTTTTCTGCTTACCAGAATCACATTCTCACACTTCAAGGTGTTTTCTGACTTTATGACATAACTTGTAGGAGTGGGTTGACCGTGACTGGACACCAGGTGCCCACCAAAGCTGCTCTATCAACTCCCCTCAGCTGATCAGGGAAGAGAAAATAAAACTCATGGCTCATGGCTCAAGATAAGGATGGGGAGAGATGACTCAGCACTGACCATCATGGGCAAAACAGACTTTGCTTGGGGAAATTAATTTAGCAGTATAATGGGAAATAAAACCAAATCCTGAAACACTTGCTCCCCACCCCTCCCTTCCTCCAAGGCTCAACTTGACTTCCAAATTCTCTGCCTCCTCCTCACCAGTAGGACAGGAGGACAGTGAATGGGGGTTGAGGTCAGTTCATCACACATTGTTTCTGTCCTTCCTTCCTCCTCAGTGGGAGCACTCCTCACTCTCTTCCCCTGCTCCAGTGTGGCATCCCTCCCGTGGGAGACAATTCTCCATGAACTTCTCCAACGTTAAGTCCTTCCAATGGACTGCAGTTCTACACAAACTGCTCCAGTGTGGGTCCTCCACAGGGTCACAAGTCCTGCCAGCAAACCTGCTCCAGCATGGGCTCCTCTCTCCATGGGGCCACAGGTCCTGTCAGGATCCTGCTCCAGCACTGGCTTCCTACAGGGTCACAGCCTCCTTCAGGCATCCACCTGCTCCAGCATTGTGTCCTCCATGGGGTGCAGGTGGATTTCTGTTCTGCCATGGACCTCCACAGGCTGCTGGGGCACAGCTGCCTCACCATGGTCTGTACCACGGGCTGCAGGGGAATCTCTGCTCTGGCACCTGGAGCACCTCCTCCCCTTCCTTCTGCATTGACCTTGGTTCTTGCAGAGCTCTTTCTCTCACATATTCACACTCCTCTCTTCAGCTGCAGTTGCTGTCATGCAGCAACATTTTCCCCTTCTTAAATATGTTATCCCAGAGGCATTACGACTGTCACTGATGAGCTCAGATCTGGCCAGCAGTGGGTCCATCTTGGTGCAGGCTGGCATCGGCTCTGTTGGACCCAGGGGAAGCTTCTAGTAGGTTCTCACAGAAACCATCCCTGTACTACCCCACTACCAAAACCTTGCCACACAAACCCAACACATCAGCAATTAATTGCCACATTTTTTCATTTGATAATGTTCAGTGCTTCTGACACATTGCTTAGAATAAATATATCTTTCTACACTCGATGTTCTCAACTGCTTTTAACTGTTCCTTCTAAACTGTAGGGTACACAAACACAAATGACTGCAGAATAAGAATCCCACATGATTTAACATAGCACAGATAAGCAGACTGTTCCATGCACGTGTACTTAAACTGAAGGGCAAAGATTAACATTTACAACAAATCAGTAGGTTATAGGACAGTCCTTTCACACATTTATAGTGCAGAAAGACGAAAACATAGTTCTTTACTCTGAATTGGCAGTAATGCTACACTAAATCAGAGAGTAGCAATAGTTTTATGAACTCCAAAGCTTCACAAAAGGCCACAATTTCATTTCAATTGAATTGAAAAATATAACAAGTAGGTACCAAACCTGGATGTAGTAGGGAATAAGCATCTGTAGCTCACCCTTTTAAATTACAAGTGAAATCTTTGTATCTGATGAAGCTTAAAAACAGTGCTGCAGGCAGACATTTTTGGCTTACAAATGCATTTTCATGTCTGGTCCATATATATTCATGGTGCAGCTAGCAGGGAAGATTAAAATAAAATGCAGCTGAAAATGCCACTTTTCATCTGACTTCAGGGTTTGTCATGTTTCACGGGGTTTCCATTGCTAATAATAAATCTGTCCCTGCCAGCTGAATTAATTACACCAAATGAACACAGACTTCACAGTGCAGGACCACTGAACGTTTCAAAGATCTGAAAGGTGCTCCAAGTTTCAGGGCGTGACAAACACGCACGAGAGCACGACCCCAAGATTAGCTCAGTTGGTTAGAGCAAGGTGCTAATAAGACCAATGTCATGGGCCATTCACTTAAGAGTTGTAGAGACCCTTGTAGGTCACTCAGAATATTCTGTGATTCTGTGACTTTCAGGGACAGTTCTCAACCCACAGAGGAAGTTGCCTGTTTAGGCTCATGAGGGCAACCTCTAAACAGCATCTATATCAAGACCTCTCTTAGTGTCAACTGGAACAGCAGCACTACAGGAAGGGAAATTGAAACAAATACAACCCACCACTCTTGAAAGCCACTGAAAGAAATATTTTAATGTAGCTTTTAGAGACCATTCCACTAACACTGTATCTCTCCTTTGGACTCATATTAAAATGAAACTTTGTACAATTCCAGTTCACACAGAAGAGGACTTCTTGGCAGTCCAGGAGTCAAAACCAAGCTCACAAATATTTTTGTTTCTTCTAGACAAAAACAAATCTCCTAAAACCAGACTGCAAAGAGCAAAGGCCTTTGCAAACATAGCAAATGCCTTCAGGTATTTAAAATACAATGTTTATTTTACTTCAAAGATTTTTAGTCTAAATTACCTTAAAGCAAAAAGTGCAAGCAAAATACTTCAGTCTTCTCTTCTTTCCCAATCTCTTTAACTATGCCAGCTGCTCTAGACCTACGTATCACAGGCTAACACAAATAACTGCATCTTTCATAAAATTTATTCCACAAACAGGAGCTAGACCACTAGACAGATGCAGCAGCTATGTTTTAAACATTTTGGCATCCTTTATCACCCCGTTTCCGTTTCCCTGCACCTTCCTTTTGATCTGGCCCCACCCTAGCAGTCAGTCATCTTCCCTGTGGGGAAATGGATGTACTGGCACAGCTCAGCTCTGCCAGATGTTTTGAGGGAAATTTCATTCCCTCGTTGCTACTTGCTCAAGAGACAGAAGAAGTACTGCTCCAGGCTGAGCTTTCCCCTCATTGGCTCTAGTCAAGCTTTCAAACTTGTGACTTTATACCGAAAATAAGAAGTCAAGTCACAGAAAAAATGTACTCCCCCCCACAGAGGGGGAATGTATGAGAAAAGATACCTTATTTATTTGATGGGTTTGACTTCTATCACTAGTGCCAACAGGTACTTTGTTACATGAAAAACAGAACACAGATCTGGGGAAGAGTGTCCTTCAGTCCAGCCATCCCCTGCTCTTATGTTTGGGCCCAAAGCACAAAGAGGGCCTCATTTACAGCCAACTCCCAGGCACCACAAGTAGCATATGAAATAGCTGCAGCAATCACAGAAGCACATTCTTGGAAGCTCATGGGAAGCCCAGAGTGGAGATGTGTGAATTTTTCTTTTCCTCAAGGACAGTCTGGCCTGCTTTCCTCCAAGGTCTTCTCCTGCTAGGAAAGCATGGAATAACTAGAGGCACATTCTCAGAAAAGTCTGACACCCATAAAGGTTCTAGAGGAGTTAGAAGGCAAGCTGCAAATTTTAATACTATTTAGTACATTAACTACTACAGATTTTTCTTTCAAGAACTGACTTTGTCAGGGAGGTTGAGAACCCAGCTGTAGACTCTAATGCTTGTTCTTTGTCTTTCCTGCAATTATACCTTATCTTTCCAAACTTTATCCTTTCTTTTTCAACATTAAAGGAGACTGAAGAACTGCTTTTTTGGAATTGGTCTAAGAAATAAAAGGCCATATATTCTTCTCAGAGACATGCTCAAGCATAATCCCACAACTTCCTGCTTTATTATAATTTTTCTGACTTTTGAGGTGAAACAATGAATCTAGTAGTCTGGCACAGTTTAACATGTGATACAGTTTAAAAAAAATTTCTCTTAGGAAAAGGCTTGTCTGGTGACATTGGCAGCACTGGCGACTGACCCCTAGGGAAGTGGGACAGTCATACACAGATGGGAAATAGCTAGGAAGGAACTACATGGAAGCACTGAAACATTAGACCCTACCTAGTGGCTGAAAACTCAAGTGTGAGGTCCAGATGCTAAAGTCTGAATGTGTTAGCATCACTGTTAGGAACTGATACTAAGTGACAGATAGATTATATTACATAAAGTTCAATTTCTGGCTGCCCACAATGGCTCCTAATTCAAACAAAGGCCTGATAAGCTACTGACATTTATTTATTAATAAATAAATCAAAGTAAAGGCACATTACTTTGAAACTTTAGCTTTTGGCTGGGAACATTACAGTAAGCTCATATGTTAAAAGAAGTGCTAGATTTTGACCTAATACTACTTTACTAAAGCAACTGAAAATTATTGATTTCCTGTGTTATGAATTGAGATGAATAAAAACCTAAGAGATTATGAATAAAAAGCCTTCTTTGTTCTGTATATCACTTCTACTATGCTGATCAGTCAGATGCCCTTGTTTTTTCTCCTGGTCCCATGGCATGTGGAAGGTGTCTTACTGGGAAATAAAATGAAAGGAGAAAATAAAAAATATTTTCCAAGATTTTTACTATTTGTTTTCAGCCTTACATCCAAGACTAAGAATAAATAAGAAAAACAGTAGCAGTTTTAAAGAACTCCCCATACTAGTTCAATTTTCATTTTTGTTTTAAAATGTTCACAATAATTTTGGTCCTGAAGCCTCTTAGGATAAGGGCTGCGATTAATATTTATTTAAACATGATTAAAAGACACTTTAATTTTTAAAAGCTGACATGCAAGCGAAGTTATACTGTGTGTGAAAGCCTAGGTGCACATTCAGGAAGGCAGCATAAGCTTCCCTCCCCTGAATTTCAATCACCATTGGCTTTCTGTGTATTTGAATTCTCCATGCCTTGTAGACTGCTTCAGTCAGTAATGATTTTTAAGTTCAGGCTAGGGAAGGAATGACAGAAGATACAGTTCCACGATGAGTGACATTTGCAATTCATTAAGCAATTACAATACTCAAGAAGTCCCTGTTCCAAGAGGCAATCGAAAACCAGAAGTGACGCTTCATCCCTCATCCAAGCCACTTGACATTTCGTCCTCCACCTCTTACACCTTCGCACAAAAGGTTTCACTGACAGCATCCATCATCTTGCTCCAACTCCCTAAAGCAACTAGTTTATCAAAGTGAAAAAGCTCTAACTCAACATCTCCTTCCAACGGTAAGAAAAATGGAATACCTATTAGCAACTTTGTCAATGCCTCACCAAATTAAGGAGCAAGGAGAAAGAGACAGCTGTTTCACAGAAGAGACAACTCAAGTTACTCATGTAACCATCACCAGGAATATGTTTCTCTTGCTTCCCTCATTGTTCCCTCTAAAATAAAGTCACCAGGCACTAAGACTATTCGTGATGCTGTCCTGCACTTCTATGCCATTCTATGTTCCAAGAGGCATAGCAGCAGAATCTCCCACATCTCATCTGTTATTTTCCAGATGATCACCCTACAATATGTAAGTAG
This sequence comes from Neopelma chrysocephalum, assembly GCF_003984885.1. Lineage (NCBI taxonomy): Eukaryota > Metazoa > Chordata > Aves > Passeriformes > Pipridae > Neopelma > Neopelma chrysocephalum. The sequence goes on from NW_020897693.1 coordinate 8,177,513, forward strand.
CAATAATTCACACATATGTGGGAAATCCATAGGAACCGTAGAGTTGAGTTCTTACATCAAAAAGACCCTGTTTACCTGACTTTAGTTACCTGACTCTACTTAATGAAGATTTAAAACACCAGAGGATATTTTTCTGAATTATCATTGATTCCCTCTCCCTAACAAAGAGCATAAGCTACACTGCAGTGAGAAAATGATCAAAAGAAAACTCCTTATCCTATATATTTACAAACACTAGTCTCTTCTTTCCAAGTGAAAGCTACAGACAAAATCAGAAGAAATCGTCAGTTTGGGTACAGATTATAGAATCACAGAACGGTTTGGGTTGGAAGGCACTTTAAAGATCATCTAGTTCCAATCTCCCTGCCATCAGCAGGGACACCTTCCACTAGAACAGGTTGCTCAGAGCCTCACCCAGCCTGGCCTTGAACACTCACCCAGTCTGGCCAGGGATGGGGCATCCACAACTTCTCTGGGCAACCTGCTCCAGTGCCTCACCACCCTCACAGAAAATTTCTTCCTAATATCTAATCTAAACCTGCTCTCTTGCAGTTTGAAGGCATGTCCCCTTGTCCTGTCACTACCTGCCCCTGTAAAAAGTCTCCATCTTTCCTGTAGGCTCCTTTCAGGTACTGGAAGGCCACAATTAGGTCACCCTGAAGCCTTCTCTTTCCCAGGCTGATCAATCCCAATTCACCTCTCCCACCTAGGAGAGGTGCTCCATCGCTGTGATCAGCTTCATGGACTCACTCTAACAGGTCCACATCCTTCCTATGCAGGGCACCCCAGAGCTGGATGCAGCACTCCAGGTGAGGTCTCATAAGCAGAGTAGAGGGGCAGAATCACCTCTCTCGACCTGCTGGTCAGGTTGCTTTTGATGCAGTCCAGAACACAGTTGGCTTTCTGGGCTACAAGCACTCATTACATATCTATAAAGATATGATTTGGTTTTAAAGACAGAAACACCCCTGCACATAAGCTACAAAATAAAAGCAGCTGCCTGGGATATGAAAGCTTAAAGGTCCCTTGTGTCCAAACACTAAGTAACCAGAGTTCAGATGCTTTTCAAAAGTCAAATCAACTCCTGAAACAGGATATTCTCTTAACCAGAATATATTTTAATGGTTTCACTAGCATTTCAGTACCATGGTTTTCTGACCTTGAGAAAGTAAAGATTGACAGACTGTCTGTTTGTTTTGGGAACTGTTGTTTGACAGAATGGACACTGTGCATTTTTGTGTGACTTGATGCATGGCTGAGCTTCTCACCTCTGACTCTCATTGGCCATTAACCTGACATAATCAATTAAGAAGAAAAAAGGAAATTTTATGTTATTGCTATGCTAGTTGAAAGCATTTATCCTACACTGTATGGAGTTTCCTAGTTTGGTTACCAAAATAGAAAGACAGGGCTCTGTTTACAAACTTTTTAGTTTTGACTACTGCTGCAAAGCTGCTTACAAGGTCTACAAGATTCCAGATCTATTCCCTCCACCTTACCCACTGTATCACAAACACATTTGTAAGCACATACCATTGTAAAGTTTGACTGCCCCTGTATACTGTCAGTATACTGCCCCTAATTTTCTTGCATTTTTTTTTCCTTGTGGATGAGATAGCAACCCACTAAACTTCCAGTTCAGAATTGGGAGTAAGGGAAGAATTATTTCTTTACATCCTTTTTAACTCTGTTTGCTTTAAAAAGGTACATGACTCATTGTGGTTAAATATTTAACTGGTTTACTAATGAGCTGAATCCTAACACGCGAGTATGAAAGCACGTGTCATTATGTCTGAAAAACCCCACTCATACCCAAGCAGCTTTTAAAACTTTATATATATGTATACAAACACACATGCTAGGAATCTATAAGGTAAGTTGCTGTTTCAGGACTATTGTACACACACATTTAGCACTGATATTCTGCATAAAGATATGTGGGGGTTGGGCTTGGTTGGGGCTTTTTCTTTGTTATCAAAATAGTTGCAGTAATTCAAACCCAAATGGGCCTGTTATTGTATTACTAATAATGATGACATAATAGTACAATTATACCCTGTGGGACTAGACTACACTGACATGTGCAACCACGTGCCCACAATCACTTCAAAGACAGATAGAGATTGAAGATACTATCCCACCCAACTCCTCATTCCTGCACTTCTCATCTTGGAGATTACCACCCAGAAAGGTGAACAACGGTAACCTGTTGTGGAAGTGCTCTTTGCCTTCTTCATTCTAACCAAATTAGATTTAACCATTTTTGGTGGCAAAAAAAGCTTTCTGGGGCAGCTAGACACTGCAGCAGACTATGAAAGCAAATGCAGTACAATCTGATTCTGGGCAGAGGAAAATCCCATGGAGGGGCAGCAGTGAGGAGCTGGCAGATGACTTCTTTTTAAGCTTTTCCGGAGAGACATGCTTCTGCAAACCTATCTACAGCCTGCCTGTTCTAGCTGAGTTTGAACAAAATAGCATTGGTTTGTAGAGATAGCCTAGCTGCCAATTCAGATTCAATAACCAGTTCTGGATTATAGTAGGCATGCCTAGACCTGTAGGATAAAATTAATTTCAGTCAAGTTGGTCTCAATCAGCTGTCAAGTTGATACCCTGCTGCCCTGCAGCAAAACAGATGCAAAGAAAACAAAATGCATAATTCGTTATTCAAATCGATACATGAGAGGCACAAACTTACTTCAGTATGTAAAATAAGGGTCAAAATCTCAGCTTTCATGGAAAAAAGAAATGCTTTCACAGTTCTAAGTTAAGAAATGAAACAAGAAATTACATATATTTCTCTTTTCAGTGTTCTGTCTGCTGAGGCCCATCACTGAACCAGAACATGCAGAGCAGGGCAAAGCTGGGACTTGTGTAAGTTCTGTCTTCTCTGATTCAGTGTCTGGCTGTGCAAGAGCCCACTCACAGTTCCTTCCACTCACCTTTTCAACCCCTTTGTCTGTTTAGGCTGTAAGGTCTATGAGGGTAGGAACTATCTTTTAGAGCGTGTGGGCTCCCACTCTATTAAGTGTTGCACTTGATTTTACAGGCAGAGCCTTTTGAATGAGCTGTAATGGAAACAACAATAATATCCTTTCTCAGAAGGATAACACACAAGTCTGCTTGTAAATTGTATTGCAGATAAAGTTTCCATCACACTTTTAACTATCAAAAGCTAACAAATCTTACTCTACAGTTCCACAAACAGTTTAAGCCAGGACTGTTGCCAAAAGAAGCAATTTCATCTGGCCAAAAAAAAGGTTAGTTTGAACCCATCTGGGTTCTCCAAGGCAGTTGACAACATAGCTGCACAAATGCTTGTGTTGGCACAAGGAACGGAGAAGCAGGATCGTTTCTTCAGGTGGCAGCGCCAGTTTATGTAGGCTGAAACGTACTCTTGAAAGTGCAGCCTGGGTTCTCCGAAGGATTTATCTCACAAAGCCAACTTAGAGTGGAAAAGCTACGGATCATCCAATTTTACATGTAAAACTGCTAATATTCACCTCCCAAGAATGCTGTGAGGTTAAGTACATTCATGTTTGTAAGGCATTACAGAAATAAGATTAGTAAATATTTAATTTTCTCTCCTCCCTTTTCCCTTGCCCTAGCCACTAAGTATAACTCGTTCCGAGTTCCATATACTAAATCAATGACTTGGAGCAGCTCCTAGAAGGTAGCTGTCAAGCTCCCTGCCTGTAGGCCAGATGGAGGTCAGTCCTCATACACATGCAGTCTGATTTAAAACTGTTCTGCAATACTACAACCAAAACAGCATCTAAATACATTGTACCCACCCGTGCTGCAGGGAATCACTGAACAGAGAAATTACCTCTACAGCAGACATCCTTTCTCACCTTGATCTGGGGAACAGCTGCAGAGGAATAAAGCACAAGTAAATCAACTCCTTTTGCATGCATTCCATGTGTAAACACATCCTGTCAAGCTGACAGAAACAACAACGAAAATGAGTGTTTCTGAAAGGTACCTTAATAAGGATGTTAACAGCATGCTGGAGGAAAAAAGAGGTCAGCCTCAGTGTCATTAGCATAAGGGAAACCATCAAAGTGAGGCAGCACATAGCTTGCTTTCACAGACCGGGTGTGAAACCAGGCATTTTGGTTATTTTGTTAGTACTTCAAAGTCCGGCTGTTTCTGAGAGCTAATAACAGCTTTTGGTTCTCCATCATCTTAAAAATATGCTCATGTTTGATGGGTTACGTGGAAATACCTGATGTAGACAACACACTAAAGTACAGGTCCCTGAAATCAATGATCAAGTGGGATAGCTGAGCAATGCAGAAGTTTTTGGATGTTTGTCCCAACATTTGGTCTCTACAAGCAAGTCAGAAGCCTACAAAACTTACTGTGTTGCACAGCCTCTGACTGCTGTTGCTACCAGGGCATATGGGCACCCATCCTTGTTTGCTCCCAAGGCACAGGACATGCCACAATGAGGACTGGAAAATGCAGTACGTGGCAGCTCTCTGGGGTATCAAGACTTCTCCAGCAGCTCAGTACAAACACCATGTTCTGAGCTCCACAACTAAATTAATTTATTTTATAAGCTGAGATAAAGTGTAAATGCCCATGCTAAGTACTACTAGCCACTGAATCAACAGCTCTAATAAACTCTTTCACAAGGTCTTTCTGATTACTGAGATAAAGTCGGCCTGGGCCCCACATTACAACAAGAGCAATCCTAGAAACTCTTTGTGCAAGACAAGTTTAACACAACTCACGCTTCAGTCATGATGACATTTTTCATACTACCAAAATAAAAGTGAATTAGATAAAAATACATTTAAAACATTAAATGTGAGATAAATACATTTTGTAGTTGCATAAATCAAACTCATGCTTCCTAGGTTATCCCTAACTACAAGCAGACTGTTGAAGAAACCTTTCCTATTACATCCTGATCCTGTTAATATTTATGCACACAGGAAGCTCCACTGAAGTCATGATGACGACTCATATGCAAAGTTAAACACACTGCACAATTGCAAGTCTCATGCCATAAAAACTTCACTTATAAATGTAGAACCTAATTTGGTTGCCTATGCACACACACATTAAAAAACCCCACAGTCTTGACTTTTATTTTTCCCCTCTCCTAAACCCATGGAATAAACTCTCAGTAGGGCAGAGTTGCCAGAGGCTCTACTCAATACAAATCAAATCCAGCTAGAAGTATTTTTTTCAAATCATTGCTAGAAAAAAGAAATGTTCCATATAAAAATATATATGCAAATAAGCGTATACATAAATACATATGAAAAAAATAACAGGGTAATCTCCCTATGTTCTTGTTCCTTATTTGTGCACAAAGCCAAGTATTTGTCACTTTTTTCACAGCCAGGCAAATTTCTAACAGGATGTTAATTTACTCATGCCCCTTCCAAGAGTAGTTAGTGCTCAGTGCTGAGATGCACTTTCCTACTGTCAAACACAGAAGTCAAGAAACAAAATAATGAAGCTTTTTAAAAAACAAACTCAAAGAAGTTTACTTCAGAAACTGCCAAGAAAAAGAGAGCCACCAAGAAGTCCAGTTGATTTTGGATTTTTAGCTAGTTAATTGATCTCACTTAACCCAATACTGTAAAATAAAATTCTTAATGCATTCAATTTAAATTATTTTCTCTCTACTAACTCCTGGAACCTCCTTTCTTCTAAGACACTGGTAGTCACTGCTTTTCTGCACTACAATTACACCACACCTGCAGAGTTTATTCCAGTTTTGCCTACCAAGGGCCACTTAAAGCCATTCAAGAGCCACCAGCTAGTGACAGCTGGCAAACTCAAACCTGTCTCAGTAGTCTATCATATGTAATCAATTGCAAATAGAACTTCAACAGACTCATCCCATTATTTCCTAGCTAATTCCCCCTGGGAAAACAAGCCGGCAAGCTTCCACTTTGAATCATGAAGCTAGTTTTGTCTCTGTCCCTCCTTCCCAGCTTCTCCCTTTCCCCTCCCTTTGCCTCAGTTCACTGCACTGTTTCAGTTTTTCGGCTTGATATCCGTTATGTTATGTCAGCTGTTACATTACGCTTAAAACAATAGACTCCAGCTGGCTGAGGTCAGATGTGAAAACAAGGACCTAACAAAGCCATAGACCCTCCAGTTATACTGAAATTGAGATACACACTGAATGTAGCACTTAATGACAAACTACTTTCCAGACATTTGGGCAAAGCATAAAGGAAACACCTGTCACTGCAAACATTACACACTAATCCAGATAAACCCTAAATTTAAAAATCTTTCTTTTCACTGCTTGCCTATACTATGCACCAGTATTCCACAGTTTTAATTTTTTTTCCAAGATGGAATTTGTATTACTCCACTTGTTTACTAAAACATTGAATAGTGAAAAATATGTATAATTTCAAAAAAAATATGTTTACTATGTTTCTTTTAGAGTTTACCAAGTGAATGATCTGAGTTTGACGTGGATTTACACCCCAGAAAAGTTTAGTCAAACTTTAAACCTTAAGCAGAAAGCTTGACAAAAGTGAATAATAGATGTAATGATAAATGAAACATACCGTTTTCAGTGATGGCATTTTCTTAGGTAAACCTTTGATCATAATTCATTGGAAGGTAGCTATACTAAAAAAATAAACAAACTAACCACTGGTATACTGTGTAACTTATGAGAGCAAACATGAGCTCTTGAGAATAGGTGAACTACTAATAACCTTGGGAACCTTGGGGAACATATCCCCCTGTTTATCAAAATCCTGCATACAGTATAAAAGCAATGTTTTCTGAAAACTTTCACGTTACTGTAGCTCATATATGAGAAGCTGGGAAGCTTGCATTGAGCAAAAGGACAACGTGGCACTGTGCTCCTTTCAGCCTTTGGCCAACACCCCCACGCTGCCAGTGAGGGAGATCACCATGTCAGATCATGTGGGCCACCAAGCAGCCAGCAGACGGCACCAATCCATCAGGAGTGGTTCGAGCTGCCCCGCAATCTGTCACCAGCCCCACCCTGAGCGTGAGGAAGGTCGCTCTGGTCAGAGCCCATCTTAGTCTTCAAAGTTTGAGTCCCAGTAAATGCTGCTCCACAGCACCAATGGTGCTCCACAGCCATCTCATCACAGTGGGGATAAATGCTAAATTCCAATTCCTTTTATGCACAGCGATGTAGTTGTGGACTTTATTTTAAATGACAGTGTTCAGGTATGCCACCACACAACTCCGGGTACAGAAATCCAAGAAAAGGGATTTTTTTTTTTCATAGTTTTCAGAAAAGGCAGAAGTGGAAGTAATCAATTTTCTACATCCAGGCCACTCCAGTGTAGCAGACTAAAAAAAGAACTCAAATCCACAATTTTTACACCTTTTAGAAGAAATGTATGGAAATGTATGGAATACATAAAAATCACTGCTTATTCTTATCATATACATCTAAAAGTAATTTTTGGTGGTGACTTTAGAGACATTTAGACAGATAAAACTTTTATTTTATCCCAACTGAATAGGAAACATCTAAGATAATAATAAGAGTATACCTGGGATGACATAACATACTGGAAATCTTTCAGTATGTTAACAAGTTTAGTAACTACTTCTTTCTCCTCCATGCAAAGACTTGTCCAATTCATTTCACTGAAAGCTTTAATTGTACTCTTTTTTTTTCTTCCCTAAAAGTCACCCCCACGATGAGCAATCAGGCAGACCAAACAGTATGAATTTTGCGGCTACCACCACAAAGCAGTCAGAGTTATCTCTGGCACCAGTGTTTACACAGCCCTTTTCTTCCACCTCTCTCTCCCAAAATTATTGTTGCTAATTACTCGTATAAAATTCCCCAAGCCCATGTGAAAAAACCATTTCTTTTATTCATAGTTCACCTCTTCCAAAATATATTTTTACCTAATTTGGGACACCATCCAAGGTCAGAATCAGATACTCCAGGCAGAATACAGCATGGTCCAATGCTGCCCTCTGCAGATTTTACAGGGAAACTATAGTTGTTGGAAAATATATTCATGTTTGATTTTTAGCACATGTAAAAACAAAAGCAGCTCATCTCCCCCTTACTGGTCTTAAAATGCTTTCATTTCATATCACCTCTTCATTCCTTCCTTGCATTCCTCTTCAGCTCAGACTTCATCTACACCAAACAATAGCAGAAGGCTTACCTTTTTTTAAAAAAAACAAAACAACAATACGTTTAATTAAATTGGTTCAGCAGTCCCTAACAGACAACCTTGTTTCCACTTTAGAAACATGTGATTTGGCTCCCTTTGACCTGCTCAGAACGGACATAAAACAGAATTTAGGTATGTTCATGCAACCTCCTGAACCAAATGAATTAAATCCTTTTAACATCACATTTACGTTAAACACATAATTCTCCAATACAGACCAGGGGAGTTGACAAGGGATCGCTTTGAGAACAGCTGGATCAAGTTAAGATGTTACTACCAGCAACATTTTAAACCAAGGCAGTTGATTCTGCAGTGAGGCAGATTAGAAGCACTCGCCATATCTGCCAGCACAGCTCGGCCACAAACATCACAACCACAGGCTGAAGTGCAGCAACAAACACCTGGGTGCAGATCCAGAGGAAGTTCCTTGTTCCAGCTACTAGCTATACTGTTCCCTAATTAAAAGGAGGGAGGGCAATTTAAATTTCTAATCATGTTTCTGAGCCTTCAAATCACTCACAGTTGGCTTTGTTACTACAAACTAAAATGTAGAGAGGTTGACTTTGACTGAAAGCTGGGATTCTCAACTTCAGCTATCAGTGGAGTGACAGAAAGGAAATGCTGCAGTGGGTGACTCCCTGGACAGGTCAATCTGAGGTCCAGCAAAGGAAAAGGATTAAAGACCACGAGCCCACTGGACACATCTACACCAGCTGACCTCATTTTGGGTCAGACCAAGGGACTCCGCTGAGGCTGCAAAGTCTTCCCTTTCTCAGCTACAGTTGTTGTTCAGAGAGAGTCTGTAGACTAGATCATTCTGTAGATCTATCACCAGACATCCCTTACAGATTTAATTACATCCTGTAATTTTGGAGGATGCAAATGCACCAATATCCAGATTGTAAGTCTCTGTCTCAGCCTTCTTAACCAAGGAAGATAACCAGAAAAGAAAAATTCTGGAATCACTTTGAACTATTTTAACCATTTGCTCTCTGTGAAGACCATCTTCAGAAGCAAAAGCTGTAGGTCTTTTTCTTCCTTTCTCACAAGACCCACGAGACACTCCAGTAAACAAACCCCAAGGTTTATACTCAAAATAAAATATTATATTAAAAAATAAATAAAAACTAGATTTTTTATAGGCCTAGACTGTGCCAGTTTCTCATAATTGTAAGAATAATTTCAACACCAATGAAGTAAATGTTAACCACCCAAAACAAATTGTCTTTTTATCTTAATTTATATTTTTTAATGTTTAAAGGATGTTTCATCTCTTCAGTAAGAAGTATGCTAAAGTAGAAAAGGAACTCAGAAAACAGAAAGCTGGAAAGAGCTTATACTTTCATCATAAAAACATACCTTTTTTTTTTTATTTGGTTGGAATCAATATTGAAATGAGATTCCTACCAGAAAATAGCTTTTTCAGGCACACTAAATATCCCTTGGTTCAGCAGAATATTTAATCCCCTTGGATCAGGCACTTGGATTTTCTTAGATCATGCTGAGATAACAGCATTCTGCTGTGTTCTGGCACCATAAAATCCTTGCTTATGAAAATAAAATAAAAATATGGCCTCTCTGGGAACATACATCTCTGAATTACTTTTTTCCATAGTTTATACATTGTAGTTTCAAAATCAATTTTTACACAGATATACCACATTCTTTTTATGAGTCATGGCAAAAGCTCTCCCGCACCATTTTACATGGGCCGAGTGTACATAGGACTCTTCAAAATGATGATCCTTTCACAATCTTGGCTCAGACTCCAGCTCACGCTGGGCAAGTGCCAACAAGTAACTGGAGTCAAACCCCCTCCAACAGCACCATCTAGTGAGAAGAAGAGAAAATAAACACATGCAAATTTAAACAGTTTTCACTGCATTCTGGAAACTAACAAAAGGCCAATTCTCTCCTAATCTCCCATTACAACTGCATTTAGGTATAGCTTTCATCAAGGCTCTTTGCCTTGTGAAGTGTGGTGACAAGTAGAGAAAGATTCAGCAACTAATTGTAAGCTTTTTGTCTAAAACTGGAACACCACTTGGAACACATATAAACTTGCCCTTGTTTTTATTTTTTCAATGTTAAGCTTGCATTTTTCTTGTTGTTATGAAAAACTGAAGCATTTTTTAATGCTTTAAAAATATTGATAACATAACATCTGTTTCCTGCTGTGGTAGTGGGAGGTGATATAAGACAAGCAGCTCCAGAATAAAATAAAAATAATATATACATATAATCTTGACAACTTTTGGAGCTTTTATTTTGATATAATTGTAATATCTTGTATGACTATATTATTGAAGCATGAAATTCTTATTCATGAATAAGGGCACACTCAGCTTCTATTTGTAACTTTAATGTGACCAGGATCCCTAGTTTCAAAAAGACTGTCTGCTGAAATTATGTAGGTACTTCTATCTTTTACAGGGTCAGAGCCAAATACTTTGGCTATGTGGAGGAAATAAAGCAATACAGCTCTTAATTGTGAGTGTTTTTAATGGTCTTGTTTAAATAGCTTTTCAATCAGGAGCAACAGATTCTGTTCTTTTCCCAACGTGCATCTTTAATGCCATGACACACAGGCTATAGAAGGGATTCTGTAACAACAGTATTTTGCAGATTACATACACAAACACACACACACACACGTGCTTTTACAGTCATGCCATCTCATTTTCAAGATGAATCAGATTTACAGTGTCCATGCAGTAAGCTTGTCTAATCAGACTTGCTCTAGGGGCTGTTCAGATCAGCATTACCCACATGCTAACTCTGAGCACTCATTTCCAGACATTCAGCATGATCCTGTCATTTCTTGCATTTCCAGACCTATGGCTGCCTGGTCAAAGCTTCCCCCCTACCCCACAAAATATAAGTCCACAAATCTCGAGTAGGCAAAATTTCACTGAATATTTGGTAACACTACCACAGCCTTATATTTGATGCACTACAAAGCATAATCCTTTTAGAGATAATTCTACCCTATACAGGAAATTATATCCAAATAAAAGGCAATCTGCTCTCGACAACACCTCAGTAATTCTCCCTTTGGAATGCTGAGAGGGAAAAGTGGTCTCAATTTTATAATCTTCAAAAAGAAAAGAGTTAAAGGTCTCTGAGCATTAGTTCAATTATTTCAATTTCACACACTTGGGCAGTAAAACTCAAATTTCATGGGATTACTTGAGGTCTCAAACTGCAAACTCTGCATGGCCAAAGGTTCCTTCATCCTCACTGCTCAGTTAAGCCTAAGAAAAAGCCTTCTTCAGGATTCCCATATTCCTCCTGGTAGGTTGCTGGTACACTGCTGCTCCTTTGTCCTTTCTCTCTTTTAGTATTAGTTTGTAAAACAAGTTACTTGCCCTTCTTTACTCACCTACAATGACAATGCTACCTACTGGAATTGTCTGGCTCCAAATTAAAACTATTATTGTCAAACAGCTAAAAATCCTTCTACAAACACAACAGAGAAATTAATTCCCACTGTAGAGGAGTAGAAAGAATGCTCTCCCCAGCTTTCATGTCTCGTTACAGCACCATTTGTGTTGAAAGCTTGCACTCTGTTTTTTCCTGTTTTGTGTTTTATTCTCCACATGCTATTACACTTTATTTTTCTTCTTTCTTTGTATTTTGCAGATTCTCTTCAACCAGTCATCTGTGATTAAATCCCCTCCCAAGGAATTCAGTTACATCTAATTTTGACAGCTTGTTATGGTATCTTGATATCAAAGTAAAATCTTTTACAAAAATAATAGATTAGGAAATTTTACTAGGTAGACACCAACAGGAACCAGATTTTGACATTTATATTTGTGTTTCAAGATGCCACAACTCCTTTGAGAGTTCCACCGAAACTGGACAGAGAAGAGAACACATTGGCCCATCTCCTGCTTTGGATTGATGGATCTCTGTAATCCCTGTAGGTATCATGAAAGTTACCACAGTTAATCCTTTAAGAAAACAATGTCAGAATATGCCAATAGTGAACAAACAAACAACTCCTTCTTACCCGACAAAATATGAGAATAGGATTTCAATGTTAAAAATTAACCACAGTTTTTCTCATTATATAGAAGAGGAACACTGATTCACCATTCACTGATTCTCTCACTACTTAGAGAGCAAGATAATAGAGAATAGTACAAATACACTATACATACCACATGTTACACACACTGTATGTAATCCTGAATGCATTGCATGCACATTACACTGACTGTATTACCCAGGCACAGACAACACGTACTGCACACAGTAGGAACAAACCAAACGAGCTCCATGATTTCACAGGGTGGGGGCAGGGAATGAAACCTCACCAGTTATGTTGTCACTAGGAGTTATTTCACTGAAGCAACACACAGGTAAAATATTATGATATATTGCAAAGATGAGTGAGACATTATCACAAGCTAAATTCATCACAGAAATGAACAGAAGTATCCGTAAGTACTAGTTATGGATTAAAAAAAAAAACAAACAGAACAACTTAAATCATACAAAAACAGAACTCCAAACCACAAAACAGAAAAGGTACTGAGTGCAGAAGTAAGTGTATAGAAGCTTTTAGCTGGCACTAATAATGTTACACCTATGAGTTCAAATATCTTACAACTTAGTTAAAACTAATATACTAGGCATGAACACACTTCATGTAGAAATAGCATGATTGACACTAAATTTAATGCGCTATATTCTTATTCTTACAGTGTTCATATTAGGTATAGAACCTCAGCATATTTAATAGATAAACTGACAATATATCTGGTGCATTCCTACAATCCTGTTTTGAACAAACATTTAAATGGCTAGTTAGCATTTTTTCAATATAGTGACAGTGTTTTCACAAGTTAAATAATGGTCATCTATTTACAAATACAGAGACATCTATGATTTAGCAGGGAGTACCCCACAACTGAGGTACAAACTTATATAAATATACAAATTTATATAAAACAAATTTATAAAAATTTTGGATGTTTAAAACCATGTCTTTCCAACTTCAAAACTAAGGCTCTTCAATGAAATCTAAGCTAGCAGGACAGTAATACTCCTGGAGCATTTGTTGATGAATATCTGTTGCAGCATTAGTGTATTATAAATGTGGTGAATATGTTTCCTCTATTGAAGGGAAAGAGCATAAGACAGATAGAGCAAGTTGTCTTAAAGTCAATGAACATACGTGAGTTTTCCACTTGTGAAACAAAGCTGGATGTGACATCAACTAAAAGAAAGGACTTCCACTTAACTTTTTTCCCCCCTATGGTCTGGTCTTCAGTATGGCTGAAAAAAGGATTAACTCAAACAGTATGAGGAATTCAAGCTTAATTAGAACAGCTGTATGTGTTGGACACACCACAGATGCACTCAGTATAGGCCATATAGGGTATGACTTGATTTTTGTGCTACCATGACGTTTAGTGTTTCTGTGGCTTTACAGACTTATTAGGGAAGAGCAAAAAAAATCTCCTGTCAACTAAACCATAAGGAACATTCTGCTTCATGTGGTATTAGCTCAGGAGATCAGAATTTCCACATTAAGAACAAACACATATCAATCACATTAATGTCCACATACATACCATCCAAAATAACGTCCCTGTAGCAAGAGCTGCATACTGTTCAATTGTAGAAAGCACACTGAAGATAAGGCATATCAGCACAATAAGGAAGCTGTAAATAAAAAGAAATTAAAAAATTAAAATAATGTAATGCAGTGTAGTAAAGACCTACAGCGAGGACAGGTAAGCAAGGCCTTACAAATTATCTGTCCGCACAGAAACGTCATTGATATTGGATTATCCCAAAATACAGCTCCTAACTTTTGCATGATCCTGCTTCCTGTTGAATAGTTTACTTCTCATCATACATTGAAGTTTTGGGTTGGATATCATGAAATGAAACTAAACTATAACACTAGCTTTAGCCTCCCTCTAAGATTTGCTGTTTCCTAGCCCCTCAGGAAAATAGCATTCCTTGTTCTTTCCCATTGTAAGGTCTACTATGGCTGAATCACCACACAACCCCCCAGCATGTTTCAAATATTTGCCTTTTTACTGTTCTAAATTCCAATTAACTGCAAAGAGAAATCCCAGCTAAGCCAGAGCTTAAGAGGCTCTGCCCACACTATCTTTTATAACCAGTTTCTAAAAGGCCCCAAATAAATAAAGTCTGACATTTGGCATTTGAAACACAACCTAGGTCTGATTCCATTTTTAAATGAAACAAAATTTTACAGCAACTATCAGAGAGAGAAGGGGAACATAAGGATTTGTTCCCTGGTACCTCTTGCCCACGTGAGTCATAGAATCATACTGGGTTTGGGTTGAAAAGGGCCTTAAAGGTCATCTCATTCCAACCCCCTTGCCATGGTCAGGGACAACTTCCACTAGAACAGGTTGCTCAGAGCCCCATCCAACCTGACCTTAAGCACTTTCAGGGATGGGGCATCCATAACTTCTCTAGGCAACCTGTTTCAGTGCCTCACAACCCTCACTGTAAAATTTTTTTCCTAATATCTAATCTAAACCTGCCCCTTTCAGTTTGAAGCCATTTGCCCTTGTATTGTCACTACCCGCCCTTGTAAACAGTCTCTCTCCATCTTTCCTATAGGTACCCTTCAGGTACTGGAAGGCTGCAATTAGGTCACCCTGAAGCCTTCTCTTTTCCAGGCTGAACAATCCTAATTCTCTCAACCCTTCCTTGTAGGAGAGGTGCTCCATCCCTCTAATCATCTTGGTGGCCCTCCTCTGCACCTGAGTTAACAGACTGATGTCCTTCCCATGCTAGGGACCCCAGAGCTGGATGCAACACTCCAGGAGTTGTCTCACCAGAGCGGAGCAGAAAGGCAGAATCATTTCCCTTCACCCGCTGGCCATGTTGCTTTTGTTGCAGCCCAGCACATAGTTGGCTTGCTGAGCTGCAAGTGCACATTTGTCCTTAGGGAGGGGTGCCTGGTTCCCAGCATAAGACTCAGGACAGCCAGGGCGTTGCAGGAAACTCAGCCCAACTGCCTGTAACCCCCAGAAATCCTCTTCCCCCAACTGGAAGGTAAGCCTGCCCAGCCCTACTGCCTCGCCTTCAGACTCCTTTAGCCTACCTTTAGACTCCTTCCCTGAGCAGCTTCAACTGTGCCCACTACCCTGCAGGATTGCTCCTTACCTTAACAGAACCTAACACATCTGGGAAAGAAAACAAATAAAGGCCCAAACTGGATGCTATCCTCTACACTAGGCATAGGCAGCTCCCAGTTCCCAAAGAAGTCTGTGTTTCTTTTAAAAACATGACAAGAGCAATCAACAAGACTTAAAACATTCACTTGTTAAACACAGTGCTGGTTGTTAGGGCTGTTTTTCACAATTCTTTGAGACAAGCAATACCAATCCTTTGCACTCAACAGAAACTTGCTGCGAAATCCAGTAACTAAATCATCCACCCTGCCACAGATTTCTGTGTTAAGGCCGACAAGATAAGCTAGGCTGCTCAATGATCACTTCAAAACACAGCGCAGGCAAGCCCAATGCATACATTGAAAAATGATCACTGAATCATTCAGGTTGGAAAAGACCTCTGAGATGATCACCTCCAACCTTTGAGATCACCAAGTTCAACCTCCAAGATCACACTACAGATTCATGGAAAGGAAGTTTGTAGGTAAATAGGCACAAAAATCAAATAGATAATAAACTGATGGATAATAAGGATAGACATTATCACGTATCTACGCAAACACACATATGAGAATATACTTTTACCTGGGCAAAATATAAATACGTGAGTGTTTCTGATTTATCTCTAAAATCTTCTCATTTTACCTTGTACCTCTAACTTTGACCATTCTAAGCACAAATAAGCTGTGCAGACAAAGCAAGAGAAGGCAAATATTAGTCAGTCATTTGAAACATAACATAAATGTTCCCCAAGTGTCCAGCCCTTCCACCTGTAATATTCCCACAATTGCATAAGACCAACACACATGACAGCATGAACATAAATGGGTTCAGTTGCAGGGAGATAGCTAAGACTCTCTGGATAGAAAGTCCAACATACAGAGAATTACCAGTTCAAAGCAAAACAAGGAGTTGCAAGGGATGGTCTAAGCTGTCTGATTACACTTTGAGCATTATTTCTTACTATATCTTTTAATAGTAACGGTTGTGTTTAAAAGTTTTACCCTGTCAATACATGAAACCACTAGAGGGCACTGAAGCCAAGACTATCCTATTTCTGTTCTTTACTTAAACACACACAAGGGAAGGGATCCTCATAAGGATTTAAGGTGAAAGTTTGTGTCCCTAGGTGACAAGATAAACTTAGGGTTGGGGTTAATCGTTTGCCAAATCTCTTTGCTTGTTACTACTACAGAAACTGATGGCTGACGTAAGAACTGCATCAAGTGCCAGTCACTGCACTACCTACTTTTGTGGGGTTTTGTGCACATGAATCCATTTCAGTCTTACTGGTTTTTTTTGTTTTCACCTTCAGAAAAACTCTTGCAATTTATTGTTGTGCTCTTTCCAAGCTGGTGCATGAGACACCTTCATACCCACAAATACACATCATGCCAAGCGAAACAAAGATGTTTGGTCAGATACTGCTGCTTCTCATCTGTTTCTTTGGCATTAGAGAGATGATACCCACAAGGCCCACTAGTAGAACTGTGCCAGTGGAGCACCACAGCTAAGATACTAACCCTGTTACACTGGCATTACTATTTTGCTTAGCTTAATTGCATGTAAGGAAGAGAGGGTGCAAAATTAAGAGATTAAAAAAAAAAATACACGTCCTCCTCTGGCATGAGCCTGCTGTTGCTTTCCAACACGCAGCTCTTGCTGGAAAATCTCCTGGTTTTGTTTTGGTACTAGCGGCTTCCATTTCCACTTTTGAAGCATACAAAGGGAGTGAGGCACCAGGAAAATGAAAAATATGAAGTTCGCTCCTTTTTTTCCTCCTTTTTTTGACAGCTTTCTCCTCTTTCTTCAGACAGAAGTGCAACACAGATCCTTAGTTACTGCCTAGACAGCAGACAAGTCCACAGGAGTTAAATAACTACAAAAAACAGTTGCAAGGATAGACTCTTCCTCAAGCTTGAATTTGTTCATGCAAAATCATCCTGGGGAAATTTAACTGGCAAGCCTCAGAAAAGTGAACGTTATAATTTTCACATGCCCAAAATAACCTTATCACTCTTGGTATCACTTTACTGTAGTTGCTATTACTCCATTTTAAAAAAAAATTACTTGCCTTGATACAGATGCTAAGTATATAAACTCTGCATCCAGCCAAGTAATATCAGACAAACTAATGCAACTGAAAACAACCTTAAAACAAGAACAGTTTTAGACAAATACTAGCAGACTAATGTATCAGCCCTACCCTAATCAACACCATAATTCCAGATAGCTAAGTCAAGAGACCTTTGTTTCAGACAAACAGAGCCTCACCTGCACGTCAAAGCCCTCTTGTCAGTGACAGACACTGGACACCTTCAGGAAATAAATTATATACCATTTGAAATAAGTTATTGTGCAAAATATTTAGTTATTTCAATGGTTGAGTGGGTAAAGGCTCTAAACACGGATATTTAAATTAGGCAAACTAAATGTGGAATGATAAGTATATAAACTGGGGGGAGTTGTCTGGGGACCCCCAACTGCTGCTCAGGGATATGCAGGGTATCAGTCAGCACGTGGTGAGCAATTGTATTGTGCATCACTTGCTTCTCTTAGGTTTTATTTCCCTCTCTCTATCTCCCTTTCATTGCAATTATTATTATTAGTAGCATTCATTATTATCTTATCCTTTGTTTCAATTATTAAATTATTCTCATCTCAACCCATGAGTTGTACTATTTTTCCCATTCTCCTCCCCACCAGTAGGCGGGGCAGGGTAATGGAATGAGCAGCTGTGTGGTACTTAGTTGCCAGCTAGAGATAAACCACACCACTTCTCTGTCTCACAGTAAAAAATTAAAAATACCTTAGCTTCCACATAATATCATTCAGAGACCTAAAGATCTAAGACCATTAGATCTAAAGATCTGATGAATGGTTAACCAGTAGCATCAGCTACTCTGGAAAACTGCTGAACATACAGCTTCATGTAGATTTCACCAGCTGTATATGGGGTAACAGAACAAACATTCGCCATTAAATCCGCCCTGATGACTCCACTCCAGTACAGCACATTTTTCCTCTAAAGGAGAGAGAGTCAGCAGAACAGGGGAATTTCTTTAGCAGTGAGAAAAGGCTTAGTCTTTAGGAAACCACCAATCTTTTATCTCCTCAAACCCGTTGCTTGTTTACCCTCTATGCACAAACGTGACCATCTTCAAGAAAGGAAGCAGAGCGATGACGAGTTCAGGCTTTCATAAGCTCTGATCTCACTCTTACATTGGGGGGCCAAGCAAGCACTAGAGATGAGGTGATAGCGTGCAAAGTTTTTCATATTGTCTCTCCCAGGTTATAAAGTAGGATCTGCTTGCATGTAGATAAATCACAGATATGGCACCAGCAGATGCATTCAAAAATACTTAGCTTTGTGGCTAAGTCATATTTAACAGTGCTACGTTTCTTTCAACACAAAGAAATTTGCAAGTCTCTGATTATCTCTGTACTTCTCAATGTGAAATAATGAAACCACTGTTAAAGCATCATGGACACTTAGAGAACAGCAGATGTTTTCTTTCATGGACTCAGTTTTTGGTAGACTATTACAAGGTAACCCATCTCCTCTCAGACAGACAGCACTATTTTACTAGAAGCCAGTTTCTGTGGATGTCTATTGAACTCAGTTTTCACAGGCACTCCATACCTGGTGGAGTCAAACCCAGAAGTGGAGCTATCTCAGTGCACATGAAACACCATCAGCGTGCAGAAGTCCAGTCACACTTCAAGCTCATGCACATCCAAGCCTGTATATAGACTTGGGATGTGCATCTATGCTACACCACCCACTAAAATGAAAAGCACGTTCTTAGATACAGATGTATAGAGACTTACATTAGACAGTATGTGCACAGGCGTGTGTGTGTATGTGGGTAAATATATAATAAATAAAAAATTTTGCCTTACTCTATGAAGTCAGTCAGACAATTTAGACTTTTTTTTGTCTCAAACAGGTTTTAGAAGCCAGAGCATTTCCAGGAAGGAATAATTCAGCTGACAAGGGAACATGTCTAGCCAGTATATGTACTATATTTAGCAACAAATATATTAGGAGCTAAAAGTGGATTTAATGTTTTTTGGCTATTCTAGGATATATTTTGACTTACAGAACAGACTTAGGGCTTTTTCCTGACCTCAATGGCAGCTGCAGGAACTTGACATGTTACAGGTAGCTATCAGTACTGTGCAGCCTTCAGCCCTGAGCTGCTGTCTTTTTTCTATATTTAACTATGATTTTTGAACATTAGCATGTCTTTTTTGTGGCTTGCAACAATGTGTAGAATGATCAAAGGAACAATTAACCACTTACTGAGAGATAACAATGCTCATTTAGTAAATGTCACAGGTAGGAGAACTGATAAAGGTTTATAAAGTATGTCCAGTGATATGACCAGGAACATTTTTTAAAAGGTGCATGAGACACGTTGGAAGTACTTACTCACCAGATTAATACAGTCTCATGCACATGCAGTTGTTCTCATAACAAGTGTTGAAATGTGCGTAGATTTTATTCCTTCTTGTAGTGTTTCTTACATGTTCACAGTGGGAGTCTTTCCATAAACCTGAAAAAGGTTGCCATTAGGCTCTAAATTAAGCTGAGACCTCAAAAACATTTAATAGATGCAAAGAACCATGCATAGTTCAGCTCGATTTATATAAACCCAACTTGAGTTCTATCCCTCCAGAAAGCCAGAAATTTTCCTTGTTCAGTGTGGTTTAAGAGCTGGCTTAAGTCTGCTCTTTCTAACAACTTTTATTTATTACAGCTATCAGTCTCGAAGGTATCCAACTCTCAGTGCCCTTGCATACAGAAAATACTATTTTATCTGATAACAGCTGGATCTGTGGGGGGGTTTCTTTGGGGGGGAGCAATATGAGGTCAATGGTTAGTTGTAGTTCATCCTCTCTGTCTACTGGGGAAAATGACTGTAACTAAAAAAGAAATATTCTGTAAATAAAAAAAATATCTTTCAGGTGCTTCTGTGTCTTTGGTAGCATTCTACCTAAGTTCCCTTCTTGAATCTGTCTGCCCTTATTTTTGCGCAACTGGATTGTCTTTCTTTGAACGTACAGCTTTGTTCAGTCACACACATGATCAGTCACTGACCCTGTAAATCAGAGGGTGGTTTGGTTTTTTTGCTTTGTGTGATTCTGTTTTGGGATTTTTTACAGAGCAGATAACTAGTTTTGCCATTTAAGCTTTTAATTGTGATAGGTTTCTTAGGTAAACACAGTAATACAAAGTTTAACCTCCTCTAAGCATACAGCTTTACAAGAACTGGAAGGATGACATTGAGAATGAACAACACAACTGCACAGATTAAACATGGGCAGCTTCTTATCTTGATCATCATAATTTGCAAACTATAATGCTGCTGCATATCCAGTTCACGTTAGTTCATTAAAACATATGACAGCATTATCGTTTCATCTTTCATCTCCATGGCTTATATGTACTGACACTTTTCAGACTAAACAGAAAGGTCAATGGTATCAAAAAAGGACATTTTCACTCAGCTTTTCAGGCAACAAATAGAGTTATTGCAATGACAATTTAGATAGACAACTTCAGGTAACACACACACTGAAGAGGATCACTCATTTTGTCATACATTCTGCCACGTTCCAGGCCAGAGAAGTAATTCCTTACTTAATTCACATCAAGAAAACCCTGATGAAAAACTTAAAGAGGTTTATATTACTGCAAGTCAACATAAATCCCTGACCACCTCACAGAATACTGCATAGTCATTTCCATGGTGCAACCAGTTAAACTAACTCATTTAAAGTAACTTCTTACTGCAGCTAGGCACCAGGTCTTTCCCGTTCTTTCATTCAAGGTATTTGGGGACTGCTTGGGGGAAAAAAAAAAAATCTAATAAAAGGCAGAGTTAGAAGGGGAACAGACAGAATTTGTCAAATGGAAGAAAGCTGACAATAATAAAAGAAAGGATTCTGTGATCATAAACAGCATCACCAGGAAGCTAATACAGAACAGCCTGTATTAGTTACTTTATTGGATCAGTTATTTTATGGGTTCATCATCAAGGTATAGTGTCCTATACAACTGGCGCTGTTAAAAGCGAGGAACTCAGATAGAGCTCTTTTTTCAAAAAAGAAGCAGGATTTCACCATACAGAGAAAACTTTGATCCCTAACGAAATTTCCACACATAAACACCCTGTATGTGTAGGTCTTACACTGAACTCTTCAGCAAGTCTGAACTGAATACTGGAAAGACACTAATTCAGTTATGACTATAGACTACCAGAGCACAGTGCACTCATTTAGTATTCTGTCTACTAACAGCATACAAAATGAGCATTCAATTATGCAACTGGTGGACACCAGAGGTCCTCCATCACTTACTCCATTAGAAAAACAAGTTTGTTTGTAAGAGAATGGTTCGGTGAAGGTACATGGTTAGAATGAAGGAGCCCTGTTCTTCAATTCCTCTTTGCCCATATCTTAAGCCAACTTTGACTCTTTTATTAACACATTAGTTTCATTAACTACAGTAGTTGTTCATGAATTAGCATTAAAAAAAAATCACTGTAGCAAGGAGTTAGAAGAGACACAAACCGTAGGTGAAGACAAAACAAGTTTAAAACAAATAATAAAACAAACAAACAAATAAATAAATGCCTTAGATAGAAAAAGAGAGAAAGGTGGGGGGTTAAATCTCTGGCCACGCAGGCTCTTTGCATGGATTTTCTCTAAGGATTTGTCTTATCTTTTTCTGCTTTGCTTTTGAGGCAGGGGAAGGAAGGAGGGGTACAAACCCTCCCCATCTTCCAGTCTCTCTGAAGCAGGAGGATGCCCAGCAAAAGGGGAAGTATACTTGCATTCATGTAGAAAGGCATGATTCCCTCCAGGAACTGGCTACAATGGCTTCCTGTACAACACACGCTTCCTCTCTGTTATGTCCTACACAGGTCAAGTTAGTAGACATATCACTGTTCTCAGCTGTCACTTGCCATCAAAAAACCCTTCAACAGACAAAGTGAGAATGCTCTGTTTGTGTTAGCTTAGGTCTATCAGATGGAGCTTCCTGTTAATATGTATTTGTTCCAACTCTAAGGCAAAGTATAGTTGGCGCTTCCTGAAGGAAACAATGGCATAATTTTTAACCAGCTCCTTGACTCTTTGTCAAAGAAATACTGTCTGCTATTTCCCCTGTGAGAAAGCAGCTTTATTGTATAAGAAAGATTATATAAAATTCAGGGTGTCCAATATTAAGAAAAACAGGTTAGCTACACAGCTAAATAAGCAAGGCTTCAGACTTACCTGGCTCTTCTGGGAGATTAGAGTCTGTAAAAATGATTTAAATTACGGGCAGTGTACCAAAACCCAAAGCACACAATGAATCAAAAGTCATTTAGGATACAGCACCAGAATTATTGCAGGAAAGGCATTTAAGGTCTTGGCAAAGGGTATGATTGCAGTAGAAATCCAAACCAGACGTCAAAATGCTTCAAGAGGAAAGGTTAACTGCTCACAAAAAGCAATGTTATTGCATCCTGCAACGAGGTATTGATTCCTTTGAGAACAGGCATGGATGAACAGGAAAAAGATGATAGGTACTGTGTAAGAAATTGGAAAAAGAATATGCTACATATAAAACCAGTGCATGACCCAAGGGATGTGAACCACTAGACTGCAGTGGTTCTGATGCGTCTGATCATTAATATGAAACCCCAACATAGCAACATGGCAGACATGGAAGGAGTAAGCCCACATGCACAGTGGGGAAAGGATGTCACCCAATACCAGAAATCGAAAGAGTTTTTGCAGTTTTCTTCACATGTATGTCAGGCTTAGCTAGAGAAAAATATGTCATTAGTCCTCTTAATTGAAGACTGGAAAAATACAGTGAATATGCTGTGAAAGATTTTCTCTTATTCTTGTGGTTTGGTGAAACACTGCAAAGCAGAAGAGAAAATGTAATTTTCACAAGTTATTTTGTTTAGATTATCTTGCCCTTACTTTTTCTCGCTCTAAGTACCAGTAGGAAACCAGTACAGTCCTGCGTGCTGTTCTCATCCTCTCAGTTCCACACTCAGATTTGCCCAAGTTCTGTAGCACCTCATCATTCAAAGCAAAACCTGTCATCCAGCAGCATGTTCCATAAGACACTGACTGCCTGCAGCTCTAACACACTGCCCATCTCGAGGTGAGCACTGATGCCAAATTCAGCCTGTACTTGGTTTAAGCACACACATACAAGCAGAGCTGAACTGTGGCTTTTCGGCTGCCCAGGTCAAGTCACTCAGTGGCAGTGGCAGCACCAGTAAGAGAACAGGCAGCATCCCTCAAAGTGCCCGAGGCTAAATCAACCTCACACTGTGCTGCAGTCACAGTGGGGGTGGACATCTGCCGTATTTTACACAAAAGGCAGATTTCAGCAAAAACAAACACGAGATGTAAACTCAGGGCTTAGGATAATACATCAGTTGGAAATCACCACTGAAAGCAAACAGTCTGTTCATATTGCAATAGACAACTTCCCTTTTTATCAGTCTATTCTGGAGATGTGTTCTCTTAATGAGGGAGGGAAAAAGAAGAAGTATGTTCTAGAAACTGAGTGCCACAATACAAGTAAAACTTGTTTTCTAGGTGGAGTTGTATACAGTCAGTCTAAGCACTCACTACATCACTCTTCCACTTTTCTTATAACAGCAGATTTAAGGCAGCAGAGTTTAAATGTATTAGTATCCAAATATTAAAAGAAAATTACTAGAAGCTCTCTGAGACTGTGTAAAACTCAGCTTCTGAAAAACTGCCAACTAGACTATTTCTCTGCTTTGCTGTTATCAAATCTAAATTAAATAAATCTTTCTAAATAAAATACTGTACTTTTTTTAATAGATACTTTTAAACATCACTTTCGTTAAATACACTATATTTCTTTAAACAAGTAACAATATTTACTCTTAATGGTTTCTCTTTTCTGGGCTGACTGGACACTGTTTTGCTAGCTTGCAATTCAAGAGATGTATATATTACCTGGTTTTTTTTGTTTTGGGTTTTTTTCCTCCTATTTACCTTCATCATAGCACTACTGCTACAAATCACTTTGCCTCCACCATAAAAGATTAACACTGTATTAAGACTTCTAAAGCATATGCATCTTATAATGCTGCAGAAAAATAGACTTGGTCAACTTCTCAGCTCACAGACTTCTTCCTTAGTGACCAGCTTCTGGATACAGCACATAGCCAAGTAAGGATGCTATCCTGCCCCAAAGAAGTAAAACAAGGCAGAAGAAAGGAAACATTACCTCCACACCCAAGGAGAAAGGCACTATCCCACAATGTTGTACAACTGACGTACATGTAAACTTGGATACTAGTTTTATTGCAGTACAAATCAGCTTCTATGTGTTCTACAAAGAAACATCCATGTTGCTAGCTCACTAAAAACCCCTCCATGACAGGAAAATAATATTGATATTTTTGACAGCATCCTTTACTCTTCAGTTGTGAACAGAGTGAAATGGTGACAGGGACTAAAAAGCCACAGACAGATAAATACACAAATGGGGAACAAGCAATCATACCTTGAGCCACTGACCTGGACAGATGTGTAATTTGATTTACTTCAAATGCCAAAAAAGTGATATCAGACGTGAGCAACTCTGGCCTACCTTCCCACCTGATCCCCCACTAACGCCTTTTTGCACTCCTTTCTCCTAAAAACAACTGTCTGAAAGGCACTTTCATCAGTGCAAACCGTGAGAAAGATCTGAAGCCGGGATAAGTGCCATCACCAGGGTTTCCATTATACCCTCTGCTTGAATTATTTAAAGCTATACTTGACAGATACTTTCAGATAAATCAGTATTGTTGTTGTCTTTTGAGCTTTTCCACATTCAGTTCTCTGCTCCACTTTTATAGGGGGACTGGGGGGAGAAACATGACACCCTTAATGCATCATAGCTTAGAAACAAGGAAGAGAAACTACAGGACAGGTTAACATTCCTAAGGTGACAGCAGAGGAATTCAGCAAATAGACATATTTCCACTTTCAGAGCAGAGAAAGGGTTTGCTGAAGACATAACACTTGAAAGCTATGACAACTTGACTTTCTCAATTTGCTTTCAGCATGATGAAAAGTGACCCTGGAGAAAAAGAATGGAGTCTAGAAAGTGACAAGCAACTTTTAATTTCATGGTGACAGAGTCTTTCTGTAAATACAAAAATCTATAAATATGTACCATGAAATACAGGAATGGTCAATACTTCATTTCCTCAAAAAAGCCTAAATAGATTAAATTTCCAAATGCAATCCATGCTATGCTTGAAGAGCTTTAGCTTTGTGCCCTCACCACACAACAGACAGCCTTCCAGGATGAAAATTATGAGGATAATTAATTCCATCATTGCAGCAGTCAAGTTAGCTTTTGTGGAAATTCCAATTGTCTATCACTGGGCTAAAAATTCTGCTGCATCATTTGAACTTGCCTGCCCTGAATTACACAAAGAAATATTAAAAGAAAAGGGCTCAAGAAAATTATAATCAGTTCTGAGGTCTGCATTCAAGTGACATTTCAAGGTGATTTAGTGTCCAAAATACTTCAGTTTCAAAGTGGGACTTCAAACTTGTACACTCAACTAGCAAAGAACTTCCTTGTAAGAGAAGTTCAGATGAAGTAATCAAAGGTGTGAGATGCTTCATAAACTGAACCTTATAGGAGGGGCTCCTAATGAGGAATACAGTGGCTCTATGTAACATAACAAAAAAAAAAGTAATCAGCTATTAACTGGATAACCAACCCTGCTGTGCTCACAGTAACAGCCTCACTGCTGGAGTTGCCAGACACATTTTATTTTTCCTCTTTCACAAACTTTTCCATAGTTGGAATTTTAGAAGACTTACCCACTATAACGATCAGGAGGTTTGGTTATAAAATGCATATTTATATTATAACTATTAGCATGTTCAACCAATCAGCACCAATTAAAAGCATACTTACTGTAACATTATACAAGAAAAATACATCAGCATGTGCATACCTAATGCCATGGGGAACTTCAGCTGCTCAAACATCAGGCTTCGACTCTAAAAGCCACGAGGCTTTCTGGGAATAGTCTTTTGATGCTGCAGAAGAAAGCAACCCTATTTATCTTGTCATGAAACCTCAAGTTCTGTCAGGTAACTTCAGGAACAAGGATTTATCAAAATTAATTAATGAAAAAGACTTGGGAGATGGCAACACTTTATAGCACATCTGAAGATGGGCCACAGCCTTATGAGGGGAAAGCTACCATGGTCCCTCTATAGGGAGCTGACAAGCATTTTGCTGTATTCATAGATGTTATTTTTCACATGTAAATGACACCTCAGATTCAGAATTCCAATGGATAGCTTTTGTGTACTTTCTTAAGATTCCCAGCTTTTGCTGCTAGTCCTGCAACCTCCGCCATAGTAGAAAGGGTCAGTGCACTAGTGCTTGGGTCACCCATCATACTGACTGCAAAGCAATCAAAAGAACAGAACAAAAAAATCTTGGATGGGAAGTCCCTCTGAATTTTGTTATGCTATCCGTCTCCCTGAACTTAAAAAGAATTGCTCCAAAGCTGCATAATTTCAAGGTTGTGATTTGATGCTATCCTTTGACACGTAGTTGGTCTCATCTGAATTCAGCTGGACACTGAGCATTTGACTAAACACTCACTGACTTTAGGCTTCAATCAGGGCAGATTCCAGCTCAGAAGTACATCCTCATTGGAAACCGCCGGGGAGCTGAGCTATGAGATTCAGTTTAGAATTATAAAGATCTTCCAACATTTCTCATAATTCTGATATATCACTGGAAGGCAGCATGAGGAAGCAAAGGTCCAGTGCACATGAGACAGCACACTGCACCATCTACTACTCCAATGTTAACACAAACGTAAAATGATTTGTATTACAGTTCTTACTGAGGCTTTCAAATTATACATACCAAGTGCTTCCTAACAGCATGCAATACATTTCTGAAAACAGTGATAAAAGTCAGAAAAAGGCAAAAAATAATTCTTTTGCATATTGACTTGAATAATAAATGAAATCCCAGTTAATTGTTAACATGACAAAGCCTGACATTATACATAAAAGCTTGAATAGTAAATAGTTTCAACTGCATAGAGGAAAGCATGCAGTACATCTACAACATTAGGATGTAAAAAATATTAACTTACACAAATATAGGACTCAAAAGAATTCTACCTCATTTAAGCTTTACAAATAGCAGAAAAAATTAGGGCATTAAACTATAATATATTATTATTATTATTATTTTATGCATATTTCTTTTTAAAGTACCAATATTTCTATGTATGTACTTAGTTTTACATGTGGTCCTCTGCAATGAATAAAAATAAACATAAATTTGTAATACATAGAGCTCAGCACAGAGGTGCAAGACTTCATGAGAAGCAGACCTTGAACTGTTCTCTTCTGGAAACCATCATTTCATGGCTAAATTACCAGGAAATATCAAATGATGACTTTCTGTCAAAGTTCAGTGCCCTTGAGATTAAGCTGCCGTTTTAAGTGTATGTTTAGAAAGTGTCTAAAATGTATTGATAGGATCTGCCAACATAATAAGAACATTCATTTGATTAAAACATGACCTCATGGGAAAATTATGCTATAAGATACCACTCTTGGCCATAAACTACTAGACATTTTGGAGGAGTATTAACAACATTACAGCAGCATCTAAAACCCTAAGGAAACCACAGGGTCAAGTTCACCCACCTATGTGACACTGCAGGAGATGCATATCCTTCCATTTATATGACTGGCTGCCAATCATGATATTCAATAAGGTACTCTCTGGTAGCCATTTGCTTCACGGTGTCTACTAATTCTACCAGTTTAGTTTTCAAGTGTGGGAATTTATTGTTTGGAACCACTTCCTGTAGATTCTGGTAGCAATGCACTGAGAGAGAAAAAGCAGAGATGAAAGCTGCAGAGAGAAACATGGTACCACAGAACCACCCATTAAGAACACTGAACTATCTGCTTTGCTTTTTAACAAACAAAGATTCGTATGGTTATAATGAAAGCTAGTAAAAGCAGTCTAACATTTTAAAGGCACTTTTGAAAGTGCATCAAAATTAAACCATTACACTTCATGTGCATCAAATAATCCATAAACTTCTTCCATGTAAGGATCAGATTTCCATGTATATTCATTATCAGGGAGCTCAGCCATTATTCTTTTGAACAGATTTTTAACTTAAAGCACTGATCCCTTTTGAACATGTAGTTCCAGATCCTAATTGCTCTTAACCACTCAATCGCTAGTGAATTTAATAAACTACGAAGTTAGTCAAGTAGGAGACCGAGGATCCTCATTCTATGCTAATTGATAAATTTCACAATAACTAAAAAGAGGAAAAAATTGTGATATTCAGAACCTACTAGTCACCTTGTAAGTCACAAGGCAAATAAAATTACAAAATATAAAAACAGTCTACCTTCCTTTTAAAACTGCATCTTTAATGAAATATTTAGTCCTTATTTTCAGATTATTCTAGAAACAGGCTTGCTCAGAGCAAAGCACAACTTCATTTTTAATAGAACTTTTTCAGAACAGGCTAAGTCCTATGGAGTTCAGAACTTCAGGTCTGTCCATTAAGACTTTTTTTTTTTTAATTAAAAAAAGCTTTGTTTCCTTGAAGTCCTCAGGACCAACTGAAGATGGAGGTGCTACTCTTTCTGTTTATCAGTGTTAGACCCAATCTGCAATGATTAATATTGTTTTTAAGGTTGAAAAGTGCTTCAAAAGCTGCAGAAGACGGAGGAACACCAAATGTTTTCCCCTGTGTCATCAGTGGAGCGTAAGCCTGAAGGACATGGTTTGATTACAGATGTTATTGAAACGGCACCTGTGCCATTGGAGAATGCTTTTCTATGCCATTTCACCTTCGTCAGTACAAACAAAAGCATTGTTCTACTTGGAAAGTCTTTGGCAGCAGATTTGGGAAAATAACAAAGTATCTCTAATGTGCATAGCACATAACATTTGTTTCACAATCTGATGGAGCAAATTAATTTCTTGACCAGCCGACAGGATATGCTTAATTAAAAGGAAAAAAAAAAAGTGTGTGGAAGGGACCTTTCTTAGTCTATGTACTTCTCTTTTTTCTTCTCCAAGTAATTGCCTGGGCAGACTCCTACTCTACACAGTCCGCATGTGACTATCACATGAAGCAACTCTGAATATCAGAAACTGGAAACCAGTGAAATCTTCTGGCTTTTATGTTTCTTAGATATTGTTCATATTTTTTTTAATATTTCTTAGTTAAATATATTAAATAGGCACACAGATTTTGATTATCTGCTGCTCAAAGGGTTACTACCATCAAAAAGGTAAGGAAAAAAGTAAATACCGAGACCATAAAAATAACCACTTTTTGAAAAGACAGTTATTACCACTGGTCTGAGGAAAAAAAAAAAAAAAGAAAAGAAAAGAACCTAAGGACAACTAATTTATAGGCTTCATGTTTCCAGATATCCCAGATTTCCTTTTATATACTGTTTCCCACTACACAACAAATGGCAAAAGAAAGTCATGCTACTGTGAGATATGATAATCCATTCTTAATCGGGAAGAAGGGTACAATTTCACATCATCCATCTCTGGCACAGATTTAGGGGAGAACAGTATTTTATAATAAAAATATATTATTTTCAGTATGACTCTGGCTCCAGACCTACATTTGAGCTCAAAAAACCCAGCACTGCAGATCAAAAAAAAAAGTGGTGCGTATTAGCAAATAAAATACTTGTGTTTGAGCAGCTAAGTCATGAACTCACTCAGCAATACAGACTTCAACAAAAAAAAAACCCCAAAAATAAAAAAAACAACCCCACAATTATTGTGAACAGTAAGAAGTTCCTTTATCTGAAACAACAATCCCTAAACTTTTAGAAGTGATCTATGAAGCTTTTGTGCCTTGCTCAAGTTGGCAGAGAAACATGTTTCTCATTCACCTCAGCCACTTAAGCATAAGTTAAAACAATGTTACGATTCCCACAGTAAAGAGTTCCAGAAACAGGCTTCTTTTTAACCAAGAAAAAAAATCACTTGTTCGAAAGTTGGGGTGTTTTTTTTGAGACTGACTCCTTTACATAAAAGTAAATTGTCAAATAAAGTGACGCTGCTCCCTATCACAGTTAAGAGACAGGAGCACAGGAACATTTTGGGGATGGAAAGCATCACAAGTCGAGTGTTCATAACAGTCAGGGGTGAAAAAGGTTCAGTGAAGAAACAAATTATGTCTGTTTGGAGGAACACAGCTGTGGGAGAAACAAGGCTCCTGAGGGAAGACTCCAGCAGATGGCCCCAAAGCAACAGCAAGTCTCAGCCCAGCTCATGGACAACGAGTGCCATTCCCAGGAGCTTTCTGTACACACAGCAAAGGCAAGCAGAAGTCCCAACTCCAGTTAGGTCTGCTGACAATGATGCATTTAAGAAGGCACACTTGTTTTATTAAAATGAATGAAAGCTTTATTTTATTTCATTAGTTAGTTAAGAACATAAATTAATACACAAAACTAAATCTGGTCGAAAGTTGTGATGACTTAAATAGACAACTATTTTTCAAAGTTAAATTTTTCTAAGGACACTATTTCTATTTTTTATGGTTACAGTGCTGCACAGCTTTTCAAAAGCTTCTTCTATTGTGATTAAAAAACTTCAAATCATTGTAGAAAGTATTTTAGGCAGACATGTTCTAGTGTATTTTAGGTAGACATTTTCCAGTAATAGAAGGTCAGAACAAGGGTACAGCACATATTTCATTACATGTCATTACTCACACACTTCCAAAGTTAGTTGTGTTAATAATAATATGGGAATTTTAATAAATATGGGAATGGTTTGCCCTACAAAAACATTAAAGAGACACATGCTCAAAAAGCAAAGCATTCTGGTTAAAAATTACTGCATTCTGAAATGGGACTTTCAGGCCTCAAATGCAAACATCTTCCTTAAACCTATTCCTTCAGAAAATTTGTGACCCAGGGTAGGTGTGCTGATTAATGAACTTGCTGTTTAAGATAATAAAAATATTAAAAGAAATAAGATTCCTTTTTTTTTTTTAAAGTGAGACAATGGGATAAAGAGCAGCAGGTCAGCAGATCATAGAATCATAGAATGGCTTGGGTTGGAAGGGACCATAAAGATCACCTAGTTCCAACCACTCTGCCATGGGCAGAGGCACCTTCCACTAGACCAGGCTGCTCAGAGCCCCATCCAAGTTGGCCTTGAACGCTTCCAGGGATGGGGCACCCACAGATGCTCCATAATTGTCTGGTTCATCACATATAAATCCTTCAGGCACACAAGTCTGTCACAGTGTAAACAAGAACACTGTACAGAGGTAACTGCAGCACTGCACCGGATAAAACACTGTCCATAAAAATCTTTTAGAAGTCTTGGAAAGCTGCTTTTTTGGAATGTAGGGGATTTTTTTAATGTTTACTCAGCCTGGTATTTCTGTTTACATTAAAGCCACCAACACTTGCTTCATTGTCATTGTAACATGAGAAAGTTTGGGAGAGGACTTTTGTTTTCACCATTAATAATCAACATGTAGTTCACTAGAAGTGGAAAAACCTATCCATGAAGAGATATTTACAGCTCACCTCTCTATCTGTAGTAAACATACACACAGCAATGATTGTACAGAGCCACAGAGCTACAAATGCAACTAACATAACTAAGGATAGCAATCTTTTCCATGCTTTGAAACATAAACTGACAAGACAGATGGAGTTGTCCTGATTCCATGGCCTTCCCTACTTAATATTTTCATAGAATCATAGAATGATTTGGGTTGGACGGGACCTTAGAGATCATCTAGTTCCAACTCCCCTGCCATGGGCAGGGACACCTTCCACTAGACCATGTTGCTCAGAGCTCCATCCAACCTGGACTTTAACACCTCCAGGGATGGGGCATCCACAACTTCCCTGGGCAAAAATTTTAAAGAAATACAGTAGTATCTAGATGTCTTAGTCTACTTTCCCCTTAAATTCTACCACTTTCTTATTCGCCCGCTATCAACTTGTCATGCATTAAAGTCTGATAATTCAAAAATATGTTACAAACCAAGAAATTAAAAGTTCTGTATAGCTTCTACCCCAATATACTTTCTGATCTCAGATAGTTCCCTTGCTCTTTCAGACTGACCTTTATTGAAAGCATATTGCATGGTATATATTGCAAGTTTGTAGACACAGAGCACATTCTTTGGTCAGGTTAACACTGAAAGAGAAAAACAAAAGAAGGACACTAGCTACTTCCTAAGAACACACAAACTTCCACTACAGTGACCCATGTAGCAGTTATACCATTTGCTAGCAAAGAAAAATGAACAGCAGGGAGATTAAGTGACTTGTACAAGGTCAGACAGCACATGTAATGCAGAACTGAGGATAGATCCGCCAGGATTTGGCTTTTAAGAGTGAGTTGCACACAGTTTAGACTTCCACATGTTGGCTGGGCCAGCTCTTCACACTGAAGAAACGAGCAGGCAGGGGAGAGCACACTGTCTTTGCCCAGCATAACTTAAATCAGCATCCCTGAGCCATTCCCCTATTCCAGTACAGCCACCACCAAGCCTGGACATGGACACCACCGAAGTTTCTTGTCAGTGCAGCTGGGACAAAGCTGCTGCATTCCAACAAGTCCAGCACACCCACCAGCTTACCAGCCACCTACCCTGATGCCCAATGCTGAGCACACTGTTGGTCAGCCAGGTCAAGGAGGGGGAGGTCTGAAGAACTGGGACCACCCTCAAGGAAGACCCTGACCCAATCCATAGACATCCCCAGTACCCTCTTGTCTTCTAAGGAAGGGCTTCATATGGGGAGGACAACCCCTCCATTCCCCCCCTTGGCAAAGGGGAGACATCCTGCCTGACAGGTCGGAGAATGGAGGATGTGGAACACAAGGACTGAAACTGCTTTGGCCATGCCTCATTTTTAACATCCATCTCTGTATTTTTCTTTCCTACAATAAATACCACTGACACTCGCCACAATGTAACACTGATTATAGTTGTCTCCCGTCAGAAACTGCTTAACTACTTTGTCATGACAAGCTATGTAGGGGTTTAAATTTGCATCTTTTGGAGGAAGCTTACGGAGAGTTGCTCATAAGCACAGGGACAAAGTATTTGCTTGATAATTTCACTCAAAGGAGTGAAATCATTAAGAAAAAGTTGACAAGAGTCCCTAAGTTGGCCTTATGACATTGAGAAAATATACGGAGTAGATAAGCTGAAGGCCTTAAAACCCAAAGTCCTCCAGCTTATACCTGATACAAACTGAAAGGGGGAGACCACTGGTAATCCTAACAGAACAGAGAAAGGGCAAAATCATCCAACTAAAAAAATAAAAGGAAAAAAGTGAAAAAAGTGCTTTATAGCAGCATCATGTATGTTTCTAAGTGGTGCAAGGCTGCATATGTCAAAGATGAAACAAGCAGGAACTCAAATACAAGATGGTAATAATTTATCTAAGTTTTATGTGCCAAAAGGGACACAGAACGCTGTAACACTCTTTGCATCGTATATTAGAAAAATGATCAAGCATATACATATGCAAGGATGTAGGAATCTCTGTTGAAGATAAAACCCCACGTTACAAACTTGAACGTTAGAGAAGAATCAGTGTTTCCCATCCATTTGTAGAGATGACTGTGTATCACTGTAGCCAGGGGATCTGCTTAGTAAATACATTGAGATTTAGGCAACAAATGGTTGAAATGCACCATTCTCTAAAGAAGCCGTTTCTATTCCATCAAATTCCCAAATACCAAGGGTGTATTAATTATGTACATAAGTCCATTGTTTGATTCAGGATTTTGTGTAAGCAGAGATCTCTACTAACACATAGATGAAGTGTCACACCGCTGCAGTGAGCACAGAAACAGATCCCTTTGCACCACTCAGTCTCTGCAGCAAGACAAGTGCTCACATAAGCATTCTGTACTGAGATAAATTAATTTCTACCTATTACAAGGCAGCAAACATCTGCTGAGGTTTCATTTGCTTATTTTAAACCTGTGTAACCTTTCAAGTGTTATGATGGACAAATCTTCCAGTATTTCTTTCGGGCCTTGTTAGAACTGAACAAGTTGTGGAACTTGGCAATGAGGAAATGAGCACGTGAGCAGTGGTCAAGTCCAAAAGAGTGGCATGATCTTCAAAGCTGTATCAGGTACACAAGAAATCAAGGGTGGGCATGAAATATGAAAGGTGTTTTACTTCAAGTAAATGACAGGAAGATTTCAGTTTCCCAATATTATACTGAGGGAAGGGGAACAAAGGAGAAAAACTAAAGCAGTGGCTTCACTGCAGGTATTTTACCCAAGTCAGCAATAAAGCCATCTGTAATCCAAAGCAATACAAATACAGATCTACAGGTATTTGCACACACCATACAGAGAGAAAGAGACTTGGAATCATTTTCAGTGTATGATAATACACCATTTTAAGTTGTTACAACATCACGTAGCACCAATACAAAATAATTAGTCACTTCCTTGTCATCACTCAGAAAATTCAAGGCTAGATTTGTTGTGTGTTTAAGGATAGAAGAAAAGCAAGATAAAAGGCTTCATCCATACCATTTGTTCCATCAAAGATTAAGCTCTATAGAAAAATTACTATATACCTCTAGAATTATAGTTTAAATTATGTTAAAATTATGGGTCAGTGTCACAAGTCAAAATTTGTCTTCCCTCAGCTACACACCTCCAGTCTTAGACGGTGAAAGACACCTTGGTTTGTGGAACTGCACAGAGCCTGACAGGGGAACCACAGCAAACCTATATGTAGGCACACGCTTCCTTTAGAAGCTGAGGGATTATCTTATTCTCTGAAATCACAGAATGTTTTTGAAAGTTTTACCTCTTGTGGTCTGTTGTCACATCATCACATCACCCTGAAACACTAGATGTTACCAATCTTGGAAACTAGACAGGGTCAAGTCCAGTTACTGCTTGGACAGGAGTCAAGACAGCTTGTAAACACCAGGTGCCACAGGTTCCCAGAGCTTGGCTAGAGGACACTTGGATGCAATGTGTCCAGGGCATCCAGAAGAGGTTCTACTACAACATTAGTAGTAAAAGACTAAAAAGGGGAGAAACAGACTTACTGTTCAACCGAGTGGAAGATTTAACAACAGTAGAGACAGGTAAGGCCAAGGCACCCAACACCCTCTTTGCCTCAGTCTCTACCAGCAAGGTCTCCCTGACCTCTCTGCTTAGATGCAAGGTTCGAGGAGGAGATAAACCACCAGGAAGAAATCAGGATTTAGGGATGACTTGAGAGAACTCATCTTATAAAAGGCCATGGGACCAGACTTGTTGTGTCTGAGGATGCTGAGAGAGACATTATGTCACTGTGATTTGTCACTCTGAGGGTGAAGACTCCTCTGACAGCTGGAAAAAGATAAATGTTGCACCCACGTTCAAAACAGCCAAAAAAAGAATACAGAGGGATTTTTCTCTATGCAAGAGCTCTAGCTGAAAAAGTCATGGCCTACACCCCTACATTCAGTGTCCTGCTGCAGCCAAGACTGCCACAAACTGCAGTCTCATTCAACTTCACTGGAAGTTCACCCACAAAAGCTATATCCACCGAGCCATAGACATGAGGGCAAGAAGCCAACAATGGAGCAATCAGGAAAAAGGAAATCCCTTGCATCACAAGATTCATCTGTCTGAAACCATCTGGAAATTGACTCTTCAGGATATAAAGTTCACAGCATACTTTCTAAAGAAATGCAAGCAAAAAAGATTCACAAGTTTCCTGGGCTTTGACCCAGAATAGACTCGAACATCCTTGTCTGGTTCTATATAGTTCAGAGGAAAATTTAAGTGAGAGGTAAAAATTTTCCAGGCTAAGACAGACAGCCCCTTCCTCATCCTTCTCCAACTAGTCCACTCATTTCTAAAAGAATGAAATCCTGTTGTTTCATATCTCTGGGGTGACATGATGCACAAAAGATCTCTACAAACCCAAATATCAGGGAGAAAGGTAGAACAGCTACTCCCTTCAAATCAGACATTTGGAGGAATACTATGAGTAACTTGTCAGCCACCATGCAATCCACAAGACTGTCTGCCTAGAGGAACCCTGCTGGCATTTTGCAACTTCTAACCTTTTTTTAGCATGAAAGATGCAGAGGATTCAGGGTGCAAGATGATGAAGCTAGTTAAGTCCCACAAAAGCCTAACAATCTTTTCCTATAAAAGTTCATTTTCCAACTCCCAAAATTTGTTTCCACCAGCAGGGAAATCCCTCCCTTGATTTAGTATGAAAATAAAGCCACTGGTTCTTTTACTTTTGTCCACAAGTCTAACACAAATATAGCGTGGAACCGATAGTCACTCCCTTGTCCTTCTCATGTGAAACAGTCTTTTTCAGTCCTCACAGGGACCAAAAAAGAAAAAATTCGCATTATTTTGTAGGAAGTGGCTTGGTATTTTTCTTAAGAAAAACATCTTTTGCTGCAGCCCATCACAATAATTGCTACATTGAAGTTTAAGAAGGAAAAAAATAATTTAAAAAAAGAAAAAGTAAATTTAATAATTAACCTTCACTTCAGACCAAAGAAAATAGTGTCAATATAATGTGCTTTAACTAGCAGGCCTCAAAATGCCTGAGAGTAAACAGGACAGACTTGTCAGGTAAGATGCAGAGGTTAAAAAAATTGCATCAAGAATTTCCTAAGTACCAATAATTCTTCTAGAGAAGATCAGCCTGGTATACTGTCAGGTCACAGATGTTCAAACACACACTCCTTTGGCAGCAGATGCTACCAAAAGTTCTTTAATAGAAGTTAGGTTTCCAGGCTTCCAGGGACTACCTCTCATGTTTTGAGATACCCCACAATACACTGTGACCAAATCCGACCCAAGAGATCTACAACATCTTCCAGAAAACTGTGGGACCTAAACTCTACCCCTGCCATAACTTCAGGGGAAAATGTTTGGTCATAATTTTTTTTTCTCCCTCACCCATTTTCTAGTCTTCTAAACTCACTTTTTCCCTCTTTTTCCCCTGATCTGTCACTTCTGCAAAGGGAACATGCAAACATGGAAAAATGTCTAATTATTTTTCCAAAGTATGTCCAAAATATTTTTCATGGCCCATGAATTTTAAAAATAAAGAGAGAAGCAGAAATTTTCAAGAAGGGAATATTAAACATGGGGATATTTGGAGGTTCTCAGTGTGTCTAGAATTTTAATTAGCTCGCTTACAGCATTTTTTAGAGCTAGGAAGTTTTCAAACCAGGTTAAATTAATGCAGATCAAGTGAGTGCCCATAAACAATCATTGTTCAGTATCTCTTGAAACAATATCCAGTGTGTCTGTGGAATTAATGGAACCTTTGGGCAACCAAAAATAATTCATCTAGTTTTGGCTGTTCTTCATTCAGTCTCTCAAACTCTCTGCATTGCAGTTTTGATTCTAGATCAAAGAGTTCATCAATTCAAAGTGGGTTCCGCTTTTGCAGAATTTATCAGCTGCAAAGACACTGAGCACACAGTGGCTCTTGGAAGAATGGGCTGAAGTCTGCACAGACACACCACAGCCATCAACTGCAAAAGGCAGCAGCCGTGGATCACTCCACTGCACACTGGCAGCTGTAGTGGTCTCCTAGGTTTGAAGATGTAAATGGCAGATAGCAAAGGGCTCACCACACTTACAGGGGGCAAAGGATTAAAAAAATCTCTGCAAGCCTGCAGAGCAGTGTAATACAAGAGGAGGTCCATTTGCAGAATGCCACACAAATTTATTCCTCCCAGGTCTGTTGACAGCACTCACTAACAATCCAGTCTGATGAGCACACACCAGATGAACAGCCTGTCCTATCACCATGTGCTATTGTTCACACACAGGAGTTCTTCCTAACATCATTTAAATACACAACATGAAAACTCTTGACGCACAAGGCCTTTGTTCCTTCGTCACAAGATTTGCAACATTAACTCATTAACCATAAATATTTAAAGAGCAGCTCATAACATTGTTTCCCCTAGACCACTACGCTGCTGTTATTAAGATGCCACTTTCAAACTTGTGTTTTATCTGAATGGCTTTTTACCAGCGGATCCCAAATTAAGCAAGGAAGCAAGTCCAACACATTCAAGGTCACTGCTGGCATGGCAGATTACACTGATGGTTATAACTGTTGTGGTTTTCCACCTTGAGAGGGCAGGAAACTAAAGGTCTTCTGGGTAATCAAATGCACATGTAGAAACAATAAAATACACCCATAAAATTATGAGTGCCAAGCTTATTAATATAGTCTGCTTTGCTAGAAATGACAGCCAGCCCTAAGTGTTCATGGACACCTTCTGCCTGCTTGGGTTTCTGGTTTTGTTTAGTTTGTTGTTGGGGTTTTCTTTAGTTTTGTTTAGCTTTTTGGTGATTTTTTTTAAGTGCTACAGAGGTGGAAACAATCAATGTCTCAAGTAGTCACCACAATAAAAAGCAGAAAAAAAGATATCCAAAATTTTCAATGTGTGACTGCTATGCACATGCACTGCATTCTTCACTCATTCCTGGAATATTGTGTTTAACACAACAAAAGATGAATAATGAAGGCTACTCTTTGTTGTCATTTCTGCATAACAGAAGGTGTTACCAACAGGTTATTCTGAACAACAGGTATGCCAAACCAAGCAGAGAAAAGCAGAGCATCTTTGAAGGAGAATTTACCCATTTCTCATGTAGCTGCTTTCCCAGTACACCATCTCGTTGCTTTCATTTAAAACAACATTTACAAACTATGATAAATTATTTGCAACCACAGAGGACAAAAAGGAAGCACAGGGACTCCACTGAACTAGACAAACTACAAAAACACCCAGAATGGAAAGATATGCTCTCTTTGAGGAACTCAGGAGCCTAAGAAAAGAAACAACTGCAAATAAGAGGGAGATAGAGGACTGCAAAGTAACTATTTGCTAGGGATTGGTGGGATTTCTATGAGTCATCAGATCCCCTTCTAGACATCACAGAACAAAATACACAACAAAAGACTTGAACACTAAGGTAGCCTTGGGAAGGAAACATTTAACATCCCACTTCTTTCAAGAAGCTATGAAGAATTGATTAGCTCTGACCTCCCCTCAAAATGTTCCAAATATATTAAAAAAAACCTAGAAAAAGTCCTTCTATAGTTTTTTGTCTTTCTTGAGTCTTAGGTTTTGTTGGGTGTTCTTTTTTTTTGTTCATTATCTGAAAGATACAGGAGTTCAACTTGAATGCATAGTCAAACCTTTTCAAAGGGACAAACACAAGCATGTACAACTTACCTAAGGATGATTTTTGATTTTTTCATGCTGTTAACAATTTTCCTCTGGTTTTTCAATAACTAACATGCATTTATTTTGAGGTTAAATTGAGAGAGGTGAAGAAGAAAGTCTCATTCCAAATTAGAGTTTTAATTAATCATTAAGTACTTCTTTTCTCTTATAATTTCAGTTATCTAATGAAACAGTATGGGGAGTTTTGAGTTCTCTAATTTTTTTCAATCCTCCTTTTACAAGTGTCACTTTTTTTGTTAATATAGGAAAAAGTTCACAATTCCTTAAACTGAGCATATTGTTCTTAGAGGTCTGATCACGAGACAGAGGTTGCTAGAATTTCTAATTACTTTCCTTTTTCTCTTCCAGAGTACCCTCCCCTAAAAGAAAAACAGACACTGAAAACAGAAAACAAAAGGTAGGCAAAACATAATTTAGCTTCTCTGGCCCTAGTTTTATGTTATTTTAGAGAAATAATAAAAAACCCACATTCCAACATTTTGAGTCCATTTCCACCATCAGCAAGACTGTCTTTACATGAGCCTCAATCTGGTGTTTTAGTTCTAAGTACCTGAAGAATACTTAACCATAGCTATTCAGCCTAGATTATTTCAATATAAGTTTTCCTCCTCCCTCCAACTTTGCCACCTCAGTTACTGTAGATTCTAAAACTAGATTTAAACATAATTGCTTCCCATCATCCCAAACAAATGGGAAAAATTAATTATGCCTGAAGATTATGCAATGAGAGGTAACTTTCAATGTTTTATCTATCAAGATTTAAGTCAACAGTAATGATTTTAGTCTCAGTGCAGCCTGGCAAGAAAAATCAGTATGTGGTAATATCAAAACATTCTAGATATTTACTATATGCACTAGAGAAGACAATTATTAAAACATTTAGTTATTTTCCTGTATCAGCTGTAATGCTGAGCAGTAAATACGAAGGTGAGGGTTTTAGGGGTTTGCCTTGTTTTGTACCTTCTTTTTTCCCTTCAGCATTTTGGCTTTATTTGTTTTTAAGTTGTTCAGGATGGTGGTTTTTTCCAAACTCCTAACTGCACAAGTATCTTTAATGGCCAGCAAAACTGTGTTGTCTAAGCAGCAATGAAAATGGCACCCACAGTTCATAAAAATCAATTAAAAAAATTTGTCCAATATTGTCCATGTTATTATTTGTACTCTAGATAAAAAAGTACGACTTCCTGCAGCAAATTAAATTACTCAAAGTTCATTTATCACCACTTGAAGCTTTCCTGATCCAAAAGCAAACAAAAAAAAATGAACCCCTGGACATTTTTTGCATCAGGCACCACAAAGAATACAGCCTTGAGAATGACAAATTTCTTGACCTGATCCTTGCCTCAGTAGTTACATTATCAAGTAAAATATTTGGAAAATGTCCCTGAGCTAACAGTTTTACATACTTATATTGAGTTCCAAACCCATTTTTAGTTTGACCCAAAAGGAAACACATTGTTTTCCTCTGTTTCTGGGTACTTTCAAACAAAGCAAGGAATAGGTTCACACAGGGTCTCGAACACTGTTTACACACAGGAGGAGCTGATGATAGTACTACCAGCAGTTAAGAGGTTCATACACTGATAGGTAATTTAGGCTGAGGCTCTGCAACTGCATAGAGCAATGCAATCATCCACAAGCGAGAACTACGGTTCTTATTCAAGTGGCTCCAGAATTTGGAATGAAGATGTCTTTGGATTTTAAGGTGCAGTGATACAGACAGCAAATTTAGAATATTTTCAAATGCATGGAATGGAAGAGAAGGGAAGATGATGATCAACTTTATTAAATAGAGTTCCACTGTAATTGCATGCATATGCAAATCTATTTGCCAAGTAGTCCAGAAATTTACAGCACTAAATTCAAGTTGAGTTAAGGAACCCTGTGCCAGCTGGCAAAA
The DNA here is from genome assembly GCF_003984885.1 of Neopelma chrysocephalum. Classification (NCBI taxonomy): domain Eukaryota; kingdom Metazoa; phylum Chordata; class Aves; order Passeriformes; family Pipridae; genus Neopelma; species Neopelma chrysocephalum. Next base: position 8,219,089 of record NW_020897693.1, read on the forward strand.
AGTTAGCCATGCTGGCTTCTAAGCACACTTTACAGCAGGACACACACAATGCCCAGTCACCAACAAGTAAATAAGCAGTCACTGTACTATAGAGACATGTGTTTTTAAAAGAGATCTGAGAGAACGTACATCCAAAAATTAATGATGGATTCTGGTCTTCTTTAACCTCGGTGGAATATTTTTCTTGAAGGAGGAGTTAGTTTGATTTTTGAGGCCTCTTATTTACTGAAGCTTTAGGCTTACCAGAGAGACGGTTCCTGCCAGCTGCCTGAAAACCTCATAGTAATAGCAGATTCATAAAAGCCTTCTTCACACACAGCTTTTAAATGGCTGAAGAGCTAGAGGATTATAAAAGAACGCAGACAGCAGTCTTCAGGTGTGGTAGGTCCATTCAGCAAACAAAGGAGGCTTTCCAAGCTTTTACACCCCTGCTTCACACACTAGAGACTTTCTATGCTGTGAAAACACATACCAGGATGGTAAAGGAAGAGGGATAAACAAGTATTTCCCAGCGTATTACTGCAGTTGTTGTCTGGCCAACAATGTTTGAGAGAGCTTGAAGTGCTCTTCATTAATAACTTTCCTGTTGGGTTAACTTCCCCACCACACTGAGAACTTATTTAACTTCACTTCTTTAGCTGATATTACACAACAAACACTCTGCCCCCTTCTTCATTCTGTATTTCTCCTCAGCTTACTATCTCCTCCTGTTTTTCCTGAGATGCATATCATACAATTACAGAGCAAACATGCATTTGGCAGACCCTTGACTCACAGGTCAAGATGAAGAAAAACAAATGAGAGTGCATCTCTTCAGAGGAAAAAGTATGTTTGAGTACTTTCAGAATGGACACTTAGTGATTTTTTTATTACTCTTTTTTAAACACTCAACATTTCAAATATTTTATCACATTGAAACCAGCAAGACTTCCACATACAGAGAGTTAAAACTGAAATACAAGTTAGTTACCACAAAATAAAAAAATATATATCTGAAAGAAAAACAGATTGTCATGCATAACTCCCTGGCAGAGCTCAGAAACTGAGTTTCTCAGAACCCTCATCCTACTGGGATGCTGGCTGGGCTGCAGGGCTCCACATTCCCCAGGATGCAGGCTTCAGCTCACTGGACTGGCTCCAAACAAGGTTCCTTTCGTAACCATCTGCCACTCATGTCTTTTAGTTGCTTGTGACACCTTTCATTTGAAATGTGTCCCAGCCTTAGAGAAGATAGCTGTGCTTGAGGCTAGCAAAAAAAGGAGCAATTACTGTGGAGGCTGTCCCATGTTACACTTCATCAGAAGACTCCAGCATGATCCCTATTATTTATTGTTTGCATTGCCCTAGCACCTAGCAACTTCCACCATGTAGCAGTGTGGTTTGTTGGTAAGCACTGCACACACATACACACAAACAAACGAACAAACCCCCCAAAAACAAACAAACAAAACCCCAAACAGATGGCAACCTGATAGTAAAGCTGTTTAAAAGTTCAGCTCAGCTCAAAACGGATTACAGAACTTCTAATATCAGCACAGGCCCGAGAAGGTAAAGACTTGTTGCCTTTCAAAAGGTGCCTACATTCAGCCAATTATTCAAAATATACAGCCAGGTATTCATAGCTATGTGCAGTGTACCTCCTGCAGAGCTCATGTTCCCTGAGCTCCCAACAAGTCTCCTGGCCAACTTGACCAGGTATGTAGATGCATTGGTATTACATACTGGGTTAGGGAGACATTCTCAAATCTAGAAACAGGGCACATATTAAGCATTAAAGTTTCCTCTTCAGAGTTTATTTCAACACCAGACCTTACAAGCAATTCAAAAAGCATTTGGTTGTCAAGCTGTTGACAATACAGAATTGCTGTACTGGTCATTTTATGGTAATTGCATAGCAGAGATCCGGCGTCTTTATTAAAAAGCCACTCCCGTTTCATGAGTAACAGGAACTGCTTGCTCAAGACAAAACTGCAAATCCATTCTCTGGCTAGAATTGTGAAAGCTTGGAAAGATTTTCCTTGAATGATAAACATTAGCTATTTCGTGAGAAAAATAAAAGCTAACAAATACAAGGAAACGGTAAAGAAAAATCCAGGTGAGAAGTGAAAACATACACACCTCCTATCCATCTAAGCAAAGGCAGCAGTGTAGTAACACTGACAGGGTACTCTGAACTAACAGACTTGAACCGGTGACCACTTGAAAACCGACTGATTGCAGCTCCTGCTTCTGTTTAATCACCTATAAGTAGCCAGCCAGCAAGAGCTTGGCTAGGCATTACTCCAGCAGGAGCATTCCTCTCCATAAGCTAACTATAGAGACATCAATAGCTCAGCATTTCATAAGCCAAAGCAGTTTCAACTATGAAATTCCTCATGCTGGAGGAAAAAAGAAAAAAAAAAAAAGAAAAAAAACCAAAACCAACACTAGAATCCTGGCAACAAGGAAAAGCAGTTTCCTTCCACTTCAAGTGTGGACAGACTTTAACACAGAAAGTAAACAATTGCCCTAGCTTCTCATTGCTGCTTTTCCTAATCTGATACGCAACTGCTCTCCCAAAAATCCAAAGAAGTTCAGACACAAACATACACCCCAAAAAAAAAAAAAGAGAAACAAAAATGTTGAAGAAGAAAGAATTTCAAATGAAGACAGACACACATGCAAAACCAAAAAAATAGAGAAATTGTGTTTAATGGTACTTCACCTACCAGACGTCAGAACAGCACATTAACAGCCATACACATTTGTAGGAGAGGTAAAGCATCTATTCCCTCCATATAATGTGTGGCACCAAAATAAAGATGTCCTCTTCTATAAATAAGGATGACCTCTTTTAGGTACATGATTTTTCTTCCCCTTCCCCAGTTTGTCTACACGTCTTTTGGCAATAGACAGTTGCAAACAAATTACCCATCGAAACAAGGAGCTTCCTTGGCCATCTCAACAAAAGGATGAAGCATTAAATGCAAACAGCCCCAGTCAAACTCCTAGAATTGGTTATTTCTGGTCAGGTCTCATTTAAAGACTTTAAAAGCTGCTACAGACAGCAAGTGAATGCAGGTTTCATTCCAAGTCAGTTCGGGACATTCCAACATATCTTCCCTAGCCATGCGTGAAAACCACAGTCCTACAGATGGGACACACCTGCTACTTAGGAGGTAGAGCTGAGATCAGAGAAGGTGCTTCCAATACAGCTATTCCTAACTACCTGCTGTCAGTCTGCTCCCTGGCAGCTGCCATAAAGTACACATTTTTTCATATCAGCTTCTTGTATTAAAGTTACCACAGTAATTCTCAAATTAAAATCCAAGGAGATTTCTTACTTCTATTTTGTTTTAAAGTAGCACAGATGCATTTTTAATTGCATTTAAAATGCTTGCTTGGCATTTCAAAAACCAGCACATGTACCAGTTTCTACTGATGCAGTTGTAGACCCATATGGAATTTGATTCCTGCTTGAATCCAGCAAGCTGACTTCAAAAACAAAATCTCACAGGCAAAGTCATCTACAAATGTTGATGCAACTGTTCAAAGTGATTTTACCTCTGGCCCAGTTCCCCTAAGGTGGCAAAAATTTTGGCTTTAAGTGTGTGGCATGAATACAGAACCACCCAGTGAACATTAACTCTGACATTTCTATTTTTAGTATAAATGCATAGGCACTATCGCAAAGTTTAAAAATGCAGCCTAAAAGGATAGGTAACACAGAACTTAGTTTCAACAGCAATGCAAAGTAATTACAATCCATAGTTCAAAATAACTGCCTAAAATTCAATATCTTAACACTGCCCTAAGCAACTCCAGTCAATCTGTTTAAACACTCTATTTTGCATTTCTTTACCTGTTGGACTCAATTGTTCAACCCAAGTTCTTCCTGAAAACAAAGTATTTCTGTGAAATTTAATTTTACATTCAACAGAATGCTGCTCACTAGAAACATCTTTCTAACACAGAGTTGATAATACCGGATGACGTTAAACAATCGGCAACTCTCCACTGCCCCGCAATTAAAATTGATAAGAAGCCTCTGTTCTTCAGGATTTCTTTTCAAGTCCAACAGCAAGCTCTGGAATTGCCAGCCACTGAAGGTTTTTATGACTTTGCTTTTTATGAATGCACAGCCTAACAGGCGATAAGCGCTTTTGTGCACTTGGCTGGTGTTTGCCCATGATCAAGACTGTTGACTGGGGGTTTATTGGTGTGAAAGATGCCAACAACACCCCAAGGACAGGCTGGGACATTCCAGCACTTGTCACAGAGGTGCCAATTTCCCCCTAAATCAAACACCACTGTGATTTCACAGAGCCACAGCAATGCTGATAACAGCTTTAGTTGTGGGTGCCAGGGGAGAGAGCAGTGAGATTGCGTTATTCACCATAGCTAGAACAAACAGCTTACAACTTCCATTGAACTTGTGAGTCAGGGGGGAAGAAGGCTGAAACCTTATTTATGATACAGTTGTTGGCCAGTCCCTGATGCCACTGTACTAACACATATCCAGGGGTAGCGAAAGCAAAGTGTCGCAAGATATTAGTGCAGTATCAGGGCAAGGTGGACTCAGAAGTACAGCCTGGTTACCTAGTCGTACTGCCACTTTACCCTAGAGGCCATGAATATTCCCACGGTGCTGAGAAAGACATAGTACATTCTTGTCTTTACAGTGATGTAAAGACATAGAAGGTGTGGAGATCCCTGGTCTAGAAGATTATGTTATAGTATATAGCAGTGGTGTCTACCCAGTTAGGTGCAGTCACAGCCTCTGTCAGGCTTAGTGCCAGCTTTGGTCCCTACTAGGATTGTTAGTGTCTACCTATGCTAATAAGCCCTTTGTTAGCATAGGCACAACTCTAAACTGTTGTGGCTGTCAAGCTTTTGGGCCACAACCAACTCACGCTCCATCAGCTGATGCAAGTGCAGGGTTTGCATATACATTCTCTCTACCTGTACGCTTATCCAGGCTGATCTAGCAGGTACTGCTCAATTATAATCCACATTTTGGTCTAGGAGAGCAGTGGAGACACATCTTTTAAAACCACCTAGTTGACTAGTATCAAATGTAGTAGAGACAGGAAGTAGAGAGATATAAATCTCATTGTTTCATTGAAGTCCATGGGTGCTGATAGAGCTAATCTCTTCTTCTCCTCTTCTGTATAAAAAGTGGTATAAAGCAGCCAGTAAAGCTGACCCAGAGGAGTTGTGAGGAAGAAGTAAATTTACAGGCAGCCCTTATTCATTAGTGTCTAAGCTCTTCTTCTCCATTTCATTCCATGTATTCAAACTTATTTCAGCTCATTACTATAAAGCAGTCACGTCTACACTGGGGAACTAAAGCATACATGGTCTGGCTTTCCCATGACTATTTATCTTCCCTGATTGCAACAGCACTGTCCCTACAATGATCCTGCAAAAACACTTCATTCTTGCCTACATTTATCATTAGATAAATGCAAGAACCAGGAAAAGTGAAGAAACTACTTTCACTACCATGCTGTATCCTAAGTATATAAGCAAAGTACTTATTCAAAGCAGAGCTCAATTACTAAATACATTTTAAAAGACATGCCCTATGATGCTAGTTTTATTTTATAAGGTAGGTGCTAATCTCAGAGGTGCAGCCAAATTTTATTCTGGTTAATAATTTGCTGCCTATGAGACACTTAACTACAATTGATTTAATTTCTGCTTTCAGTTCCAGTCCTAAAGTCACACAATTTTCCCATGGCTGTGGTATTTCACAGCCACTGGTGACTAAAATTCAGCAGAATACAAAGTCTCTTCTACACACCACACCGTTCGAGACATATATTATTTCAGTAATGACAAACAGAGATAATAAAATTCCTGAAACGATCTCTGTTTCTTTGAAGAGAAAGGTATGTGATATAAAACTTTCCTCAGAAGAAGGAGACCACCTCAGCAGAGGCTAATAGCTAGTATCAAAACCTGCTTGAATGTTATCTCCACTCTTCTATGTAAGAGGTATAAGCTAGTGTCCCTTTACTCTTACAGACACGATCCACTGAAAACTTCTAGAGATTATGCTCTTCTCATAGTATATCACATTTTTGCACACTGTTCAATTCCTTAGTCTCACTTTACAGTGAGCTTTGATGAAAGTATAATGTTTTCTGTTCAAGCCACACAACAAAAGACTGCCACAGCAGTGATCAGGAGGCAACCTCGGTGTTTGACAAAGTGCAACAAGCAATTCACACACCCAAGAAGGGTGAACATTAACACAAGTACACCTACAGCCTCACGTTTGGCTGCAAAACCTGCAAAATCTGAAAGCTTTGTTCTCTCCCTCATTCTTGTAGCATTTTTTTCATTTCTACAGTTCAAATACATTGTTGTCTAAATAAGAACATTATATTTTAAAAAAGCTACAAAGAGATATCTTGAATAAACAGAACTGTGAAGGCACACAACTGACATGACTGTGTTACATTTAAATGTCTGTGCCTGTCATACTTTACATACTGATGAAACAGGATGCCCAGACAGCTTAGCACTAGGGTGCTGGATGACCTGTTGACATAGAAAACATCAAGTGAGCAGGTTTATTTTGTGTGAAGTGCTGAGATAATCCACTATCAAAACTTTCTGAGTCACGGGTAGGATAACAGCATACAATCACATGAAGTTTACTCACACCACAATAAAGCAATACATATTTAGTTACTTACTCATTGTCAAGTTTGACCACATTTTAGTGTCTTCTAAGAAAAGGAGTGAAAAACAAATAACAGCCTCAATTACATCTACTTAGGATGAATATTAGGGAAAAAGTATGAAGTTTGAAAAGGTCAGATAAAGCCTTTGTTGTACAGAATACAAACGCCACTGATTCTTAACAGGATCAGCACAGGGCGTTCTCTACTTGAGGCCACAGGATGGAAGATCTTTCCTCTTGTCGCTTCTCCTATCTCCACTGCCCTCCACAGATAATTGGGCACAGGCATTTGAAGGGTGTAAGAATGAGATTAACAGTAGCAGCTATTTCCTGCATTCATTCTCCTTTGCTCTACTTGTCAACATCTGTAAAAGAGATGAGGCACCTTTACTTCAACTCTTAGTTTGACTGTGGTGCCCTCAAGGGTTATTGTGAAAAAGAAGACTCCAGCCAATTCCAGCCCATTTTCAAATGACATGGTTTTGCTGGGAAGGGGATAGCTGCTGCAGGAACAAACATATTCTCTGAAGGCAATTACTTTCTTTGCAGAAGGAAAATACATTCATTACAAAGACTGCAGCCTTTGTCATATTAGGGATGAGCAAGGTTTCTGTAATCTTTGCCACCAATACCATGCCTCTGGTACTAAACCTAGTGTCTTTGGAGAGGATCCAAGGAAGTAATCTGATGGGTGATTTACATTCTGTTCTCAAACCATGGTCCAATTTTCTTTAGTATCCAACCCATGCAGAAGTATGTAATATTAACACTGCAATGAAAAAATATTGTTAAAAATTGAAAAAAGTTAAACCTATCCCCAAGATTTCAGGGATTCATTGCAGGTTTGCAAAGGAAACCAACGACCTCTGAGGACTGGATTTATATACATCCAAGCCTGCCAGTCTCCTTGTGTCAGTTCCAGCCTGCTGTCTGTTAGTGAGTAACCTAATGCAAGTGTGACCACACTCTGGTTAAACACAGGGGACAAGCCTGTGTTCTTGCCCAGTCTAAAACACATGCAAGTTGGAAGGGACAGAGGGAAGACCACTAATTTGCAGAAATATACAACAAAACTACTGTCAAGATGGTAAAAAACCTGCATATAAATGCTATATGATTTAACATATTTACTACAGCCAAGAGAAAAGTCACTTGGACAAAGTAAAATTTCACAGAATTAGCGCTCTAAGATACTTAGTCTTTCAGAAAAAAAATAACTTATTTTAAATAAAATAATTGTAACTGAGTTCTACATATCCTGGGAACAATGTCTGGCAAGTAATTTTAATTGCTCTATTTTTGCAGATGAGTATAGAAGTTTTCATCTTTACTACCTGGTCTTTACCTTTTATCTTTACTAGTTGCTCCCACTGGAAAGCAAATAGCTGTTCACATTGTGAAGTTAAACACATAATGATAATTTCTTGCAGAATCAAACCAGATATTACTTCAACAAATGTATTATACTTTCCTATTGCAAAAGAAAATGTATGCTCTATTTTTTTAAGGATGTGTTAGAGTAAAACTAGTAGATGAACAAGAGCTCAACTAGTTAGGATAAACAAAGACACAGATCTACTATTTCAAGATCTTAGTTCAGTAAGAACATTTCACATTTGAAGTAAGCATTAGTCAAATTCTATAACAATGTATTACCTTTTTAAATAGCCCCAGCAGAAGGCAAAGGAAGAGGGATTTTATAGTTAGGAGTAAAAAAATCCAGTTTTCTACTACAAATATGACAAAATTGTGTTGTCAAATGACATCTCATAAGTCCACTGGCATTAGCAAAACACGTGTGAGATTTATGTTCCTACTGAAAACTTCAATATGACATTCAAAGATCAAGATCAATATTTGCAGAAGCAGAAGAAAGTTTAAAGGATGCAGAAGCCTTGTCCTAGGTTTATTTTGGCTTTAACATTTTTCATAAAATATTAAAACATCACATTGATTGTGAAGAACATGTGAAAAAAATAAAAATACCTACTCTGGTCACATTGCCAGGAATATCTAAAGGCTACCTAATGACTTGCAGTATAATTTCACATTTCTGGCAGTTTATAGCTTTTAAAATGATGAAATTTCAAGGCTGCATATTTAGTGCTTGATGTATTCCTTGAAAAAAGTCCCCCATGCAGATGTATTCTTTTCTTAAACTCAAAAAAAGAGAAATGTGTGTTCATTACCTTACACAACTGGCAGTTCTGACATTAAAGCAGTTCAGAGATAAAACCTGGTTTTTGTCATAGTGTTTGTACTAAGCTTTAATAAATCATTGGCTTATCCTGTGCCTGTCCATTTTTTATTGTAAATTTTCCAGGTTCTACATTTTCTGAGGTAAAGTGTGGCTGTTAAGGAAGGAAACTACCATTTAAGAAATGTGGGACAGTACTTTTGGATTTAGTGTCGGTTTTGTTGTTGTTGTTTTGGGGATTTTGGTGCTGGTTTGTTTTTTTTTTTCAAAGTACTTACAACTATACTTATTTACCCAGGCCCTGGTTTGCACTGTGTGCAATTTCTTACAGCTCCTTGGACACAGAAAATAGCTGCTTTTTTTACTATTCTGTACCACAAAGTAGGAAAAAGAAGAAGAAAAGCCATGTATCTGCAAAAAAGTTCACACCAAGCATCTCTCTAGTCCTCCAGGTATGCACAATTTGTAAACCAGAGAAAACTCTTGATTTAGAGCAGCTTTAGAATTTCCTAATAAAAAAAAACCAACAAAACTAAAGTCACTTTCTAAAAACACACAGTAAAATTAAATTTGACTACTAAAGCATTGAATACTCCCTCTGTTATTAAATATATATATATATATATATATACACATATACACACACACACACACACACTCACTCACATATATATCTTTCTGGTAGGAGGCAAGATACAGTAACTACTGCCAGAGCAGAGGCTCACAAATACATGTGCTGTTCCATTACCACCACTGGTATTATAATGGTTCTCACAGGCCATTATGCCAGATGAAGCATGACTGTATGAGGAGAGCTAGTCCCTTACCTAAAACCTCACCAATATGCACATTCTTCTTCTGTAACTCAGCCTACCCATCAGGTTTATTTACATCTGGCAACTTTCCAAGACATTTGAAACGTGTTGGACCTCTTGGTGGCAGGCAGAAAACACCTTGCCCCCAACAAGACACTATTTTCCATCTGGAACTGAATGAGCAAATGTTCACAGCTTTTGTGTTCGGCCACTAATGCACATTAAACAATCTATTAACACACAAAATTAATGAGGTACTGCCAAGTTTAAAGTCAGCTAAGCACTGTGCCTGTGCATAGTTCCCTACAGCATATGTTGGCACCGTTGTTTGTAATACATCCAGCGCTCAGGCATTTGGAGCTCAGCCTAATTAGTTCACTGCAATTGAATCTCAACTCTATCCTTGATTCAGCTGCAATGAAAGTTTTGAAAGAGGCCTATCCACACAGCCTTGCACGTTTTTTCCCTGGCACTTGAAGAGCCAGGGCAAGGAAGTGTGCCAGAATTGCCCAACCAACCATTTGACAGATATACAGAGATGTGAATACTGCACTTACTGTTTTTTTTAAGATCATTCATGTGCAACTTTTAAAGGTAGAATAGTTCTTTTCCTGGAGGAAAGCAAATACCAGAGAAGGACGTGAAATGTCATACTGGAAGGATGATAGGAAAACAGAGAAGGCCTATCCCCAGGAAAGCTTGCCCAAATTAAGAAAATTCATAACTTTTATGTGTGCATTTCACAGAGTTGTTTCTCCACTGCACACAATCTGTCTTCACTGAGCATTAGTGTTCCCCAGTTTACACCCTTCTGTTTCCATTAGTTATTTGAAAATCTAAATACCAGTACAATTACAAAGTCTCTTTTCCCTCCACAGAACTTCCTTTACTCAACAACGTTTTTTTCAAGTAGCCAACCATATCACGCAAAGCATTTCAGAACAGAAATTGAATTTTCTCAATTACTGCTAGAGGTACTGTGTGCCATCAAAAGGCATTTTAGTTAGAAGATATCTAGCTTTTCATCTTCCTTCCCCTTCAACGATCAAAATACAGTGCCATGATAATTTTATGCAGCAATCACTGAATGCAACAAATGATGTAAAGATAGTGGTTTAAAGTGGCTTCCAGGGCATTAACTACTACTGATGACATTGAGAGGATACAGTTTCTGATACTGCTTTTCTTTCTGATGACAGTCAATTATTAAGTAAAAATGGAAAAACATATCCAAGTTTAGTCAATTATGCAGTTATTTGTATCTGCATTTCTTAACATAAGCACTTCCACTGTCCCACTGGGAGAGAGAAATGGGGACCCTTTCTGACCTGTAACTGCATTGCCACTCCTGAGGTCTTCATTTCATGGACTTGGATTGGTCTTAGTTACAAGACAGCCACATATATAATATAATATAATATATATATAATGGCCAGTCTTCGCGAACGAAGATTTTGGGAAAGGTCTTTTACCTTTCAAGCCTGCACAATGGATTTTTTTAGGTGAGACACAGCCTGCGCTGAACTGAGCCCACCCTTTAATCCTAAGGTTCATCTGCCGGGGCCAAGCAAGCTTGGACAATGGCAGTGAGGTCCTCAGGACGTAGGTTTGTTTAGAGTGACCTTCTCATAGATGGATGGCCTCACAGGGCTAACGAGCTCCATCTGCCCGGGGGGACTGGGATTTGAACCTGGGTTGCAGCAGTGAGAGTCCCGCATGCTAACCACTAGGCCACCAGGGGTCCCCAACAAGACAGCCACATAGTCCACAGCAAAAAAAAAAAAAAAAAAAAAAAAAAAAAAGACACTTCTGATGAGTTACAGACTGGGAAACATGGTAAGAGAGAAAAGCTGTGTACTGGCCAACCCAAACTATCTCAATCACACAAGTCTCAAAGAAGAACCTTCGTGCAATATTGTAGCTGAGAGGCTGCACTGCAGCATGCAGTAGGAAAGGAGGGAGCAGCAAAACCCTTAAGTCACTTCTCGACCTCGCCTGCATCCAGAATCTGCCAAGACTCCAAGCTTCACTACCTGGCTGATCAGCAAACTAGACTGACCCTGCAACAGCAACTCCTAAACATGAGCACACTGTCTTATGTGTACAACCAGCCATGGTAATGGAGCAGGCAAATGGTCTTCTCTCCTCTGGAAATATATAAAGTCGCCTTTCCAATCCCTTTTCATCTCAGATAAAACTGTTACCAAGCACATTGACAGATACATAGTGTTAGGATGCAAAGATGTTCACTCAGCTGCAAATCAAAACGCTAGACTCTGGAGTAGGGATGAGGAAGGGAAGGGCAGGGGGAAAAGCTACAAATATCACCTTGTTTCCACTTCATTTTTCCCAACTGTAGTCTTTGAGCATGTGTGCTACCTCAAAGATTTGTTTTAAGCCACTGCACAGCTGTAACACATCATGCTCTTGAAACCGTGAAGTGACAAAGTGGCAGATTCCCATTATTACAATTATACAGCATTAAGAGGTGGGAGTACAAATACATTTTAGTATAAATACTAAAATATAGTGTTGCAAGCAACAGGAGCTCATAGACAAAAGACATAGAGAAATAAAGCAAACATTTGTTCACATCAGCCTCTGCCTGACAAGAATCATAATCTCTCTCTCAAATATGACAATATGAGGGAGCCCATTTGACCTCAGCTAAACTACCTCAGTCTTGATGAGACAAAAAAAAAGCTAAACCTGGATCTTCTTGCTATTGACAGTAGCAAAAAAAAACACGACTAAGTTATTTTTCTTTCCTTCCACTTCGAAAAGCCATGCTTACTTTGGACGATTTCTATCTCCTTTTTAAAACAGAAGTAATAATCTGAAGTCTGATTTCAAGCCACAAAAATTTCTAAACATACAAATATACATGCCAAAAACACAATACTTTTGTTTGCAGCTTTCTTTAGTCTGAAAGAAAAGTTGTGTGTGAGCAAGTGCACACACTAGTTATTTTAGGGATCTTTTTACCTCCTCAACAGTTTATACAAGTAGGAACCAGCAGGTTTGGAATTATGTTTGCAGTACATCTGGAAACATGGCAAACCTGGGATTTTAATTTGGAGTTATGCTTCTTCCTCACAGTATTGTGTGTAAACAGCACTTTGTACACACTGCATTGCCTTTAATAATTGATCACTCCAAGCCCCGATTCAAGCAACTGGCATATTCTGTCTACCCTCACTTCCTATCTTTACATGCATACACATGCAGCCACACTCCTGAGAGCTTGCCTGTTTCTGGAGACCAGTTTTCCAAATCCCAACAACTGGCCAGTCCAAACTTATGTAAACAACTTGAGATTCGAACAAACTCAATGATAATCATTGCTGATTAAACCAAACTTATACAAAGGCAAAGTAAATTGAATCAGGTACACCAATGCAGAGATAAGATAGAAGCTGATTATCTTGCATGGCAACAAAGGAGAGCTGCCATACTGGAACAGACTAATGGCCCATCAGTTTCCAAATTGTTCCCTCTGGTTACAGCCAACACTTCAAAGAACACAGGGAGCCAACATTGCCAGAAGTCATTATTTGCCATAGTGAGAACAAGAGAAATCAGTTAATAACTTCAGTTTCTTTAGGCACATTTTAAGATGTTTATTTTAAACTTAAGAGGGTGAGAAGAAGCTCTTCCCTCGAGCACTTAATTATAAAATAATTCTTTTAAACATCTGACATCTTCACTTATTCTTTACAGTCATTTCCAACACTGGGACAGAGTCCAAAGATTTCAGCAGGCCACTATGGGGACAGAATTTCAGTTTCTTTTGTCCCTCCACCTCTCTTCACAGAGCCTGAAAACTTGATTTGTTAAGGCCACAAACCATTTCACCTCTCAAAGCTGCTATCTCAAGGTGCACTACTATGATAAGTATGATAAGATGCCCTAGCTTGGAAGGTCATTGAAAACAGTGGCTCTCAGTCATTCCCTCACCTCTGACAGCCAAGGCAGATTTTGTGGCTCTGGCAGGAAATTACCATACATGCAGCCACAACACAGGGCAAGCTCTTGCTTGCAAAGCCCAAGTTTCCAAGCAACCACCAACTGTGTTTGCAGAAGTCATGCATGTAAATCTTTAGCCATGGAGCACAATTTACTTGCACTGGTAAAATTAAGTGTACATATACTATATGCTCCATCTATTTGAATGAAATTTATTACAAAAATCAAACCAAGTCAAGTAACTGAAATAAAAGTTTCTATCATCTCTGCTAGTATTTTTAGATAGGTTTTTTGAGTGGTAAATTAATAGTCAATTATCCATTCCTTCTCCCCATAAAGACTATTACCCCAGCCTCCACCAATCTAATGTAAATGAGGCACAGTAATTCATTTCCTATTCTGTTCATGTGAGATTTTCTCCTCTATGGTCTGATCAAATTAAAAAAAAAATCTTAGAAAAGACCTGCCTAGAATTCCATTGATTTAATCAGAGACTGTGATGTCAAATTACCCTGGAAGATTAAAAATATCAACGAGAGAATATACATTTTGCATACCGGAAAATAGGTTTTTCAGAAAGCTTTTGAAAGAAATAACAAATCAAAAGTAAACAGGTAATTGGCCTGATTTGCTGCTGTACAAGATAACCAGATTCCATCCTTTAAGTCAAGGGAACACGAAAGGCTTTGTTGCTCACCAGAACATACAGCAATCAAAACAATATGAAACAAACATCCCAACCTAGAATCTGTGGATTAAAGTTTGGTGTTCAACTTCCCTTTTTTCCAAACAATATAATATAAACCTGAGGAAAATCAATTCTGAATATCAGTTCTTAGCTATTAGTACTCTACATTCCACTTGACTAAGATTCCTGAGCAGGAAAAGGGTGTGACAGGCAATCAGTAGATGTAGCTCTTATCACTTGATAAATAGTGTTTTAACAACCAGCCAGAGATACAGGTCCAGAACAAGTTACATGGACTGTTGCAGGAGTTGTTTCTAACTGTAATATTTCAAGCATATATTTAAAAACACAGCCACACACTCTGCACCACACAGAAGATAGGAAATGAAGAAGCCCCCAGTGCTCGTTGCTCCCATCATTGGCTAGATCAGGACCCTCTACTCAGCTTAGGTTTTTATGCCCTGATTTAACATCACTTCTTTCCTTCCCTTGTAAACATTTAAGACAGCGACCAAGACGTCTCAGGCAGCTGAGAGCCCCAAGAATAAAGCAGGAGGCAGACAGCAGACAGAGTCAAAAAGCCAACAGGCAAACGACTTCAGTTTCTTAAACTCCTCTGAGCAGGAAAGAAAAACACCAGGGTCCTTGCACGCCAGGAGGTAAAACCCAGCTTAGCATTCTGTGAATGTGTTGACAGTAGAATAATCAAATACTTCCTCCAGTGTGAAAGAAGCACATGCATGACAGCGTGTGTCTGTGTCTTATAATTCCGAGTCCTTTCCAACTCTGCACCTCATCCCTTGTAGCCAACTGTTTGCACAAAGCAGGTCCCATGCTTTCTCCAGAGTAGATGATGAGACACAATAGCTTCTCCAAATCAGAAAAACCTGCCTTGTCAGTTGTAACAAACTCCTGTTCTGTAGCCACTCGTCATCTGCCAATACTCAGCACCTGGCTGGCATGGGCTGTACTCAAAAGAGAGCATTCCTTGGGACCGCAAGGAGCTCCTTTGGGAGCTCAGAAAGAGAGATGGAGAAGCATGGACCATCAGTAACTTAAAACGTTATTTAATGGGCACAAAAAGTATAAGCTTATGTGCAAAAATAAGGAGAAGTTGGGATGGCTGGGAACATACAGCCTCAATTCCCTCTACTGGTGGGAATCAGAGTGAGGCTGCCTAAATGGTATTTGCACATTGCCTTGCAAGAAACATCCAAGGGTGTTAGTACTCTCTTCTATCTCTTCAGTGCCCTAAGGAACTTGAACAACTCTTAGTAAGCGGCTTGAGAATATTTACTGCCACTATCATCACTGCATCAGAAAAGTTCTTCTGAAAAGAGGGGAAACGCTGGGGCTAATGATTACACCATGGATAAGTGTGTTTTGGGGGGAGAGACAGACTTATACATATTGCAATCTCTTAAAGTAGAATTACAAAATCTTAATTCTTGCATAGATAGGATTAATCCATACTGCTAATACTTGGGAGAGTGAAGTTAAAATTCAAACTAGAACCTTAGGCAGACAAAGGGAACAACCATTTTTGGGTTGGTTTTTGTTTTACAGATGTTTTCTAGGCTCACTGTTTAGATTTAGAGAAGATTATTTACGATATTGAACACAGTTTACTGTCCCTTCTATACATAATTTGAGATACCTGAAAGGTCAGAAACCATAAAAGATGGCTGCCTAAAACTCCATTTTAGGAAAGTAAGGAAAAAAAAAGGAATTCTGATTCCTGAAAGTGTTTTACGTTGTTCAACCACAACTATTAGGCACTTCATAATTATGGCCATTAGTCATTTTGTCATCTAATGGCATTATCATAATGCCAAAGAGAATGGAGCCCACAATTATCTCGGCAGTTGCACACAGTCATCTCCTGATTACATACATTCAGATGACAGCTGTTTTCCCTCCACTAAAATAAAAGTTGATACCACTTAACCTGATGATCTAAAGACTCTGGAATACTCAAATGTGGAATAGAAGCACACAATCCTGAATGGACCTTAAATAATAGTTACTTAGAAAGAGAATTTAAAATCAGAATAAAATAACTAGATCATAAAAACTGACTTTAATGTCTTTTGACCATAAAATGTCTTTACCTCTAGGTGTTGTAATAAGTACATATATATATGTGTATATATATATATATGTAATGGATATCCATACACATATATGTTTGTGCATGCATACAATAAACAGACACATTTCTACCTGACCTTATTACCTATATTCAACATACCACCAATTGCCCAAGGGTCATGCAAGCCTTCAGCAACACCTCGATTAAAAAGCATGCATTTCTTGTGCACCACAGACCTACGATGCGCTGGGTCGGACAGTGCACTCCACAGACAATATTAGAGCCAAAACATTTTTAAACCTGCCTGCAGTTAAACAACACCCTCCAAACATCACCTCCTTCCTGTCTAAAAATAACATTGATGGCATTCGTACCCGATAGCACAAGAAGTTAGAGCAAGGGGCAATAAAAGAGGCAAGGAAAACGAGCATCACCTGCCTCTCATTTTCCTCTGACAGGGTTGCAGCACTGATAACACACCTGTTCGGTGAGAAACTGATGCTGTGCAGTGAGCATTGGCATCACGCAGATGTCACTGTATCGAAAACTAGTAAAGAATGGATGACACTGTTACCTACTTCGTTTCCACATTTCAACTCCCAGGGTAACCTGAACAAAATTGCCTGAAGCCAGCTCCTGCCCTATCTGATAAGTACACCTAAGCGCTCCTGAACGGCAATACCACATTTCTGTTTAAAAAAAAAAAAAAAAGGGAGAAACTTTCCCCCGGAGCGTGACTTTTGTTTTACTTCACATCTGTTTAAAACAAACAAACAAAAAACCCCACCCAGACCAAAAGACTGTATTTGTAGGATGCTCAAGCCTGGAGCACCGGGCTGGTCTGGAAGCCTCCGCGGGGAGGACGAGCCCCGTGTGCGGGAGGTGGGGAGGGGGCGCGGCGGCCCCTCGATGCAGGTGAAGGGCGGCCCCGGGAGCCCCCCACACCGCCGGCCGCGCCGGGACGGCGCCCCCGCTGCAGGGGACCGGTTCAGCGGCTGTAACGGGAGCGCGGCGCGGAGCAGGTGCCCGGCGGGAGCGGGGCGGTACTCACACGGTGAAGTGGTACACGAAGCACTTCCAGCCCGTGGGCCGCTCCAAGAAGTTGTAGACCCTGCCCTGGACGCTGCTGCGGCTCAGCAGGGGCTTGCGGAGGCTGTAGATGGAGACGCGGGGGTCCAGGCTGACGGGTGGCCGCGGGCAGTCGGCGCTCACCATCACTACCTCGCTCCGCAGGCGCGGCGCCCGCTCCCGCACCGGCTCCGGGCAGCAGCCCGGCGGAGCCTGCCCGCCCTGCGCGGCGGACAGCGGGGCGTAGTGGGCGTTTGGGGTGCTCTCGGCCAGCTCCAGCGCCGACGGCTTCTTGCCGGGCGTCATGCTGCCTCTCCTGGGCAGCGACAGCCGGCCCAGGCTGCGGCTCTTCGGCTCGCCCGGCGGGGAGCTGGAGGACATGGCTGGGGCGGCCGGGGCAGCTCTGGCGGCGCGGCGGTGTCGGGGCTGCGCTGCCCCGGGAGCTGCTGCCGCGGCCAGGCGCCCTGTCCCGCCGCCGCCGCTGGCCCGGCCCCCGCGGGGCGGCTCCCAACGGGGAAAGGTGCGGGCAAGGGCGGGGGCGGGCCCGCCCCCACCGCAGTCCCGGTGCTGCCCGGCGGGAGGCGCTGTCGGTGGCACCCCAGCCTGGCCCCGAGGGCACGGGCTGGGAGGGCAGCCCTTGGTGGCGTCCGGACCGCCCTCCGTGTCACGCTCAAAACAAATCACACGCTCTGTAGTGTCACTCTGACCTCCACCTGTGTCACCTGTCCCCTTGTCACCGCGTGGAGGTGGCTTCTCACCTGTGTGAGGAACTGCGAGTATAGGGACCAGCCTTCCAGCAACCCAGAAGCCCAGCGGGCTTTCCCACCGTCTCAGCCCGCTCTAGGGGGATAAAGTGCTCCGGTGTTTCCCAGATCTGTGCCCTCGGGTGGCTTGAGCTTCTGCGGTACAAGCCCTTACCTCAGATTTAGGACTGCCAAAGCCTTCAGGGCCAGCTGGTCCATCCCTTTTTGCAGAATTTCAGCACCTGGGAGCAGCAGAGCTCTGCCGGACTCTGAATCCTCAAGGAGGCGCTTTCTAATACGAGTAACAGGAATTAAGAGCTTGGACAACAGGCCTTGCGGTCCCTCATGTTATTGTAACATAAGGAGTAAATAGCTGAATAATGGGGAAAACTGTAGAACACAATAAACACAGTTCTGCAGTCTTGCGTCCTCTACAATTTGGGTTTCTCACCGGTAGCATTTTGGTTTTTGTGGAAGGGTGCATGTGTTTGGCCATTAAGAACAAGTTATGTTAGGGCTTGGATAACTTTCCTGCGTAGTGGAGTAAGTTATGACTTCCTTATCTGTGGTGTGAATCGATTTGTCATGGCTTTTTGCACCAATTAGTTAACAATATCTATTCCCAGAGAAAAGAGGAGGGTACTCTTTGATCTGGGCTGAGGGTTTTTTTCATTCTAGCCCAAAATAGAACAGCATTGGTAAGAGCTATGTTGAGTTCATGGTTGATACTGGTACTCGGACAAGAATGTTACAAGGAGATAAGGTGCTAAATAAAGTTAAACAAAAACAACCCTGCTAATTGCAGCTCCATTCAAATGTCAGGCTGCACGAATGGTAGAGGAACTGGGCAAGATCCTTCACTAGTGTAAACAAGAAAGACTGGTAGGCCCTTGTACTGATTTACACTCATGAAGGATCTTGAAAAACAGAAGTGTTAAAACGAGAATTTGCAAAACCTGTTTGTAAACCAACAGCATACTAACCAGGCTTTTCGTCCCTCCACCAGAGCATGAAGAACAAACAAGCTTAATAAAAACAGCATTTCAAAGGAAAGTTTTCCTGTATCTGGTCAAAACAGAGCCAGGTTTCTCTATTTTGAGAAACTGCTCTTTCTTGCAATAAGCCTGCAAGAAAAATGACTAATGGAAGAAAGAATGTCATCGCTACCCTTGAAGGCTCACTGTTTGAGGACTAGCCTGATAAAGTCTTGATATCAAAGTTAACAAATGTCTTTCTTTATGTAAATGTTCCACTTTGTTTTACAGACCAGCATAACATTGTCTGGGTTATTATAGAACCTTATTCTGGAGCCAGCTGCAAAACATAACTTACAGAGTTCAGCTGTATGTTCATGTGTTCATTATGTTGCTTTTCAAAAACTTTTCAAATCTTTTAAAAATATCTTGGTATTATGGTGTTATCTATCCGCTGATTAACAAAACAAAGAATAGAACCCCCACTGTATCTGAACCTAAGAAAATGGAATTTCTGTATTGCTTATGCAATTTCCTTCCAAAACAAAAGTTAGAGAGGTATTATGTACTTAAATGGCTAAACAGGGAAGAAAATTGGTAAGAACTAAATTTTATCTTCAGTGTTCAATGAGAAACTTCCTAACAACCAAAGTTTGCTTCAAAAATTTTCTCACAACAAAAAAGAAAAGTCACAAATATATTCCATAGCCCTATATCTTGAAGTGTTTTTCAGGTCAGAAATATTTTCATAAGGTTTTAGGTCGTACCTCTAATGTTGGCAAAATCTTTCAAAGAATCATTGCAGATAAAGGAATTTTAAAATATTTAAAACTGTATTTAGGCAATGCCTAAACATCTTTTCCCTGGAGTCAAGGAATTAATCAAAATCCACTTTTTAAAATGTGTTACTGATGGATGATAACGTTTATTTTATTTAGTAAAAATAATTTTGTTAGATGAGTGCCAGCTAGTTCATGTTACTGAATGCTAAAACATCTGTCTGGCATAGGTAGAGGCAAGAGCATAATCAAAGAAAAGTGTCAAATAGATGAGTACTTAATGATGAGAATCCAGGGAATAATTATCTTTAATGTATATTTTGTTACCAAAACTGTACTATAATGTGCAACATTTTCAAGATGAATACTTTAACATGGTAATGGCAGATCCTGATTTCCCCCTTCATAAGTAGCCATGTCTTGATAATAAACATGTTCATTTTACAGAACAACAGAATTATGTAAGTAGAAGAAGAGAAAAAAAAATCCAGAAAGTATGGTGTAAACATGGAAGATCTAAAAATGGGAAGAAGAGGCAGATGAGTGTTCAAATACATTTATGGAGTCAGGTATCTAGGCTTTGATAGTGAAGAGAATAGGGAGATACGTTGAATAAAGAGGACATAAGTTTTAAATATTAATGTGGAACTACTACACTGAATTGTTTCTTAGAACAATAATAATTTAGTCTACTTTGAGTATTTACAGCACTGTAGCAAAATTAATAACAATCATGATATTTGCTATTTCCCAGTTTGCAAGTACTGTTTTAAATCTTTATGTCTTTAAGAGGACTTTGATTCTAAAAATGAGATGTCATAAGTCACTGAAGTATGATGAAAATACATCAATTAAGCAGATGGTAAAGCTCCCAGTTCTAGAAATTTAACTGGAGCAAGACTAGTGAAGTATTTCTGAAAATCCCACTGTTGAGCTACAGTAGATCAAACATGTTTGTACCAGCTTAGGGCTCTGTTTCTGTTATCCTGTACTAAATTATGACTGATATTATGCATGCATTATCAGATATGCTCATTAAAATGCTGTATTTTCACTTTGTGCTTGCCTGTGATCATGTCAGATCACACTGCTAAATGTTTACAAACTGGAATTGCTGCAGCCAGTTAGAAAGAGACACCTTGATCTTTTAAGTGATTACTTCCCTGTGGAAGCTAAGACTCAAAAAAACAGTAAGTATCTGAGTGTTTTCTGTCTTCTGAAAGCCCTTAACACTTAGGTGTTAATACAGGTTGCACCAGTTTTCCACTACCATGGAAATAATTTTGTTTGCTGTTAGATTACTTTGGGGGATGGTTTATGTTTGTTTTGGTTTGGGTTTTTTGGTTTGGTTTGGGTTGGGTTTTTTTGAATGCCACTTTCCATTTCTGCCCAGCTACAGCAGGAAACGTTAAAAAACATTTTTCAAGCAGAGGAAAGAGAGAGTTGTATTGTCTTAATTTGGGGTTTATTTCTCTTGAATTAGAGCAAATATTTAGTTGCATTCCATTTTCTGGAGAATCCACCATTTACTCAAGTCAGTAGATAATTTTAAAAACAGCCAGTGATGAAGATAAATGTACTGAACTGAGAATAAATGTCTAGATTTTTTATATATTTTCATATAGCAATAACTGTATGACAAAAACTTTTGAAATATTATCTGTCAATTAAAAAATTCTATTCACAGATGCATCATTACTTTAATAACTTTCCTATTAAAAGCAACAAAACAAGTAAGTACTTAGACCACACAAACAAAGAAAAGACTGACCACCAAGTTTCTCCTTCAAGTGAATTTATACCAGCTACCTTGATCAGTAAGGTCCACAGTTACCATGTCATTGCTCTGCCTTCAGTGCAGACATCTGTTAGCCATTGCTGTCTAGGCTTCCTGGAGGTCAACAAAAGCAGTAGTACCACCAAGAAGTTTGAGCAAAGAATGTCTAGGGAAGGTAACACCTTTACTAATCATTCAAAAAGCACCATGGTACAGTGCTGGTAGTTAGGACAAGAGCTGCTGTGAAAGACACGGGAGATGTTCATCCTTAAGAATCCCTTAAGGGATCACAGCAGCATAGTTGATGGGCAAAGTATGTCCTGGATCATACACTCAATAAACTGTTTCCTGAAAACTGGACAACACAGCCTCATCTATTCTGAAATGCTGTCTTCAGAGGCAAATTAACTATCAACAGACAGAATGGAACCTGGGAAAAGAAAGAGAAACCCATATTCCTCCACCTGAAATAACTTCACAAAGCAAAAGCAACCTAACAAGTTGGAAGTTAATCAGTCGTGTCAGAGATCATATTAGTGGATCAGTTCCTTAAAAGACTAATCGCTGTCAAAAAAGACACATTTTAACAGGTGTTTCAGTCTCTGTCAAGACAAATGGAGCAGATAGAAAAGAGCAGATAACATTCTATTCAGAAAGTTTAAACTGGCTTTTCATTCTCTCCCTTCTTTACTGTTGGGTTGTTTTTAACTGTGGATGCAGTAAGTTTAGGAATCTGGTCAGTAGAGAGAAGTAACATTGCAGAAGATAGTGGCATGCACCAGATATCTGGAGCATGGAGGCTGTGCAGTCCAGCAGCTGACAATCCTGATTAGCATTATCTGTTTGAATGCTATCTCAGTTCATGGTTATGTCTAAATTTATATTATAGTTTTACATTGTTTCATAGGTTTTTAAAGCATATTGATGTTGTTCTGGGGAGGAATGTTATTGTCTACCAATGCTCACATTTTAAGTTCTAAAGCAAAGAAAGACTCTGAGCATATATTTAGACTTAGGCCACACAAACAAAAAAAAAGTTGATGAGTACCTCAGCCTTCTCCTCATCTGCTGTTACCAGTTTTCAAGCATTGTTTACCAGTGGGATACACCTCCTTTGACCTTCCTTTTCTGGTTAACATACCTGTAGAAGCCCTTCTTCTTAATCTTTGTGTCCCTTGCCAGGCTTAATTCCAGCTTCACCTTGGCCTTCCTCATCCCATGCCTACACAACTGAAGTTCATCTCTATACACTTCCCAGGTTACCCATCCTCATTACCACTGCCCATGCATGCATTTCCTTCTTTCCCTTCAGTTTGACCAGCAGTTCCCTACCCAACCATGCCAGTCTCTTGCCATCCTTGCCTGATTTCTTCCTCTTGGGGATTACTAAGTCTTGCACTCTAATTTGAGCCTTGCAAGGTGAAAAAAACCCAAAACTAAACCAAACTACCATTTGTCCATAAGATTAGTCCTGCTGCTTACAACAATATTTCTATTCTTTTTCTTCAACAAAAAAAAAAGTCAAAAGTCAAAGTAAAACCCCTTCCAGGTAAGACTGAGCAAGTATATCTCTGCAACAATACTTGGTAGACTCAATTTTTCTTGTTCAGGAATATTCAAGTATATGAAAGGCCAGTACCAGCCAACTGAAATTTTGGTTTCTGTCAATAAAAATCCAAATTTTTTCTACAGTGTTAGTCTGTTCTATTTGCTCTTGTTGCTGGCTGACCAAAAGCTTCCAGGTATAAGAGTCTGAAGCATTCAGGTCCTAAATGTTTACTTGTTTAGGAGCAGGGCTTCAGGGCAGTGCCCTCAAAATATGAAGAAAAAAAGTGGTGCTAGAATTGTAACTGAACAGCTTTGGTGCATCACGGCTTGTAAACAAACCTCTCAACACTTTCTTTCTGCTCCCAACCTACTTGCAAATCTTCAAAAAAGTGGCAAAAATCTAAAACTTGTGAAAACCTGATAAAACTAAGAGGGGACACCTTTAGGAGATCTTGGACTAACACACTTGTGTACACATGCATGTGTATTTTCTCCAGTCTTGGTGTCCATGGTGCCCTTGGTGTCTTGTCCTCCCCAGTTCTTTAATGTGGTTAACTGTTCAACAATTGTTGTAACTGAAAAGGGCTCTTCTAGGTGTTACTCCAAAAGAGAAAACTAAAGAGGCTGACAAAATTCTGCAACATTCTTTTCCATCATTAAGGCACATGTGGTATATTTTAATTTCAGAAGCATATGAGACTCAACAGATGTTTGCTTATTCACATAATACCATACAGGATACATTGTGAATTTTCTTACACATGCCACCCTGTCTGAGGGCATCTGACTAATAGGATTCTTCAAATTAAGAGATTGGTACATCATCTTCTTGCATCAAAAACAAATTCTCCTCCTCACATTAGTCACAAACCCTCTCTTTATTAGGCTAAAATCAGTATCAAATAACACCGCTGAATAAGCTCCAAATAAATTAACTGAAATTCTGAAATGCCCCTGAAATTTTTGCTCCATAGTTGCTTATGGAGGGAACTATGCTTAATAAAGGGATGTTCTAGTATTTCAGGAAGAGTTTCACTCTTAGCAGCTGAGAAAGAAATCACTAGCTATCACTAAATCTCTTCCTGGTGTGGGAACACTTCCTGCCTGTGACCATGTTAATTTGTAACATATAATATCCTACTTCACATGTATGGAATGACGTGGGATAGGTAATCATTCTTCTTCAGCAGGACCCACTTGGCAACTCACTTTTGAAGTCAGGCGTCATCAGTCTGACAGTGAAGCACAACTGTGGTTGAATGTGTCTTTTGATTGCAGGTAGTTCATTAGAAAACTTCAGTGGGAGGTTATACATGTGCAATACAAGGAATATAATGCTAACTCTGTGGCAGAAGCAAAGATTTTTTTATACAATAATCCATCAAAGACCTTTCTAATGCCTCAAATTAAAAAAAAACAACAACAAAACAAACAAACAAACAAACAAAAAACAACAACAGAGTAATAAGAAAGGTACTATCAAGGTCTCCTTCCCTGCCACTGCACCTTTTCTCAGCAAGTAACCCCTAAATGCAAAGAAATTGGGAACTCTAAAACTCAGTGGATAGACCACAGGAGACCTGTGCAACAATCAGCTCTGTCAAACTGGAATTTCAGGTTGCTTTCATCTCACAAAATAAAGAGTTTTCATTTCACTAGTACTATTCTGACAGGTAAAGCTAAACAATGTGATGTAATTTAAAGTCTTGCAAAATTCTTTTAACCCGTTCCATAATTGTGGTTTAATGCCCAATTCTAGAGACATGCCTGACCTTTTTCTAATTGGGTTAATTACAATTCTTGTCTCTGAGTCCTCATCTTCAGTGTCTCAGAGGCACAGTTGCTTACCAGGATTTCATGTTTTACGATAGATGTGCTAAAGCTAAAGCTTGCTGAATTTGTGCTCTGTCGAGTCCCGAAACTTTGTGTGTGAAGAACACCACAACTTCTTCTATACTGTAGGGCAAGTAAAAAAGAGAACATGAGAGCACCCTTGTCAGCTCCCTGATTGACGGCTAATTACAAATCCAGTGACCCAAGTGGTAACATAACTACTTTTTAGAGAGCATTTGCATGCATGGTGAGGCGTTAACATTTGTTAATTGGCCTATTAAACCGCTGTTAAAATTTGACATAACTTGAGGGCTCTGCTAAAGTACCATTCAGTGAGAAAATAACCTCATTGATTTCAGACTGCACCACATCCAAATCACCTTCTTAGAAACTCTGGAAAGAGAATAACTGTATTTGCCTTGTACTTCTCAAAAGAGCAACCCATAATCTTACTGATAAATTACAAGCTTCTTCAAAGCGGATGTGCTTACCTCACTAAGTCAGTGAAGAGGAAACAACCCACCAAACTCATATCCTACCAGGAGAAAAGCTGCTTTTTCTTGACAAAATTTATGAGATAATTAGTTAATTCATACTTCCTATTATTTCAGAGCTCATTATAAACAAACGACAACTCCTTTGGGCTGCAAAACCTTTTTGTTTTTCTTTAAAGGCACCTAATACTTCAAAATAGCTTTTGCAATGTTTTCGTGTATTCTATTACTGGAGGTCCCTCTAGTGGCTACAATGTCAAGTTTATCTGGTCTGACTGAAAAGGCTACAGGTGTTACTCTCTGAGGAGTAAGCTTGCATTTAAAATTCAGAGTTTTTAGAATCCAACAACTGTAGATCTGTATTATAATCTAATGAAAGACTGAGTTTGTACTAGACAGTTGTTTGTTGCTACTTTTTTAAACTGGAGATACCTGTGTGACCAACAGGCAACTCCCCATATGAGCTCTAGGATGGAATTTATCATGCTAGTTAAAATGCCTCTCCAGGTGACTAGAAGTGTAGAAAAACTAAAAATACAGTTTTAGAAATAATATTTTAAGCAACACTGCTTCTCACTACTCTCCCAGTTTCTCTAATTCTGCCGTAATAAAAGTGAGGGCTGTTTATCTCAGGATCCCAGAAGCATCTACAAAGACTGAAAATGTTGTATCATCTGCTTGCTGATATTTTCTCCCCGTCCCTGGTACAGGAATACTGTCCCTGAAGGGTATTTCCTTACACCTCCCCTGTACTGCTCTTTTTTCCCCTTTCAGAGGAACACTGCTTACTGCACTGCTGTCCCCACCTTCAGCTGCACCCATTCAATATCAGCTGGCCAGACATGCCTGTTTCTAGCACAGAGACAGCTGGCCACAACCTCCCTGGTCCTCAGTGGGACAAGTTGCCTTATTGGATCACATAAGTGGCAACAATAATATCATTTGTTTAAGTGCTACATTTTAACCCAGGTAAGAAACTGGACAAAGTAGTTTATAGAAATCTTCCCATTTTTTGAACGGAGGAGACTTGATGCTCTAAAAGGAAGGTGTTTCGGTTACTTCTTTTGATGCAACAAATCCCAAAACAACTGATCTGCTTATCTGCTACAGAGTCACATTTGATGCAGCTGGGGATCTGGCCTTGGCATCTTTTCAGTACTGACTTACATGTTCTTTGCAGGGTCTTTTCAGTATAGAGGGCCCTTCTGTTCCATTTTTACCTGGTGTTGTAGATTATGCTTAACAGCAGATGAACCTCTTTACTTTCTTCGTAAAATAATGGTCTCTCCTGCACTAGTAAGTTTAGGAGTCCCAAAGTGCTGGTGACCAGGTAGAGAACATGAGAGTGTTTTCTAAGGTAAAGGCTGATGGCTTAGCCCATGTTTCCTGTTGAAAACATATCTGTGATTGGACTTCTGTTAATAAACTAGGTAAATACTTGGAAGAGAATAGCATAATATTTCACATTTACCGTTACAATTGATGATACAGGAAAATTAAACCCCAATAAACTTAGTAGTTTGATGAGTAGTTCTCAATGCCAAGGGGGGAAAAAACCCACAAAAACAAAGAAAAATGGGCTTGACAAACTTGATACATTACCCAGACTTGTATAATGAATAGTAAGAAGTTATCAAAGAGAGCATCAAATTCCTGTAAATCTATTGAATTTTAAAAAGTATTTTCAGAGTTTCAGTCTCTAACCTCGAACTTGAATGACCAGAGTTCAGGTCCCAGTTCTCCCACAGACTTCCTGTGTGACCTCTGGTGTGTCATTGTTCTTATTTGTGCCTCAGGTTCTCAGTTTGTAAATGGGATAATAGCACTGTCCTCCTTTGTAGCCGTGACTATAAATGTGGTTGTATGTTAAGCATTCAGATTTCCTGGGGAAGAGGAGAAACAGGATCTGTCAGTATAAAGGTAGGGATGCTTTGGAACATTATACAAAGTTCTGGTATGCAGACAGAGCTAGTAACACTGGGATTTTTAATCAAGACATTGTGTTTTGAATG
The DNA here is from genome assembly GCF_003984885.1 of Neopelma chrysocephalum. Lineage (NCBI taxonomy): Eukaryota > Metazoa > Chordata > Aves > Passeriformes > Pipridae > Neopelma > Neopelma chrysocephalum. Next base: position 8,246,748 of record NW_020897693.1, read on the forward strand.
GAAACACAAACTTGCATGTACGCTTTAACTGTCACTAATGCCATACAGAGATTCTTCCTCTTCCTTGGATTTGCTGTTGCTGTGAAACTTCACCACGTGAACAAAGTTGGAAATGGACATAACCTGCTTATCAGCCACATAGTAAAAGACTTTGTTGTTGCTGATAACACTGATCTTTTAAGTTACAGGTCAACCACTGCAGAAAGAAAAAACAGACACAGCCCATCACCACATCAGTGGCTGGTTTTAATCATTGAAGGGGGAGAAAAGAAAATCTGTTGAGGATGCAGAAACTCAAATTTTATGTTAGAAGACACAATTCAACTCAATGAACATTCAAATTAAAGTTTCACCTTATAAGATAAATAATTCATTGGTAATAATTCATTGCACATACACTGGCAGAATGAGCAAGACAGTGGGAAGAGTTGAATAAACAGTGTCACAAATCTGCAGTACAACAGGTACATTCTGCAGCTTACAAAACTTTCAATCTCAGGCATCTGTAAGATAGTAATCAATTATGCATCTTCATACTCAAGCATTACTTCCCTCTAAGCAGATTGACATTAAGGTTGGAAAGCTGCCAGGAAGGGAAATAGCTGTATGGGTGTGATGACTGGTCAGAGTGGCCAGCAAGTCTTATTAGGACTCTCCAGAAAAGTTAATGGAACTGTGTAGGAAATGGGTTAATAATAAACACATCTTTTTTTGAGCAGAAGGGAAAACATGCATAAGAACATAAATAAGAGATAACCTGACAGAATATTGATAAAAATAGTACTTATAAAGATAAAAACATACAGGATTTCAACAGAGACCCTTGCAGAACAATAGGCCAGGAGAGACTGAGATAGTCTTACTCAGGATCTGGTACAGTTTAGCCTCAGACCCAGTATTGCTCCTTAACTGTAGATTAAGCTAAGCAAACCACTCAGTTCTGAATTAGAGGAAAACTTCTGCCTGGGCTGTGACTTTTACAGCGTCGGCACTTAGTGCTTTCTGACAAAATGTTAATCAAGCCTGGACAAAAATAGCCAGTGACTTCAACACCATACATTATGATCTGGATCAGCTTTCAGAGAACATTTCTTGATCAGCGTCCTGCTTAATTTCAGGGGTTTATGCTTCAAGCAACTGTCACTGTTGTAATAAAGATCAAAGATGAAAGCCTTTTTTGAGGGTGATGTCATGGAATTTAACACAATTATATTGCTAGAAATACAAGCATCAACAGAAACACGGATAGTTAAAAAAACCTGACATATAGACATACAAAGGAAATTTTAAAGCAATCCAGAATAATTACACGGGTCATCATGAGAGAAACAAAATCTGCTGTTCTCTTGAACAGATAGAATTTGGATATCTGACTGGTTTATGTCATTTTATAGTCTAATCAAAAGGATGCATCAGAGATACATTTTCTAAATGTTTTAGAAACAAAGCACAAAGGAATGCAGACTGCAGAAGAAGCCTATGAAAATAGCAAAATCTGTTTTAAGGACAGAGAATATTTATGGCACACATTAATTTGTGCAAGAAAACCCAAAGGCCCAGTACAAACATATAGGAATCATACCACTTATTTTGATAATGAAGGACAAAAATATTTTAAGAAACACATTACTATGATCATGAAAGAGTTGAAAACCTTGGGCATATCTTTGATTTCTTCAAAGTAGCTTTTATTCACAGCAGTCAACTGAGCTGCAATAATTTATACCAAATGAGGTCTGTTATATGTCAAGAGAGCCCCACAAGCAAGTTATCTAAGAAGGCACGGTGATCCAACATTTGTACTCTAAATACAGAACAAATCCTTAAACAAATTCACTTTTAAGGGTGACATGCTCTGCACCAAAATTTGAAGTTATCAGTGAGGATAAGTGGACAGTGCTTGTTTGAAAACCTAAGTCATTAACAGCGTGCCTTGACTACACATGTATGCTTTGGGAAATTTGTGAAAAAATTCTGTAGCTTGGGAAAGCACATGCCTTCTCTCAAAGGGAATGGAGGATTAGTTATGATGCAGTTACTCAACATCCAAATTATTGTAAAAATTTGAAAAGTTAATTTAGAAAATACATTCACAGTTAAGTCCATTCCTGCTTGTTTATTTCTGATAACTCTGTGCTCCTCAACTGCTGCACAGAAGTGCTTATTATTTGCATCTCCATCTGTTTCAGAGGGCTTATTTTCATCCCAGAGAAGACCTGTCGGTATCATTCTACACTAGCAAGGTTTGCTTCCATTGTCACAGGGACCAGCGTGCAGAGTAAACTGGCAAGACCTTCCTCTCCCAAACAGGTAAAGGGAACATTGGCAAATAGCATTGGTAGCAAGAGCCACCTGAATGCATCTTCAGACCTGTGGGTGGATGGCCATTCCTGCTGCAGAGGAGAGCCAGCAGGTAGGATCACGAACTGTTCTATGTATATTGAGATGCTTGTGATTGAAGCAAGAAGGGATCCTTGCTTAGTCCATATTTTCTTTCCCCTCCGTGATCTGTCACTAACCATCAGCAATATAAGCCAATCATTGCCACTTTTTCTTCCCCTTGATTAATGAAGTATATGTAACACTGGAAGAATTTCTGTATCAGTAGTTTCACAAGCTGGTTTTTGCTGTCCTTTGTCTGTGATCGCTTTCTGCACTGTTTTTTCTGTTCAGTAATTTGGTTTTCTTAGATAAATAGTAGCTAACTTACTGTATTTGTCCTGTTATTCAGTTAGACATCAGCAACATTTCACTATTGCACTCTCCACTGCTGAGACAACCTTTTAGCTTGCACTAGGAATAATCTTCATAGACTCTTGCATCTAGCTGATCCTCGGATACTGTTCTGGCCTGATATTAGCGGACTCCAGAACTATTACAGTCAGGCAGTCATTTACTATACAACATCAAAGCACAGAGGTGGATCCATGAATCCTGCTCTTCTGCACTGCAGTTTTCTACTTTTCTATCAACTTACTGAGTTTAGGACATAAGCATGCACTAACATAAATTTTTTCTGTGCTACTCTGGCTTCCTTTTTCATGTATTTACTGTTCTCATCCTCAGTCCTTGAAGACAGTTCCCAACAGTATGTTGGGGTACAGATGACATCTTCAGCTCCATGTCTATTTGCTTTTCTAAACTTTTCATGTAATTTTTATTTTAAAAGACTGCATTCAGAACAGCCAATTATCTAAATGTTGGTTGAGAGACTAAAGGTAGAAAAAGCCCTCTTTATTTGATGGTTTTTGATAAAAGGCAGTCAGCTGTCTGTAAATACTCTACATTCAGACAAGATCACGGGGACACAGCCAGAAATGCCAACAAACCAGAGTTTGGCTAAATTTACTCTTCATTCTTCATTAACTCTTCATTTGGGAAAGTGTCTTCTCCTAGTGAATTTAACAAAATGAAGTCAATAAATGATAATGGTGAAAATCATCCTGGTCTTTGGTAAATTATTTCAGCTTTGCGTGCTTTTTTTTATTCTAAGGGATAGCTCAAGGGAACTGTTCATGTAAATGAAACTAGGTACATGCATTCTCAGAGTACTAAGTCTATTATCTTCAAAACACACTTTTTAAGACTTTTGTAGTAGTAAACAATATCTGGCAATTAGTGTCACCACAGATAAGTATGTAGGCTGCTTCAGGCTAATATATAATATTATCCAGCTATGTGTGTTTTTCTTTCATCAATATTACAGTGATAGGCAATGTGGAATAGGACACAGAATATTGAGAGCAATAGTAGAAGTTAAACATTTTTATAGCTACACTGTAACTTTGCATTTTAGTAGCCAATACTAATTCCATAGAGTTCTAGCTTTTAGCTGCTTTCATTAGACGTGTGGCAAGTGAGAAAGTGATGTTTTAATCTTTTCTAGACTTACATTCTGTAATTAACTTGAAGTTACATGCTCATCTTTGTGGATTTTTTCTTTTTATTTTTTTTAACAAACATAAATAGCACTGTTTTATCTTCAATATATACCTTCACAATCTTGTAATTGTAGAAGCTTTACCCCAACTATGTTGTGATTCAACTTTATAGCAGAAATATTAATAGGAATTCCGTTAAATTTCGAACATGAGAACCTCTGATAATGTAGTAACTACTGAAGTGCTGTTCTCAGCTCTTGACTCCTGCACAGCCCCACACTGTGACATAACCTACGAGATGGCTCATGGGTCTAGCATCAAGTGTGAAACTCTTTAACTTCCAGGAATAAAAAGCTTACTTGTCAGGGTGGCTGCTTCTCTTTGCTTGCCTAGGGAAACCTGTGACAGCACCAGAAAGTACACTGTGTAAGTATATTTCTAGATTTATATAACTACTAAGGCTTGTTTTACTGTATCATGACCATAAGGATTACTTGGAATAATTGGAACTTTTTAAAATATTTTTTGTGACAGCTAAAAATCCATCACCCCTTTTATCTTTAACATATTAAGTATTCCGTTGCCTAGATAAGAGCCTTGCCTATGTGTCAACTGTAAGAATAAGGCATCCCATTAGTGCTTTGGTACATTAGAGCACTTCAAAACTTGTCCCTGCATAGCATCATGCATTCAAGATCTTTAGCTAATTTACCATGATGATGAGAACCTTGCACTTCCAGAAGCAGTGGCATCTCTTAGTGAAACTGTGCATCTATCCACCTCTCTTCTGAGTTCCAACTATAGAAACTTGATTGATACAGTAATTTGTTGTTTTGTTGTTTGTGCTCTTATCATAGCACACGCCCCTCCCCCAAACCTCCCAACACCATGGAAACAGGAAGGAAGGAAAGAAATCATATCTTGCAAAAGCAAGTTTGCTCTGTATTTGCTTTTTTCAGGACCAAATTATGCTGGGTGAGGCAGAAGTCAGTTTAACACATCTCAGAAAGTTTGGCTGTTGAAGAGGAAAAAGTATTTCAGTAGTCAGAAGGCATATAAGGCTTAATGGTTTTGTTGACTGTTTTGACTATTAATTTTTAACAGGCATCCATGAAATACAAACAAAAAAAATCACTGCTGTCTAAGATAGGAAACCTTTTGTTGCATACAGCTTTCTTACAGCTATCTGAGAAGCGTAATATTCATCTTGGTTTACAAATCAGTTTGGTCAGTTACAGAAAAACCCTTTGGAGATGACAGGGAATTTTTGTAAATATTCTTGTTCATTCCTTTCCCTCCAAGTTTCATCTCAATAGAAAGCAGAGATTGCAAGCAGGGGAAAAAAAATTACCAGGGCAACAGTCTGAATGTGTGTAAACACCAAGGGAAGGGAAGCATCTATGCTTCTATTTCTCTCCTACAGCAAGTTAACCTCTGTTAAGCACAGAATTCACCATGTTTGAAGAGTTAACTCCTGCTTATAACAGGTTATTGCTGTGAGTACACCTGCCAGCAGAACTGTTATGGAAATAGGCAAAGCATGTGCATATGGGGAAGCAACAAAGGCTTTTAGTACACAGTGAATTTGACAGACTTTGAAATCTTCTTGTTCAGCTGTAGGCAGAGATATTTTTGAGTATTCTAAATATATAAGAATAAGTAAGGTCCCTCTTTCTCCTATCCACTGAAGCAGTACTTAACAACCTCAGGTCAAACATTTTCATCTATGTGCCAAGTTCAGACACTTCTTTTGTGCCTTGCAGTTTTATAAAATCCTTTTTGGTCTTACCTGAATCTATCTGATAAGTAACCCGAGGAAGAGTACCAAAGAACAAATTGGCTGTGATTGGCTGCAACTGTGGGTTAAACATCAATGCTACCCAGAAGAAAAAAGAAGAGCAATAGACATATATTTAAAATGTAAGATTGCTATATGCAGAAGATCCAAATTTCTGGGGGAAAAAAAGAAATAAAAAATACCTCATAGTGCATTCATTGGGTCTGATTTCCAAATGTGCAACACAACTCAGTGAACTTGGGTGCTTCAGCCTGAGGCTTCCTGCAAGTCACAACCACATCCAAATGCAACTTCAGTTTTAAAGTTAATGGAAAAGATAGAGATTCACGTCTTATAAAGGGAAAAACTTAGAACAGTTGATGAACAATTTTGCCAATACCATTTTTGCACAATGTAGTAAGTTCAGAATTGTGTCTGCACGATTTTTTTGAGAATATTTTGAGAATATTTGAGAATATTCTCACAATATTTGAGAAACAAAGCAAACTAAATTATTTTCCTAAGGTTTGGATTTCTCAAAGTATGTTTTGTATATGGCTTATGTAAAAGAGCTTCTTGGTTTTGGATATACTTCCCCTTTGAGCTTACAAAATTTGCCTGAAGCACTGAACAAGGTCTTGTAAATATGAGATGATGAAAATAGTCCCACAAGGAAATGTAGCAAAGGTTTATTTTCACTGCAAAAATTGCTCTTTTCTATAAAAGAATGAATAGTTGCAAAAAAAAGAAAAAAAAGAAATTGCACAGATGACAAACTTGAAAAGAAGTAAAGATTATTTTAGCATAATTTGTAAATATTGCTACTAGCTTAGTGCTAGGGTCTAATTTTTTGAAATCAGCTGTTGGCACCAAGAGAAACATTTGTGAACTTTTGCAGATTCTACAAGTGTGATGTATTGAGATCCTAACAGGCTGATCTGAGGAAAATCACATTAGGTTATTTCAAGTTTTGCCATTTCCCAAGTGGCAGTGCTTTTTATTTTCTAATACTTCTGCTTTGAATTGTATTTTTGTGTCCTTTGCATTCAACAATACTTATTTGCCAGTGTCCATGTACAATCCAGCTTCAACTAAAATTTTCAGGTGTGGTTTTGTCTGCCTTGTCTATACATTGCCCTTCCTGAAGCACTTGTTTTGAATTAGAACTATTCCCAATTTCTTGTATTTTCTTTCAGTATGAACTGTGGCTGTGGTTACACAATACATTATTTTCAGGAGTTTGTGTGGCATGCTGTATACCACTTTAGTGAACAGATTCTGCTGAAAAATGACCTGGCAGAAATGAGTTCTTTTTATGTGAACTCAGTCTGATTCACTGTGAGGCCACACAAAGAGCTGTGTTGGCACAGCTTCAAAGTAACATGCCATGCTGTGGGAACAGAGCAGTGAAGGTCCAGGAGTATTTGAAACTGGTGTCAGCCTCCCCCCACACCCCACATACAACGTGCTGTGTAAGCACTGCCAATGCCTTTATTCTAATCGAACAGCCTTGCTGTGTGTTGTCTCTCATCAGATCCATCTGCTCCTTACATTGTTTGATGTCTACATTTCCCTTTTATCACCTCTCCACACTCTCAGGTTTTCTCCCCAGAATAAACCCACTTCCATGAAATTCACTGGCTGATATCCATATGCAATTTTTTGGAAATTTCTGCAGATTCAATAAATGTACATTATTCAAATAGCCCGTGGTGCTCTTTACTTTGTTAAGCAAATGAAGACAGACACAAAATAGACTAAGTACCTATATTTGCATTAGCATTTTGTACATTCATTTGTTAAAGGCTTGGTGCTAACAACCCCATCGAAACCAAAGCACTACCCACTCTCCTAGGGACAAATGGGAAGACTCCTGTGAACAGTTGGTTTGCTTCACATCCTCGTGTCCTGGCAATTACAGGAAGCATCCGGCTCCAGAGGCGTACCCTAGAAATGTTCAAACAAAGCCTAAGCTGGTTCAGTAACAAGGCTCTCTTCCCACACACCTATTTATAGCTTGCTGTTGCTGATGGGGATTTTTAAATAATTTTTTCCTCTTCATTCATTTTGTTCTGATTTCTGACTATGCACAGATACAGTAAAGAGGAATTACTTGATATAAAATTCTTTAACAACTGCTGTTCTAGAAAGGAAACCATCAACACAGAAGTTTTTGAAAGCTTCTAGTGGAGCCAATTCACATAAATATATCTGGGAACTTAACCCAAAATTCTATTTTACTAGGCCTCTTCTATGCTTCACTTCTGCCCATATTTTACTTCAAGTTCCTCATTTCCTGTCTGGCCCTGTGTCTGCAAACTCATAAAATCTCTGGTTACTGAACATATTCCCAAGGTTGCTGTCAACCTGAACTAGCCTCTCTCTGTCTCTGTTCTAATCAAAGTATGGAGAAACCTTCCCACAGGTTATTCTTGCATCCCTCCAGCTCTCATCTCTGGCAGTTAATGGCTTTTCCTAGTCCTCCTGTCTGAATGTGAGAGAAGTGTAGTGCACTACAGCTCAAGTTGCACTTATTGTGACGGACACATTTCTTTTGTTTCCTTTTTCTTGCAGTTCTCAAGGATTTATTTGCTACAGGCATGACAAAGTCCTGTGCAGGATAGCTGGCCATGATTTCTGCTGGTGTATGTCACCACCCCAAGGTCTTTATGCTATATTTAGCAATTCCTTGGCAATCATGGCAGATAATTCTGCTTTGTCATTAGGCTGTGATGCAGAAATTCATGCATCGCTACTAGAATTTGAATGTGCTAATTCCTGACAAACATTTTCCAGAGCTGCAACACAATTATAAGATAATGTGTGTAATTGCACATAGATGTATGTACATCAGTCTCTCACACAGATACCTATGCATTTATTTTCCCTAGCAAATACTTCCTTTTGTTTCATATTATATTTTTATATTCCCACAACAGTTTTAGATATTCTTCCCTTCATGGATTCTAGTTAATGCCTTGTCATACCTCACTTTCTCTATTGGATTTACCCTTGACTGGAATACTCTTTTTCTTTCTTGACACTTAAACATGCACACTAGTTGAAGTCTATCCAATTAACTTCTCAAGCATACGCTGAAATTGCATATGAACTTCAGTCTTTACTGTGCCTTTTGCTTCTTGCGTATTCTTTATTCTGACTGCCTGCATCTGCTTTGTTCTTCATATTTATTATGTTTTAATTCAAAACAGGTATGAAAATGTGGCTACTATTGGAGGCAAATAATTCCTTTACACTATTGTTGGCGCTGGCCCAGTAAACTCACTGATGAAGTTTTCCTTGAGTGAGTACTTGCACTAAAGTCAGTAGGAGCATTTCCATTAGAAAAGTTACATAAGTGTATGAGTATCTTGAGGGTCAGAGCTGACGATTCATATCCAGCTCATAGGGTTGCATTAACATGCACATTAAGGTCAAGTTCTTTGGGTCACAATGTACAGATCACACCACAGTCAAGGACTGCAGCCTGGTTGCTTTTCTTGTTCCCTAGCCAGCCTGTTACTTGCTGTCCTAGCCACAAATATAAACTATAAATCTTTCCTATCATCCTTTTGCACTGGTAGACTATTACATTCTCTTTTTCGCTTCCTGCAGTCTTCTCTGCTTTTGCTTACACTATTCTAGTTTGCTCAAGCTTTCCTTCTCTTTTAGGTCTCTGTGCTTGTTGCTCCTTCTCTAACCTTCTCCAGCTGGTCCATAGTTAGCTTGAAACTGGCACTCAAGTCCAAACAGAATATTGCAGCTAAAGCTGTTCTGATGAACAGCTGAGTGACTTCACACAGGCTGTTTATGCTGTCCTATATGTCATTTCTCTCTTGCAAGAACAGCACAGCATTACTCACATTTGCTCTGCCTGTAACCCTTAGATTTTTCCAACAGGGCTGCAGTTTAGCAAATGGTATCCCGTTACATTGTTGGAAGCTGATTGTTCCTGCTCAAGCAAAGTTCATTATATTGGCCTCCGTTGAGGTTTCCTCCTTACTATTCGCTTCATTTAGTATGAGCCCTCTCTTTTTCTGACCAATATTTAAGGCTTACTTTTTGTTAGGATTGCTAGGTCACCTGCATCAGTAAGGACACAGGAACTGGTGTGGTTGTCTTTTGCTCCACAAGAAAGGATACTTGAAAGATTATAAATCAATGGTTTTGCTTCATCTGCCACTGAAGCTTAAGGAGAGGGGTGCTTTGTGACTGATTTAACATCTACAGTACTGAGTCTACTGAATTACTGTATTTAATAATTTCATCTACATATTCAAATGTACACCTTGAGTGGGTGGAGGAATCTGATAGTGATTAAAAGTCAGGGTGTGTCCCAGCCTGCTGATCAGTGTACTGGTATGAAGTAGAAATCTTACTAGTTCTAAGTCCTGAGAGCTAATGACTACCATACACCTACTCACTCAATCGAACCGTTGTCCCTGAAGACAACAATTCAGGTCAAGCCATCTCTTGATTGGGCCAATTTTCAAAAGATGCATTTGAAGGGCTCAAATTTGACCTGTCTTCCTGGGTGGACACAGCCTAATCCTGGTTAAAATCTAAAGGAAGGAAGAAACAGACCCACATTCTTGTCATTCATATGGAGGTGAACCATCTGTCATTTGTTACCACACAAGGAAGTAGACATGCACATTCACAGTGGGCTAAGTGACAGTGATAATAGCTGGGAAGAGACTGTGGAAAGCTGTGGGACACAGTGAGAGAAGCTGTAGGGGAAAAGGAGGCTGGGGAGAGAAGGCATGGCAGACAGGGGGAGCAGAAGCAGAGACAAGAGGGAGAACAGTCCAGAAAGGGATGAACAGAGATGTCAAAATGTTTGTCTATGGTTCAGATCTCATCACTTTTTCTGGATAAATCATTCAGAAAGGGGTCTCTGCAAGGATCCTCCTTGCAGAGTTTCCCTAAAGCTATCACAATTGCCCTCCTGAAGTTATACCTCCCTGCCAATTTCCTACATCCCAGAAATCTAGAATGTCCAAACCAGAAGTTAGGAACATTCAAAATTAAGGACTAAAGAGCATTAGGTCCTGCAAATTCCATTATCGCAAGCACTGATTGTACAATGGTACAATTCTTACAGCTTCTGTTTACGAGTTTAAAGAAATAATGATTCATGAGACTGGCTGACACCTGGAACGATTTAACCAGGCCATCCCTGATGTAAATGACATTGACTCACATTTCCACATGTAGGTGGAACTGGCAATTGTCTTTTCCTCATAATTGTCTTAACTTGCTTTGCTCGTTAGAAATAGTTTTCTAGGTTATATTTCGAATCTGGTAATCATTAGAGGAACATTCTTTCCATAGATGTTTGTATTTATAGTCGATGGAACATCTAGGACAGAATTTGACCTACAAACTTATATATGTAGCAGCAGTCTAGATAGAAAAATATGTATTTAAGTCTGAACCACAACTAAGTAAGATTGCCTGATATAGACACAACATTTAAAATATGAATGCACACGTTGGGGCAGGCAAAATTTTTGTGGCTTTTTTTTTTCCCCTCACCCCTGAAGTATTTCCAATTTCTTGCCTTTAAGTGATCTTTTCATTAAATTTAATACAATGGCATTCTCATAGATAATGTGGAGGAAAAAAACCTTTAAATATTAGGATTTAAAAAAACCTTAGAAATTTCTAAAAAAATCAAACTAAAAATAGTTAATATGGAAAGGCAGAAAATTATGAAGTACTGGTCATACCCCGTCGGTTTTGCTCCAAAAGGTGCTTAGACTCTTCTCCTCTTTCTGGCTATCTGCCTAATCTTTCCAAAGGGAATGGCTTATTCCAGACCCTTACAATTAAACAATACTCCGTGACACTACTGTGATGTAAGCTGACTGTAGTTAAGCTGACTGCAGTGGTATGTCATGACTTTGACTACAGAGATTTGACCCAATTGCCGTGACCTGACACACTTGCAATCTAGTACAGCCTGAAGTCTCAAAGCAATAGTCCCTGAAACCACTAGAGACTCATGTGAAAGGTGAAACCAAGCAGAACAAGACTGAATTAAACCCAGGAGAAAGGCACTCAAAAAAATTGTAATTATATCAGTTTGTTAATACATGCTTACTTTGCTTTTTAGGGGACTTGGGGTGATATATACCCATGCTTTTTAAGAACAGCAGTCTTTACAATCCAGGAGGAAATGACAGAGCTGATTAGATCCTCTTCTGAATACATATTAGGGACATAATGCAATCTGCCTGCTGACTGATCAGTATGTACTGAAGCTCCACTGGATTGCAAAGTGGTGTTAAGGTGGTGTGCAGTCCCTGAACAGATCCATGCAGCTTTTGGTGATTCTGCCCCAGACAGTGAGGGGTTACACTGCAGTAGCTGAGGCAGCTCACAGAGGAAGGTAAGAAAACATTAAATGTGGTCAGTCAGCGTGCTTAAGAACCACATCTGCAAATCTTATGCAGCATGTTTCCTCTGGTGATTTTATTCATAATATCACAGAATCACAGAAGGAGTAAGGTTGAAGGGACCACAGTGGGACATCTGGTCCAAGCTCTCTGCTCAGCAGGGCACATTTCACAGGACTGCATCCAGACTGCTCTTGAGTATCTCCAGTTAGGGAGACTCCACAGCCTCTCTGGGCAATCTGTTGCAGTGTGCAGGCACCTGCACAGTAAAGTTCTTCCTCATATTCAGGCCAAACTTCCCGTGCATCAGTTTCTGCCCATTGCCTCCTCTCCTATTGCTTGGCACCACTGAGAAGAGCCTGGACCATCTTCTTGACATCCTCCCTTTAGATACTTATATACATTGATGAGGTCCCCTCTCAGTCATCTCTTCTGGAGGCTGAACAGGCTCAACTCTTTCAGCTTTTCCTTATAAGAGTGGTGGTCCAGTCCCTTAATCATCTTCATAGCCCTATGCTGGACCCACTCCATGAGCTTCATGTCTCTCTTGCGCTGAGGAGCCCAGAACTGGACATAGCATTCCGGGTGAGGCCTCTCAAGCTGAGTAGAGGGACAGGATCACATCCCTTGACGTGCTGGTAATGTTCTGCTGAATGCCCCTCAGGATACCATTGGCCTTCTTGGCCACCAAGAACACTGCTGGCTCATGGGCAGCTTGTTGTCCATCAGGACTCCCGGGTCCTTGTCCACAGAGCTGCTTCCCAGCAGGTCAGCCCCCAGCCTGCACTGGTGCCTGGGGTTATTCTTCCCCAGGTTCAGGACCCTGGAGTTGCTTTGCTGAATTTCAGACAATTCCTCTCTGCCCATCCCTCCAACCTGTCGAGGTCCTCCTGAAGGGCTGCACAGCACTGCGGGGTATCAGCCACTCTCCCATCTTTGTGACAACAGCAAACTTGCTGAGGAGGCATCTGCCCCTTCACCCAAGTTGTTGATGAGTAAGTTAAACAATGCTGGGGCCAGTATTGAACCTTGGAGGATGCCACTAGTCACAGGCCTCCAAAAAGACCCTATGGCCTGATTATGACCCTCTGAGATCTGCCATCCAGCCAGTTCTCAATCCCCCTCACTGTCCACTCATCCAGTCCATACTTTCCTAGTTTCCCTTTGAGTTTGGTTTTTTTCCCACTACAGTGTAGTATGTATAGAGCAGCCTTTAAAATCTTATTCCCCACCCTTTTAAATACAAAAGCAGCGTTTCCTCGCTCTGTTAGCACCATTGGGTAGAACACTGAACTGACACAGAACATTTGTACCTGTACATTACTTCAGTCATACTGAAAGTCACAGTATTTATCCCTTGGAAGTCAAACAAAAGGTAGAAGATAAAACAAGAAAAACTGTCAAGGAAACTTAGAAATATCACTCCCTAGTAGTCCAGGATCTCATCTAGTGTAGATTCTCAGCTCCATATATGGCTGCACTATATTCTTGCATGGATACCATTCAGATTCTACGTAATTTTTGGACTTGTTTTACGATTCTGTCAGTACTGCTTTTCTGCTCTTGATGCTGGAAGATCTCCTGGCTTGGAATATGAACAGAAGAACAGCTGTAGAAGATCATAACAAATTCCATGTAGCTCTGTATCCTGTCACAGACAGTGGCCTGCAGGGATGCTGAAGAAGTGGTATAAGAACAGATGGAAAGATGACGTAATACTTCTCCAAAATAAGCTTTCGGTCTCTAATGTGATGGTTCAGAGACTGCTTTTTGGAAAAAAAAAAAAAAGGAAGAAGGTAGTACCTTGTGCAGTCCCAGTTACCAGGTGCTTTCCTCACTTTCCAGCCTTATAAAAGCTTGTGAATAAAACTTCTGTTTCTGCATCTTACCTATTTTTATCTAGTTCACTGTTGTTCACTACCACTGAGAACCAGAATTCCTAAACTGAAAATCAAATAATGTGCTATTGCTGAAAAAAATCATTTGCCCAAATGCAAGAATGTTCCTTATAAATCTCAGCAGCGTAGTGTCTTTATTCCAAAAGAGAAGTCACAGATAACCACATGAGAGAATTTTGCAAGCTAAAGTCTAAAACGGGACTTAAAATTAACCACTTGAGGCCCAATTAACTATCAGATTACTCTGTAAATTACTATCTATTCCAAGTTCATTGCTTGTATGAAGCTATAAATACGTGTGTACTGTCTAGGACAGTGATGAACAGTGACTAATGTACCCTGGAAATTCAGTCCTGAAAAATTTTCTCTAATCAAACCCTTTGTTCTGTCAGCAAGTTCCAGGAAGGGTTTTCTGCACTTTATAGCAGAAGAAATGTATTATTATTACTCTGTATTAACTATTTGTTCCCAGAATACTGTCTTCAATGCTCTCAGGAGATAAAGCTGCACCTCCAATGGAAAAGTGGACTTGAACAAAAAGGTGGGCTTTGCTGTGGCTACCATAATTGATGAAGAAGTTCTTTTAGGTAAGACAGCCAGAGTAGTCTGATATCTTACTGTTCACAATCAACACTTTGTTCTGTCCAGAAGTGAGTAGCAAGCAGGCAGGGAGAATGAGAACAAGCATCTTCAAAGCTGTGATCTCCAACAGAAGTTTGGGGGTGGATACAGAGGTGTGGCATAGCTATAGGGGAGGCAAATCATGAGAGGGTTCATAACCACTTTTCAGAGGCAGATTGGAGAAAAAAAAAGCAACTCTGAGCAATGTTTTCACAGAAAACAGAAGAGAAGAAAATACAGAGGCAGCAGGGGTGAAGCAGCCAGGGCACAAGTTCCTAAGAGAGTTCCCAGACTAAGGGAACAGCTGGAGGGCTTGCTCCCTCTACTGGAGCATTCTAATAGACCCACAAGAGACTTGCTAGCTTGACCCACTTTTAAGTCCACAGCAAATCTCTTGGACTGAGAAATAAAGATTAATGCAGGGTTGGTTACCATTGCTGGCTTAGTATCACAAGGGGTTCCTTTAAAAGACTGGATACATACTTCAATATGCAGATGAAGGCAGAAGGGAGAGAGCTATTTCATTGCTTTTGTTTTAAATAGAAACAAAATAAGGCATACAACTTGAAATCTGTATTTTTCAGATCATAATTCTGTCAGTTCGGTCAAGCTGGAACATGGGAAAAGCAAGTAGACCTTTCCAGTGCCTCATGTAATGCAAAAGAACAACTCTTGTTATATGACCTTTGCACTAGGACAGATCACTTGCTGTCATTCCTGTAGCCACATATGGAGAAAACCACCTGTGTTTTTGAACTGTGTGTTCCTGTCGAGTACAGCCTGGCCTTAAATACTTTGGCTTATGAATAAATAGCTTATTCCTAGAGCAAACAGAGAGTAAACCTCTCCTAAAGTATCTTCAGACAAATACAATGTCATCACTTAGTTATTTAGCATTCATGTCAGGTAATATAAGTCACAGCAACATGTAGCACGACATCAAGAAACCATGACTCAGACACTCACTGACACAGCTCTACTCTTGTTTGAAATAGTTTGTGGCTGAGACTCCTCTTTCTCTCTTGTAGAATTAGGGTCACCTTTGGGCTATGAGACATCCCACATGCCTTTGGACAGATTGCAGGGTCTTGCACCTTGCAGCTCAGCTTTCTGCCTGCTAAATGAGAGTTGAGGGAGCCTTATTCCTTCATTATTCCTTTTTATAACTTAAGTTAGATAGTGTTCTGTGGCATCTGCCTCCTCCTATATATAATGTCTGACATTTGGTACAAAGACCTCCAATTTTAGCTGAACATTACAAGCATAATAGTAAAAAAGTAAAATATTTGACTAAAAACTCAGCTAGATGTATGTTAGTGGATTTTGTGGCCTCTCCAATTTAAATAGCTTCTCATTTTCCAGTTCTCTGTCATCTCAGTGAACATCTTGGTCTACTGGTGCTCAGTCACCTTATAAATTCAATGGAGGAAATGGAAACCAAGCTCTGCAGTAGTGACAAAGAGGAAGCTTTCAAAAGAGAACTACCATACTGCATAGGAGAAATAGACTTCACAGCTTCTGGGAAGAAACATGGAAAGGTAGGGCACTGAGGATTTTAACCCTTTAACACTATTGCTGTTCAGCTATTACTTCTTAGCAATAAATGTAGAGACTGTAACAGTGAGGGTCAAAGTGCCACAGTGTGAGGCACCACATTGTACTCAAAGTAGGGACCATACCTTCCTGAACATGAATGTGGTTTAAAATATGGCCTATTAATATACAGGAGTCAATCACCTGATTTGCAATGATATGCTACAAGTAGAGTTGATAACTTTTCCCTTAAAAAAAAAAAATCAATTATGTGCCCTACTTCCTTCATTTTGCATCATTCTCTGCTTTTACAACTTTCTGCCAAAAAATATTAACTTGGATTTCAACATTTTAAACATACTTCTGAGCTGTTTCAAGATTTTTCCTAAAGTTCTCTCTCTATTCTGCTAATATGCAGAGAAGGATATATATGGACAGACCCACTTGCTCACTAGTCCCATGCTAGAGCAGAAGGACTTCCTAGGAATTCCTGAAATCTGCCTTAAGATTTTGTTTCATCATAAAGTCTTAAGCACAAAGTCAAAATATATACAGAACTGAAGAAGCAATAGATTCATGTAATGTATCCTTGAAAAACAGATGCGAATTCAGGTGAAATTTTTCATCTTGTGGAGAAACAAGAAACACATAAGAAATTTGTTGGCTTTGCTAGACTGCCACAAAACCAAAGGCAGCAGCACTAGAGGAGAGTGTAATATGTCAGTGTGCAACACAGAACTAGCCCATGGAACTGGCCCAATTACTGAGATGGCAATTATACAGAAGCTTGCTAAATTCTAGTATTTAGTTCTCTGTTGGTTCTTGCTCAAATAATTTTTTCTTAAATAACCAAGTTTA
The DNA here is from genome assembly GCF_003984885.1 of Neopelma chrysocephalum. Classification (NCBI taxonomy): domain Eukaryota; kingdom Metazoa; phylum Chordata; class Aves; order Passeriformes; family Pipridae; genus Neopelma; species Neopelma chrysocephalum. The sequence continues at coordinate 8,263,717 of NW_020897693.1, forward strand.
TGATAATTCCCTTCTGCATTTACCATGAACAATCTCTTTACTGTATCCCACTGTCCTATCGCTATTCACTGGGTTTTTGTTTTGTTTGTTGAAGTTTATTAAGGTTCCAAGAACCATTCACCCTGGAATTATATTTGAAGTTATGCTCAACAAATGGAAGCTACCTGCTCCCAACTTGGTTGTGTCTTTAGTAGGGGAAGAAGAAAATTTCCAGATGAAGCCTTGGCTACGGGACACCTTAAAGAAAGGACTTATAAAGGCAGCTCAAAGCACAGGTTAGTGCTTTAGGTGTTAAAGAAGGAATTCGTATTCCTGCTGAATTCTCACACCTAGCATCCAGTGATCTGCTAATGACAATGGATTTGCTCACAATTTTTGGAAATTCAAGACTTTGCTGAATGCAATCTACAACCTGTATGTAAATAGCTTTGAAAGTTAAAGTGATTGTATTATCGGAGCAAAAATAAGTTATCTTGAACCAAATTACTCTAGACAACCATTCCTGAAGTGTAAAATTACCTGACATTATTCCCTCAGAGATGAGACTAGAAAGATAGCATGAGATAGGACCAATTACACTGTCTCTCTTTGGTGTCGTAACAAAATAATTCTTAAGAGAGCAGTGCAATTTAACTTCAATAAGAGTGAATTTAGGTCAAAAATAAGAATTCTTGTTTTCTCCCTTTTCACTTTTTAGCTACCAGTCAAAATCATGCTACAGTCGTTTTTACTTCTTGAAATCTTGTTTTCATCAAAGCTAAGAGTTGAACAATTTACTAGTCAAACTGCCTATGATTAAACTCAAGATTAACAAAAAGACCTTGTTAATGTATAACACAAAGTAAGTCAGCTCACTTTTTCCCTGGCTGTTCACATGAATTACAAGAGTAGTGAAAAGCATTTAAAAACAAAACCAAACCCTCCAGTGTCTGGGAATAGGCATGGAAGTGACTTTCACATAAGATGACATTTTTTTTCTATATAGCTTTATGAAAATACCCGCAAAACAAAGTGAAAATATCTCTGAGCTTTTCACAGTAATCTCTTGGTTTAGCTTCACTGTTCCAGACAAGATTGTAACAGTTTTGCTTTTTGTAATGACCAAAGCCCAGTACTGAAGCTCATTTTGGTGCTTCTGTGCCACACAGTTATTCTATAGCTCCACGTGCCTTCTGTACTTAAAACTGGACAGCATCAAGATCTCCAGTCTCTTTATGTTACATATTTGAAAAAGGCCAACTATCTGTTTATCTAGAGTGTTCATGATTCCTTGTCACCCTAACAATGCTGCTATAAATTCGACTCTCCTAAAGAGACAACAGTCAGAACTGCCTGGTACAGGGATGTTTCTGCTCGTGTTTAGACAGTGAGTGACTCTAGAGTGGACACAGCATTCTTGATGAGCTTATTAATATCAGAGTAAAGATGGCAACATTGCATCTCATGATATGTGAAGAATGTTTGCTTGGGCATATAATTTCTTCTTGTTTTCCTTATTAAAGTCTTATGTAATTTGTATGTATTTTAATTCTAAAAGTTATAGTCCATCAAGACCTGTCTTCGCTTTGTCTACCTAAAAAAAAACCTTAAATCCAATACTGCAAGTAATGTTACTTGACACACAAACATGTTCAATTACAAAGAAATCATCTAACTGTTTTTAAAAACTAATTTCAGGTGCCTGGATTTTTACCAGTGCTTTACGTGTAGGAATAACAAGACACTTAGTGCAAGCAGTCCGAGATCTCGCACTGGCTAGCACTTCATCCAGAGAAAGCGTGATTGCCATAGGAATAACTTCCCTCAGAAAAATTCGGCACAGAGAAATTCTGGACAACATAAAGGTACTTTTCACTCATTCTACTTGTGAAACCAGATTGTTCAGATATAAGCTGCACATTTACAAAATTTGGAAGTGGTTGGCAGAACAACATTTATATAATTGTAAAAAAAAAAAAAAAGGAAAAAAAAGTGGGTTTTAAACTGTGTTTTAGAAGAAAAAAATAAAGAGCGAGAAGGGTTTAGAACCGAATGATTCTGTGCCCTGCGCATTCGGCGCACGCTGCAGTGATTCCAGAGATATACGGCAGATGGCAGCATTAGACATTAGCGCAAGGATGAAGGTCAGGAAAAGAGCACATGGAATAAGATACCTTCAATGTTTTTTCCCCTGTCCACTTACTGCAGAATCTCTTACTCCAAGCTATTATATAAATACTGTAAAAAGCATATTTTCTGTTATGGAAAAACAGACATAAATATTCCAAGACAAGGTTTTCTTAAGTAGCCACTGAAGTGGTGTCTAATATGCAAAAACTTGCTCAATACACCAGGCAAAAAATACTAACTATGCAGGATTTTGCCCAGTTATTGGAAGCTCTAGGGACTTCTCAATTTGGGTCAAAGAAGTCAAAGTTCTTGGGAAGAAAAAACCAAAACCAAACCCAAAACAAACCAACAAATAAAAACCCTCACCCAACAAAACAATTTCTTAAAGTGTTAATACTAAATTGACCTGCAAGTGGAGAAAAAAAAATGTAGCATTACCTTTTTGTCACTGGGGATACAGTCTGTCCTAAGCAAAATATTATAACGATAAAATTGGTGTGTAATAACGACCAATGACAGTTTCTCTGCACTATTTTACTCCCCTGCAGAAGCTAAGAAACAAATGACAGAGGCAGCCCTTTGAACTCACACCTAGCTGCTCTTTCAGATAGGCCTGCAAGTACCAGCTAGCAGCTGGGAGACTGCCAGACCATATCAGTGATTTATTGTAATTGGGCTTCTCCTTTTTACATCGTTTTTTGCCAACGACAGCCACCTGTGTGTTGTACCAGGTGGGACTCTTTAGCTGGAGGACTTTAACCTATTTGTGTGGGTGAACTGGTCTGAAAGGACCTCAGAGGAAAGAATTCAGTTCATTATGTTTGTGAATTTTGCTCAGGAAAGTTGCTTTAGCAAATGCAAACTATTTCACCTCTCTCCTAGGTTAAGTGATCAAAATACATCTGCATCTTTCCCAATCAGCACCTACAAAACAAGTGCACTGGTCTTTTTATTGCATTAGATTTTCTCTCCCTTAACTAAAGCCCGAATTCTTTGGCAAGGAATATTTTGTAAAGAACGTTCCTGACCCTATGACTTCTGGCACAGCTTCTACCCAAAAACATTTTGGATTTTAGTCAGTAACTTTAAGACAAAGGAACTACAGACAGGGATGTTGATCTAAACCCAACTCTTTTTATACTTGGCACTAACACAAGCAGCTTGTTGTATAAAATAGAGCTAACAATCCACACTAGCAAGGAGAAAAACAAGCCCTGAAATCAGTTGATCCCTCCCGTCTCTTCTGTGTTAATGGTGTGCTTTAAACATCATTGAAACATCACTTCCACATTTTCAGAGAATAAATAGGAAAATCCCAAAGGGCCTTTTTCAATTGTTTGTTGTGCCTCTGGGTCCTAGTCAAAGGCCAGATCTTGGGTGAGTAGGCTTAATGTTGCATGGCAGCAGAATATAGGCACACCCTCTGTCAAAACAAAAAATCTGAAGGAAATTAATTGTATCGAGAAGCTTTCCCCAACAAATGACAGACAGAGAGAAGGAGGTAAAAGAAATCTGTGGCACTTGCTGTTTGTAAAGGATGTGCAAGTTTACTGCTGTTTTTCCTGGAACAGCGTCTGATTTTCCTACTCTTCCCAGAGCTGCTGACAAGGAAAGACGCCACAGGAACATGCCTGATAATAGCCCTTTTCACCTTTCTTTGAAGGAGATTTCTCCAGTTTGGCTGTATGCAGCTTCATTTCAGAAAGCAACATAGGAGCATGATATATGCATGTGCAGCATGAAGGAGCTTGTCCTCTGGGTTGCTTCATGTTTTTATGCATTAATAGTGCTGCTATGAGCTCTTTCATTGCCTCTTCAACATCAGCCTTGGTCTTGTCTGTGGAGAACATGGATAACTGCTGGGTTGGGCTTTTCCCAGGATTCAACTGGGCACCTCCTCCTCTATCAGACACTGCCAATAACTGAGATTGAGGAAGGCCCTACATAAGACTTGGCTCTTAAATACCTGAATGTAAATCTCTCTTCCATACCTTAATGACAACTATGTTACTTGTGTAGTTACACTGCTATGTTCTCAAAAGAATTTGACACCTGTCTGTGCCCACACAATTAGGATGAGGAAAATGCAATACAGTCACAATAGTCAAGCTGACAGTCTGAGTTTTGCTCATCAACTCAAAGGCTACAGGAACTGGAAACAGGCATGATAGAAGGAAATGCTGACTTTAAACAGTTGTTTTAATCTGACCTACTTGCAAGAGGACAGTAATTATGAAAATGAAAAATAATAACCAGGCATTTACAGCCTGGCTTGCAGCTAGGAATGCAGTATCAAAGTGGATGTGCAAGAGTAGGAAAGAAAGATGTATTAGGGAAGTAAGGGGAGCTTGAAAAAGTATTTGTGTGGAAGACCATATGTAGTGCAATTCTTAGAACAACAGACTGTAACAGGGGTTCTATTTTACCTAGACTGATTTTATGCCAAAAATCACTAATAAATCATTTAAAGACATAACACCCCTCACACAAAATGAAAGATAAGAAGATTTCACTTTCTAAAATCCGTCACTCACTCTTTTAGAATACAATTTCCAAACTGAGAATAATGATTAGACTTCATATAACCCTGTCAATTAAGTACAGCTGCATTTAAATTGCTATGGACATGTGGCAGGCTAACTTATCTACTGGCCTAAACATGGACAAAATGCTACTGTAACTAATAGGTTTGCCCTTCCTTATACCAGCTGAGGCTTTACAGCTCCATCCACAATTACGGGGTCTCATGGTCCTTTTCCATTTGTCCAACAAACATTTCCAAAACCTACATTCCAGAGATGGTGATTGATGTCACTATGTTTTGCAGAGGCCAAGAGGGAAATTTCAGGGACTTCAGTTCTCAATCCTGTCAAATCTGATGCCTTTCAGAAGGAGCACATTCTCCTCTACCCTTTTTCAAGAATCTATTCAAGTGTCTCATAGGTGGTGTGGTATCTCAGGGTGCAGACAGCACAGAAATGGAGATTAAGCACATTAAAACATGGACTGGGTTTTGCAGAGAACACTAACATCTGTCCTCCTCTCTTTAGAATGAAAGTCTTGTACACTATCAATCAGATGATGATATTCAAGGCCCACCATATTCCTTGGACCACAACCATTCCCACTTTATTTTGGTGGACCATGTAACACCAGATGAGCCAGATGGAACCACTAAGCTACGTTTCACCTTGGAAAAGCATATTTCAGAACAGCGTACTGGATATGGTGGTAAGCAGGTTCTATATAGGCATGCTAACTTGAGTAGTACTGATATTACAGTGATACCTGTGGGGCCCTGGCCTTATCAAAGGCAAGTCCAATTCCCAAATTGGACAATTGCTTACAGAGGCAAGATCAAGTAAACACATTTGTCATTATGTAAGAGGCAGAACTTCGGTTACTTCTGAAGTAGAGAAAGCTGCTCTTTGAACCAAAGATCTGGACTTTTATTGCATCTCCTTAAATGTAGCTCAAAGCTGGTCTTCAAAGCATAGCTCAAATTGCCTTAAACACAACAAATGGAAAATAAATCCAGCTTCAAGTGCCTTAACCAGTGGTTCTAAGAGATTGATATTCACTGTTGTGTACTTTTATCCCCTCTCATACACAAGGTCTTGAAGTGCTCCCACACTGGAAGAAAAGACTTTAGTTCTAAAGCCCTCTGAAATATTTTAAGCCATATTTATTTCAGGATAAAACATTATCCTGGGTAAATACTGTAGTGGCTAATGGCCATCTAAATGTATGTGACCTTTGTTTATAATAAGAACTGAGTGTTGGGCAGGTCTATTTGTGGAAAGAATTCAGTTGTAGCACTAATTCAATCACTTTTGCCTTTCCTTTGTTTCTGTAATACCTGCAGTGCTAGCACAGCTGAAACAGAAGGGAGAGCACATTTATTCACAGTTGTGTGCATCAATGGAATATTCCATTACATAGCCCATAGTATGGTTGCACAGATGTACCTGAGGCCATGAATGCACGTGAAAAATACTTGTCTGGTGACTCACATAGGAAAGACCACAGGTGGGCTGTAAGGGTAGGCTGAGGTTGTAGTGCTGAGAATCACAAAGTAGCCTCTTTTGGCTTGCAAACCAAATCTGATTGAACAGATCTCAGTGGAACAATATTCTGACAAAGAATGCTGATTCATATGACAAATATTTCACTGGAACATACTGAATTCAGCTTTATCTTCTATAAACAAAACCAATGTCAGTCATTTAAGCTCATTTATACACAAGCTGAGCAAAGCTATGTGACTTTACTGAAGTAAAACACTTTATTAAGGTCACGCAGAATTTCCCTATTTTAAAAAACATCTAGAAGTCTTTTAGAGGAAATTTTTTTATATAGTAAATATTCCTTGCAATTAAGGACTTTCCACCTTCCCAGCATAAAGTCAGAATACACTGGCCCCTCCTCTGGCTAAATTTTATCTAAATTTATGGTAAATGAAGAATATTTGAAGACTTAATCATACCTTGAGGAATGTGTGGTCACAGAGGTCACTCTTCAAAGAACATCACCTTAGAGAGGTATGACAGTGCTATGCTATTCACTAAAACAAATTAGGTTACTTGCCAATCGCATCCTGGCTACAGCTCACTTCAACATCATCTTTGTAGTCATTCCACAAGAGAGCAAACAAGAAGTAAAAGGAGATCTGTACAGAGTTCTGGGAGATCTACAAAGGGAAACATCAAAAAAGTGTTTGGACCAAATGCCTTTTATCTTCCAGCTGAAAGAGGCATTCATCTCATGATGCTACTGTTTTAATTGAGCTCCTTCAGGCCAATCTATAGTCACCTTTGGATTACAGAGTACAGCATCTACAGTATAAACCATCTAAAAATACGTGGGCCCCTGTAGGAGGATATCTTAGGACAGGGATGCTGACCTCATTTCTTCCCCTGCTGCCATGACATGTTAAATATTTCATTAGCATTTCTTTTAAAAGTATCCAATTATGTTGTTATTAATCACCACACTAGACTGTGCTGAATGAAATTTTAAGCTGTTTAACCAGAATAATGAGGAGTATATGGTTCCTGTCTCCTGTCAAATCATATCTGACTCATCTCACCCTAGCTGGTCTACACAGTCAGCCTCTTCATATTCTTAAATCCTCCTTTTATAAGGTTTTTCTCCTGGATTCCACTGCACCTTCCAGCACATGTGTAACACCAGGGATGAACTGATAGCTTTTCACTTCTAACTGTATCTTAATGTAAATAATGGTAGCTGCCTCTCTGAAAACAAAACAATCTTGTTCTGCACCCTAATACAGCTCCATTACTCCATAACCTGATAGCCTTGCAGTAAATAAATAACCTAAAAATTCAACAGTGGTATGACACACAGAAGTCCCAATATCCATATTGTGCAGCTGAGGTGTGCTGAGGAGAGAACAGCCTGGACTGCTTACTAAGCATCACACAACATGTCCAAGGCAAAGGTGCCTTCATCCTGAATCTTAGACCAGGACCCTGTCTGATAGGTGACGGTGTTATTCTCTTCCTTTGCCACTTGCTTCTGCAATTGCCTGCCTTCTGCAGGTTCGTGTAGGCACCAAAACAGCACAGAAGAAGACAAGTGTTTTTGAGGAGTTGGCAAAACTGCAATAGCTTTGTGAAAGCCATCAACTTTTTTAAAAATTAAACTATCTATTTCACAGGAACGGGTAGCATTGAGATCCCTGTGCTTTGCTTACTGGTAAATGGAGGACCAGGCACACTTGAGGTAAGAAGCTGTTTTCAACTTTAGAAAAATAAATTAACTGATGCCAAGTAATTAATGGAAAATTTGGCTGGATGACAAACACATCTATTGGCACTTTACATAAAATCAAATTTCATATCTATACACCATTAAGAATTGAGTTCTGTTAATATTAAATTTGCCAGTATTTGTTTGGGAGAAATATTTCCTTCTGAATAGGCACCAGCTGATTATTAAAGCTTCCATTGCCAGGTTGTACAGTGGGAAGAAAGAATCCAAAACCAAAACAAACTCACAAAAGCCAGCTCCAGATCTAGTGAAACAGAAATACTGAGCTATTACTTGAGAACACATACAAAAAAGAGATGAATCATTCAGTGCTGTCCAGCAACTATGAGACAACTGCCTGTCCCAGAGCTCAGAGGAAGTACAAGACCAGGTTTGCTAGACATGCCATTTAAAACGTTAGTATCCTAGTCCTACTGAGCAAAAGAACATTGTAGGATAGAAGACTGGATGTTGTCTGCTAACAATCCCAAATCTTCAGTGAGGATCAGTTTGGATTTTTTTCCTGAGTAGTTCTACAACTTAAAGAGCTTGTTAACAAGGACATACTCCTTGATTTCTGTTTTACTGTTTTTCTTAATAAAACTCTCTGTCTACAGTAACTTTAGAGAGACATAATTTAACCATAATTTAAAGTTTTCAAGTGATGAGATTGTACCATGCAAGCTGGTAACCTTTTTTAGAATAATGACTCATTTCTGGTGATGTTTTTCCAATTTCAGTCTCCAGTCCCTGTATCTTGTCATAACTTTGTCAGATGGACTAAAACAAACACTGGTATTAAAAATCTCACTGTTTAAACTAGGATTATGTCACCTCTTGAGCTTCCTTTCCAGAAGCTAAATATTGCAGTGTTTCCTATATTTTTGGATTAGAAAAATCACAAATTATGACATATAAATCCTCTGTTCAAAGTTTTAGAGAACAACATGACTTGGAGACCAAAGGTGATTGGGTGAAGCTGCTGGGAATCTGCTGGGAAGGGATAACTGGTCACACTTTTTTAGAACATCACTTTTTTTAATTACAAGTTGCATGATGCACACCAAAGACTACAACAGTTTTATAAAACTCAAAAAAACCTCAACACCAAAATTAGAGAAAAAAGTGTGCACCACAATTGAATCAATGGAGTCCTGCATGACTCCAGAGGAAGAAATAGACTGGCAGCAAATAGTCATTGTGCAATTGTGATGCCATGGTCTCTGCTTTCTTCTCTCAGCTACCTGCCTGACTCATTCTAATTGCACAAGTAATGGAATTAATAGCCTTTAACTGTTGTAGTTGCTATGATTCAGTGTTTTTTCCTGTAGCCCAGTGTTATATTCCCACAGGCAAATTCCTGACTTTCAGCACATCTTTGCTGGGTGTAGCAGGCAGAAAAAAACGCTACACCAAAAAGCCTGCTAATAATTTCTGTGTAAAGCTACTCTTGCACTTGACTACACTGAAACACAGAATTCAGGGGGGAAAAAAAGTCAGGGTCAAAGAAATTTTATGCGTTGTTTGTCCAAATCATGTTGCTTAGCTACTCAGCAGATGTGTCATGAAAAGAAGCATAGTCAGGGGCCTATACATGTATGACCTGCTACAGAATCTGAAAAATCATAATAGCTTAGAGGACTGGACTCATTCCACAGTTAATCTGGTTTAGATACACATTTACTCCTAATTTTCCAGAAGTCCTTTTTTTGAATAACATTTTCTTTCCATATGTGAATTCTGAAAATGTACTTTTTAAACTACAGAGAGTTTGCAGTGGATTGGAAAATTCTGCTCCCTGGCTTATCTTAGCAGGGTCTGGAGGTACAGCTGACATCTTAGCTGAATTCATGAATGACCCACAGCTTATCATGCCAGAAGCTGTTGAAAAGCAATTTAAGGAGAAATTCCCTGCAGAAAGCTTCTTGTGGAAGGACATTCTTCAGTGGACACTAACAGTGAGCTCTCCTAACATTTGTAGCTTCGGTAGCCCATTCAGTACAGGTTTGGCAAGAAGCTGCTCGGAAGTTTTGGGTACTCCAATGCTTCGACACTAGTGTTACAGGATACCCCTCTAACATAAAAATCAAATGCTCATTTGATCATACAAACTACTTTGTTGTCCTAGTGATTCAGCTGAACACTTAGGGCTCTGTCCTTCATCAATTATTTCCCCAAGCAACAGCCAGCACCCAGGAACACCACAGTCCTTCTGTAGGACATGAAGCATTATTTATATCCACAGCTGTGGAGCTTGTGCAGCTGTGACAGAAGAGACCTAATTCATGATCTACAGCTGTTAATGGAAACCTAGTTGTGGATAAGTATGAATAAATTAAATAGAATGAAGAGTGTTTAGAAATTATCCTATCTATTGTCAGTTGCTTGTTCTTAAAATATTATTGTTCTTAAAAAAAGGAGGACAAAACAGATTCATAGATTTTCCTTACTCTTTGTCTTGAGGTTGCTGGACTTAAACCACTATGCATAAGCCTTTTAGAAACAAAAAAAACACTTTGAAATCACCTTTATATGAAAACCGAAGAGCACTGTGTGCCTGTGAGATAAACTAAGTCCACCTGACCTGAGCCACTACTTATTCTTTGCAGTCCCTGCCATAATCCTTAGCTTTAAAAGTTTAAAAGTTCCACATACTAATTCATGAGGAAGAACTTTGCCAGATTACTAACAAAAGGGGATGAAAGGCATATAGAAGCAATATTGCCAGATGCTCACAAAGTCTCAGTGCAGCTGCACTGTGAGAAAGAAAACTCAATAAATAGACAAACAGAAGGAAAGAGAAGACTCCTGTGTATATCAATATTTGAGAACTTTTACCCAAAGAAGAGTTAGAGACTGTGCTTTTAAATCAACAACTCTGAGAGCAAAACTTAAATGTCAAGGCAGGATGAGATTTAACAAAACTAGTGGTATGCTGGCTATAGCATGACTATGAGTCAAATAAGAATGTGAGTTAAGGAAGGATCTTTTAATTAAAGCAACGCTCTGGTTCTCAGGATATCCACGTTCTGATTCCTCCTATCCTGCTATGTGACTTTGAAAAAGCAGTAACTCCCTCCTTGCCTTAGGACTTATTTATATATGGGAAACTAATAATGTTTGTCTTCTTGCCAAACCTCATCTTTACAATTAGAATGTAAGTTTTTGGGAAATACAGTATGGGTGATCTTCACTGGGCTCTTGGGCACTATATATAGCAATAGGACAATGTGTAAAATGTGTTTCAACTCCCAACAGATTCAAAACATTATTTCACACCAGCATCTTTTAACTCTGCACAATTTTGAGCAAGAAGGTTCAGAAGAACTAGATACAGTAATTTTAAAAGCTTTAGTAAAAGGTAAGAAAAATAAACACGGAACAGTGTAATGCTTGTTTTATTCGACATCTTCTATGCCATAAATATATTTCACTTTATTCCAGTGCAAGTTCAGTTGGCTGTTGGATCAGATTTCATTTCTGATGCACTGTTCATTTGTTTGTTGACAAATTAACTGTGGCAGTTACCATAGCTCTTGTAACCTTGCCTTAAACTACTGTTTGCTTTTTAGTCTCATGCTATTGTATTATACTAATTTAATTGCTCCTTTATTTCAACACTTGCTTCTCTTAGTAGTAGAGGTTACAGAATAACTGAAATATATTGGAGCAATATATTATCCCAATTACAAGCCATTAAAAAAAACCAACAAGAAAACGAAAACAAAACCCACAAGTAGACAAGAATGGCCTTAGTTCTAGAAATAATCCATTTCTCCTATAAGAAATTTTCACTGCATCTTGTGGAAGAAAACATTACTTGTGCTGCCACATACTTCAGTTTCTGTTAACTTAATGGTTTGTGTTAGCCTAAATTTAGCATGGGGAGGGGGAAAGATATTCTGTTCCGGGTGTGTTAATTGAAACAAGGCAGAAACAACAGCCAGTCCTGTCCCCTGCTTTCTACAGGCCAGGGTCCCTCTTAAAAGTGAAAAGCCATTTAAACTTAATGGCTTAATAGAGAATTCTGCTAGAAAAAAAATAATATATTTGAATATTAATATTTCTTAATTCAGGAAAAAACTGCTGTGAAGAGTTCCTGGCTAAGCAACCCACAGATTTGTGATAGCTGAAGGAGAGCTTGTGCTGCTAATCAAAGTACCAATACTATATTAAATTAAACATAAGTGTGAAGTACTGAGTTTATTTGCCTTTCCTATTTTTACCAGCCTGCAAAAGTCAGAGTCAGGAGGCCCAAGAATATCTGGATGAACTGAAGCTGGCAGTGGCCTGGAATAGAGTCGACATTGCTAAAAGTGAAATATTCAATGGTGACGTGGAGTGGAAGGTACCAGGTTTTATCTTACAGGACAATGGGTGTATAATCCAATGTGTACAGGACAATGGAACATCCCAAAAGATGGCTTCAGTTTTTAACACTACCTTACTGCACGCTCCACTAAGAGATTGGGCAGCAGTATAATGCTTCCTGAGGCTGTTTATCTTTAGGGTCCCCTATATCAAAATGGCTGAGTACAGAGGAATAATTCAGCAGTCATGATCTTTTTCTTGAGCTCTCTGGGGGCAAGAATCTTTCTCCCCCTTCTGTATAGGTCATTAAGGCAAACAAACCAAAGCTTAAAAGCACAAGAACAGGAAGATATTACTGTTAGAAGGTGGTAGGAAGAATGTCACTGTTTTCAACTGCTGTATAAATATGCAGTGCAATGGGTACCCAACATCACCACAAGTCCTACAGCAGGCTACTTGTGCTGATGTTTGCACATTATTGCTTACACAGACATTTTATCACAGAGAAATCAAGATAGTTCTACCTCTTTCTCATTGTACCCACTGTTGACCTGGTGGAAGACAAAATGTGCATGTTCCCATGTTAAATCTTACGTCTTGTCATCCAGCCATGATTACCCCCAAAAACTTCCTTGTTTTTTTTTTCTTTTCCTCCCTATATCAATGTAGTCCTGTGACCTGGAGGAAGTGATGATGGATGCTCTGGTCAATGACAAACCAGAATTCGTAAAATTATTTATTGACAACGGGGCTAACATATATGAATTCCTGACCTACAGTCGTCTGCAGCGACTCTACTGCTCCATTTCTCAGAAATGTCTCCTCTATGAACTTCTTCTGAAGAAGCATGAAGAAAACAAGCTGACCTTGGCAGGGCTCACTGGTCAACAGGAAAACGAGCAGCAGGACATCTGCCCATTCTTCACTCTCAGTGAGGTCTCTAGAGTTCTCAAGGATTTTCTTCATGATGCATGGAAAGGTTTCTGTCAAGACCTCAGACATGGAGGCAAGAAAAAATCTGTGAGTAGCAACTTCACATCGTAGTTCTGCTCTACTCCAGTTTACAATTTGAACAATTTTAACTAGGTCTAGCCTTTCGGGGTGGGGCAGGGAAGGAAAGGGAAGATGACAGAATAGTCACTTCAGTTTCTCATTCATTTTTTCAGTCAATTTTTTCACATTTGAAATGGTTTGATCTTTTTAATTTCAAAATTAAAAAGGAAAAGAAAGTAATTTCTAAGATAGATTGTGATTCCTCTTTCTCCCCCTCTGCACGTGGGGTTTTATGCAAAGTTTCACTGTACCTTGATCTACTGCTAAGATATGGCCTTTGTTTCACAATCTACAGAGGCCCCTGTATTTCACACTCTCACTTTTTATTAGACATGAAAATAGTCTGCATTTCTCGTACAGAACTTCAAGCAGAAGTATTTGAAAGGCAGTATTTTCTAGGAGAAAGAAAAGCAGGCAATGGACATTTTCAATCCCAGGTCTGAAAATGGTAATCTTTATACATGAAACTAGTCCCAGCTTTATACTGTGTATGAGTGGACTGGATATTCAATAACATGCAGTATATGATACTTACCTTTAGATCATTATAATCTTGTTATTGAGTGACATAACACACAGCAAGAAGTAAGAATGATTGTGTGAAGTGGCCCTGGCAAGCACGCTGGCCACCATGTGACAAGGATAAGATGATATGGGTACATCTGTGGAATGTCTGTAGTCCACAACTGTGCCATAGATACATCATTTTTGCATTTTGACAGTATATTTAATATTAAAACTCCTAAGTAACACAGTTCGTGAAAAAGCATTTAGAGTAAGTTTGGATGCATGATTTCAAAACAAAGACATATAGAGAAATTTCATTAAGATTTAGTTTTAGACAAACTAAACAATTCAGCCATTTGTTATTTACCAAGTTCTAATTCCATCTTAAAACTGTTTAACCAAAAAACTATTAAAAAAAATTCTCACTAAAGAGCTTAAATCACTTTTGTTTTGTAATCTCTAAATTAATTAGTAGTATGAAAAGTTAAGTTTAAATCTAGTCACAGTTCCTTCATTCCCAAGGACAGACAACTTGGGACCACACCTCTGAAGTCATTAAGCAGACTCTAGATTTACAAATTTTACAGAAATAAAAATTTACCCCAAAATCTCACTTGCCTTTCTGGCATTTGGCAGTAAGTGAGCTAAAGCCAAGTGCTGTAAATAAGGCCCAATTCAGATATCAGATCACACTGTCTAGTAGCTTTTTTCCTTTAAAAGCTTCTTCCCATGTCTGCTTCTCAACAGTGGCTCAATCCAATTATCATTGGCAACAGTACTGGGACACCAGTGTCACTGCTGCTAAACTGTGCATGTTGTTTCAAGTTAGGTACTAGTTGTTACGAAGACAGGTGAGACTTTTAGGATATCTTTGTCACCTGTAAGGTTTTCAAGGCAATTCAATTTATTAAATAGCTCACTACGAACTGAAGAAACCCACCCCCAACCTCCCGCCAAAATGCCATTAAAATAAATTTGAAGAGAATTCCATAATTCAAATTATTAAAAACTATATTCTCACAAAAAACTTGTTTTCTTAAGAATAAATATACTCTGGCTGCTTCTAATTAACACAATAAATATAAAGGCAGTTTTAAAAAATACTTAGAACTCGGAACTTGACCTAAGTGGCTACACTTCCTCTGGATAATTTTTTATCAAGTGCTAAAGGAATAAGCAGCGTTCTACTTAAACTGCTCCCTGTGCGAGTGAAAGGTTTCTCAAAGGAATGACTAAAAAGGGGTATTGACGTACTCTGCTCTTGCACTGTACAGGGCCTTGGCGAGATTTATTTCTGTTGAAATAAAATGCCTTTTGTTCCCTTTTCTCTGAAACCACGTCCTCTGTGGCAGTCAAGCAGAGTCAAATATAATTGAAAGCAAGCTCAGATTAGTTAATCATAGGTTTGTCTTGTATGATATTACACACCAGCGGTGAAATCCCAGCCTTAATAAAGTCAATGAGAATTTTACCATCGGCTTCAGTGGAGTCACCATTTCATCCAGAATGTTCTCACACATATTGAGTTGTAATGGGGACACAAGGGTCCTTTGACTCAGTACAGAATGAGCTAATTACCTCTTAGTCCTACAGAAAAGAAAAAAAAAATCAAAAGAAGAAGCAGCTGGCAAGGCCACGAACAGCTTAGATCATGTCATTTGCATGGAATGGACTGCAAAGCACGTTTTAACTTCTACAAACCATATTTCAGGATAAAATGAATACAAAGCGATTACCTGGGCCCTTGGATATGAACCAGAAAAGCGAAAATCCTTGGAGGGATTTGTTTGTATGGGCAGTACTTCAAAACCGGCACAAGATGGCAAACTATTTCTGGGCTATGGTAAGCTTTGAGCTGTAGCTGCTCCAGGTGAAATATTAACGTATTCCAAGTTTACGAGATGTTTTTTTTGCTCAGCCTTGCAGCTCAGATGACAGATAGGTTTGTTTCCAAAATCCAAGAGGTAGCATTTATAGGGCTTTTCATCTCTGCATGGCTCGTGGCAGCAGGGGCCAGGGGGTCTGATGGAGGTGTAAATCAGCACAGCCTGAACCTCTGCGGCAGTCAGCCCTCCCTTCCCTGCTCCTGGTGACTCAACACTCTCAGGTGCAGGTTTTGTGCCTTCTACAATGGGTCAATTGAGTGGGTCCAAGCATGGTGGGAGGGAAGAGGGTGCAGTGAAGCGTCCTTAGCTTATGTGCTCTATGTGTAGGAAACAACAGCATCACGCTCTCGAAGGCTGAGCTTCAAGCTGGCATAATTGGCTGCTGTTTTACAACCCGCCACAACCGAGGCCCTGTCTCCTGCATCTGGGAGCCTCCCTGCCCCCACAGAGTGAGACAGCTATCAGACTCCATCTCTGACCTTCTAGAGGAGTGCATCTGGCACGGGGGGAGTCATGGGGAGGGACAAACTGCAGCACAGCTCTTCAGGCTGCAAGTGTGTGTGCGTGTGCATCAGCACCTTGCAGGACCTTGTTTGTGGAGCCCTGTGACCAGAAGGCACGTCTCTGCTCTGTGACACTGCTGTGCCTCTGCCAGCTGTGCTCCCTCCTTTCTCCTACATCCTTATGCAGGGTCTCAGCACAGCCACGTTGGAGGTATCTCAGCACTGTGAGACTGTGTTGCTCTATTTCCATAGCATATTATTCTCCTTTCTAGTCTTTGACTGCTACCCCAAATCAGGACCCTGTAAGGGCCTGGACCCAGAAGTCTCCAGCCTTACAAGGCACAAGAACTACCAATATAGAATCATAGCATTTTGGGTAGAAAGTGACCTTAAAGATCAACCAGTGCCAACCCCCCTGCCATGGGCCCTCCCACTAGACCAGTTTGCTCAATGCCCCATTTGACCTGGCCTTGAACACTGCTAGGGATAGGGCATCCAGAATATGTGAGTTTCAATTCTCAATCATCAAAACTGTCATTTCAATCAATATTCTGGACTTTCAAATCTGTATTTGAGCAAAAATTTTTCTTGGAAGGGGAGATATGCATGAATTTCTTGTTGTTGTTAGATGTGCTCCTTAGCGGAGTCTCCCCCATTCAAAAATGCCCCCCAGTGAAGGGTGACAGCAGCACTCCTTTCAATTCTACAGGGCCAGGAGGGTGTAGCTTCAGCTCTGGCAGCCTGCAAGATCCTTAAAGAGATGTCCCGCCTGGAGACGGAGACCCAAGCAGCCTGTATAATGAAAGAGGCCAAGTATGAGCAGCTCGCTGTTGGTAAGTAATGGCACCTTTTGAATGGCACAGAAAATTTAAGAAGTAACTGCCATTGGAAGGCAAGCAAGTGAAAAAATACTGTTTGAGGTGTAAAAGGTCAACTCTCATGAATAATTTAACAGCCTTGCAGCACAGGCAGTCCCAAACATTCAGATACCACAGAAAGATTTAAAACCCAATCATTTTGGAAAAATCATTGAACCAAGACTGGCCCCTGGGATGCATGGAAGAAATTACTCTCCTGCTGCTCGTTGATATTTAAGTGTCTGATCTTAGGACAAGGTGCGTTACAGTGATGTGGAAGGTAGAATAACCAAAATGCTTCCAGGCTCACAGCAGCCTGGTATTCCTGCTATATCACGCTTGCTCTGTAAGGGCCACTAAAGCAACAAGTTTTAAGGTTTTGTCATTGCTGCTAAAAATAATTTGAGATTACCTCACCCAGAAGAGGGCTAACTGCACTGCAAACTGCAGTGAGGCTCAGACTGGTTTTGCAGCAGACAAGCTGCCCCTCCCTACAGCAGTAAATCATCCAGGCATCTGCAATGCCGGAATGCTGAGCCCTTTCCTCTTTGCCTGGTTTAGAAACAGATGTCTGCACACAAGCTTCTCTGCTGACCTGACTTCAGCTCAACCCATACCTGAGGGTAGACCTGCTGTGAACAGAGGGCTTTAAAATATGCCACACATTGTAGCAAATGCAGAGGTTCCTCTCCCTTGAAGCTTGTACATCAAGCAGCTGAAGGCTCATGCAGGCGTTGCTACAGTATTTATACACAGATCACATTTCCCCTTCTTGTCACAGGGCCATTATTATTTACAAAAATTAAAAATCAGGTTCTCATATAATCACAGGACTCAAGTAATTTAGTCATGGAATTATAGGGCCTAATCCAGGAATCTGCTCCTTGGCTTTGATAAGTATTAGATCAGATCCTCAATTTTAGTTTCTGGCCCAGATAATGCTGTCAATATTATAGAAACAAACTTTCTTTAAGAGTGATAAATACTACATCAACTCCAAAAGATGTCTGTATATTGGCTTATTTTAAGTGCACTTGATCCTTTCTCCAGCCCTTCCAGTGTAACGAGATGTAGGCTGGCTTTGGTACTGAGATAATCAAGTGAATCAATAGAAGGAAACAGACACAAGAATCCCGATCTTGTCAAATGAGAAAATATTGATTTTTTGGGACTATTTATCCTAGTTTCTAAGCTCCAGGACCAGTTTCTCTGGAAACAACTATGCCATAACACCCTAGCAAGTCTAATATTATTTGATGTCAAATACCTCTGTCTTAAAACCAAGGATTTGTTGTCTACAAGCCAAAGCTGAGCTGCTCCTTTTGTTTAGTCAGGAGAGTGGAGACAGCATGGCAACTCATCCTTCAAAGTGTAAGCGGATCACCCAAGTGATACAGTTTTGCTTGATATTACCTAAAGCTCCACATGAAGCAGCTACAGAGGAGAGACTGTAACAAATACTGACATATTTCCAAGAAGTTGCTTATGCTTTCCGAAGAAGAAAGGAAAAAATCAAAACAGAAACCAAAATGCAGAACAAAACAAACAAACTAAAAACAACAAAAACCAAACCAAACCAACAAAAAACACACAAAACCCAAACCCCAAACCTGTCAGAGGCCCCATGCTGAGAAAAGTGCATGCAGATAGAAAGAAGTAAAAGGAAGGTACTGAGAGATTGACTCAATTTTTCTGTAACAAGTGGTAATTTTAAAATTACAGTGATTTTTTTTCACCAAGGCAAATCTGTTTCATCTGCCCTCTGCCCCAACACATATACAAACACTCATAAAGCCATGGTGAGTTATTCTTGTGTCCAGCATCCTTCCTCTCTCCCTCCCACCTCCTCTTAGCTCTCTCAGGCTCTTTTCAATTACTGCAGCCTTGCAGAAGTCTCTGGTATAGCAAGGAGCATCTGGCAGTGCTCAGGGTTTGCTGCTGCTGTGCTGCGTCCTACACACATTGCCCTCTTGCCTATACATTATTTTTTAAATTTTTCTTTTAAATTACAAGATCTGTTTGTCTATGTTTCCTTCATTTGACAGAACTGTTTAGCGAATGCTACCACAACAGTGAGGAGAGAGCATTTGCTCTGTTGGTGAGGAAAAATCAGTACTGGAGCAAAACCACCTGCCTTCAGCTGGCTACAGAAGCAGATGCAAAGTCTTTCTTTGCACATGACGGTGTCCAGGTAAGTTTTATATACCCCTGGGGCTTTAAGTTGGACACAGAAGAGAATAGCACAGCAACTGAACAACACTATGAAATGCATTCCCCTAAGAGCCACTCTTCAGAGAAGGGACTGTCCTCTCTCCCTAGCACCATATGAAGAGGACATTATACCATGTCCTTGCCAAGGTAACACAGTTCCCCCTTTGCCCACCCTTTCATCCAGTTGGCCCACAGACCAGTGTGCTGAGAGGGTTTAGCCTTTAATCTATTGTGTGCTTTTTGCTTTTTATTCCATCCTTGCTCACAGAGAAGCATCAGAAAAGCACTGTAAATCTGCCTGGGGCATGATGAAGCTGCTCCAAGATGTGAGGTAACTCCTTGTTCAGATTCAAGAAAGAGCTCATAGAAAAAAAGTTAAATCAAATTACTATTCAGCTTTGCTCTCACAACCTGAATTCTCTCCACATACATGAAGCCAAATTAAGAGTGATGGTGCTTTTAGTTCCCAGTGCCTGACTTGCACTTTTTAGTACTACAGATGTTGTTTAATTCCATTTGACTTGCTGTTTTTTCCACTGGTCTCAATAACTCTTTGCATACTCAACATCTGCAGAAGGACGTGCAGAGTGCCTGTTTGCTCTGAAGGTGTGCCTGCTCTCAAGATTTCCAGACCATTCATTGTGTCACAGAACATAGGTGCACTTCGTCTGCAAGTATGGGGTTTTGGTGTTAAAGCCATCTCTTGTTTTCTTGACTTTCAGGCCTTCCTGACAAAAATATGGTGGGGAGACATGTCTACAAGCACACAGATCCTGAAGTTAATCTGTGGGTTCTGGTGTCCTTTCCTAATCTACACAAATTTAATAGCATTCAGGTATAAACATAACTATTTGGACACAAGAGATAAGTAAGTGATGAAAAATAAACCATAAAAAATATTCAGACTCAAAATTTCTCACCTAAGTGATTAAGACAGTAATATTGCCTCAGAGTGTCAAAAGGACTGCTATTAACCAAATCAGTTTTCTAGGGGACTCAGTGATTTGTGCATCCTGTGTTAGTGCCTGTTCTCATACTTAAAATATCAATGCCACGGTTTCATATAGATCATTTCTATTTTGCACAGTCCACAGAAAAGCCTGTTGGAATTCTGTCAGCTCTGGATTCTACACAGTAATGTTTAGAATATCTCCAGGTGTAGCATTGTCTGCTTCTTCTAGATTTGGAGATGCCTGGTTCAAACCTCTGTATCTTTTCAAGGAAAACAGACATCACAAGGCAGTATTATCAGCCACAAGCCTTGATAACCATAAGTCAAGTTTAAAAACACAGGACTGACATTAAATCAATTAAGATTTTCAGATTAGTCTTCTGCAGGCATACCGCTGGAGCTTGTAGTTTTCAGCTTCTTGTCACAATGAAGATGACCTGAATCTTAGGTTTTCTTGAAAAAAAAAAACATACACAAAAAAACTCGAAAAACAAACCAACAAAAACCAACCAAACAAAAAACTAGAAAATAAAGAAAGAGCAGCCAAGATGCTCAGATAGTCATAAAAATCCAGGATCTGAAACTTTAAGAAAACCTCATAACATTCATAGAATCATATACAAATCATCAGAATTGGCACTATGGAATGACATGTTATTATGAAATACGTTTATTAACTGTTAAACCACATAAACCAGGAGAAAAACTTGTTTGGCACTGCTGACTTAAGACTTTCTTTCTGCTAGTATCACTAAAGATGACCTTGCCATACTGGCTGCCAGATTCACAAATTCATTTAATGTGATATTTTGGCAAAGTTTTCATGGAAAAGTTTAAATTATGATTCATAATCAAAGTAATCCTTTCAAAATTTCCATTTTATGGCCTCCTTTACCTGTAAATGCAAGAATTGACACGTTCTCTACTGCTTCTGGCATTTCGTCTCTTAATTGCTATTGAGTAACTAGGAATGGAGAATTGGGCTATTGTCTTCTAAGACTGACTGAGGGGTTTATTTCTGCTCAAATCATAAGTAATTTGAAGAAACTGAGCATCCTGCTCCATTTTTGTGATGCATGCCAATTATCACTTCTCTGAATCTTGTGGATGACTTCAGCCTTCTCCTTAAAAATAAACAGAATTTGTAAAGGTAAGGATTATGCATTTTTTGCTAGCTTCCCAGTGGAGCAAGTCCGAGATAAGTACATGCTAACAGTTCTGTATTAATGCCAATTTAGCAGTGAAAAATGACTAAGCAGCATCTTTCAACTAATGAGTTTATTTCCTTACAGTGAGGAAAAACCATCAAAGAATGAGCCAGAGCCATCAAGAGAGCTGGACAGTTGGGATACAGAGAGGACTCTGTTTTTTTCCAAGGAAGAAGATAGGTAAGTTTAAAATCATTAGTTAAGATAACTCATACGACAACAGTCACAAAACAGGACACTTCTTGTGGATTAGTGACCAGTTAATGATCTAAGGAGCCACTAAAGAACCAAGAAAATCACTACTCCTCAGAAAGTGCTGTACCCTCTGATGACTGCTGTTGTTGCTCTCTGAAAGGAATATAAAAAATAAACAGGGATATAGCACTGCTTTAACGAGACACCACTTTACTTGTTCTGAGCAGGTAATTTCTACAGAACAAGGGATCTACTTAATACCTTGGGAATCAAATAGCATTTCCTGACATTCCCTTTAGCTCAAGGTGGCTGGTATACATTGGATTTTAGGAATTTATCGTATTACTGAGCTGAGCAGAAAGAAGGTTCTCAGCAAAATCTTACATTATTTGAGTGCATCACTGCAGACTTTCCCACCAAGGCATACTTCCACACACCAGTACTGGGGAATTTTATATTGAGTTGGCTTCTCACCATTCTAGTGCTCTTCCTTTATATTTTAGAAGATGAGCCCTGAGGAACATTATGAGTTAGAGGGAGCATCACACAAATGGGTGACTGGGCACAAAGATTTTGTCAGTTGCTCCCGGCCACTCATAGATTTGTGACTGAGAACTGAAGCCCACCCTATGCCTCTACCACACATACACTCATTGCCAAAACCTGGGAGACCACAAGGACTTAAGTCAGGATAAGTAGCTTTTGATTGGTACAGAGTCCTCTTAGTGGTTAAATAGTGCTAAATAGCCACTTGTATTAAGCTTTTCCATAATTTAAAGAGAACTTCAGAGGTATGTGAACAATGATAGAAAGAGGAAGCATCATCTGCAGTATGAAGTCCTGGACCAAGTCAGAGTTATTAGATTCTATTTTTACTTCTGGCATTTAACTGCTGGTATATTGGAGAAAATCATTAGTTCTTCTCTCTCCCTCCCTAACCTATAAAATAGGTGTAAAAGCATCTGCCCCTTGGGAGCTACTTGTAAGCAATATCATAAAGCACTCCCATATCTTGAGTGCAGCATGGTTTGGTCATTACATTGTGTGTTCCAACTGCTATTATCTTAACAATTTATTTTAACAAGGAGGATCTCTCCCTCCTAGATCTATTTCAGCATCTTACAGCAAAACTGCAATTATCTGTTTATGATATTCGCCTGTTACCGTGGGAATGTATCTTATAATGTCATAAATTGAGAGATAGTACAGAACCAGGCACATAGAAAAGATTAGCTGCGAGGAGAATTTTTTCCTTGTAACAAATGTATTTAATAATTAGCAAGACTGTCAGAGGAAATTAAAAAGAAGTGAAGAATCATTGTTTATTTTCTGTGAAGTGAAATTGAACCCTAGTGTGCACATCCTTTGTTGGAGACGACACTTCTCAGAGTCAGAATCGCAAATTAAAGATCCAATAACATCCCTAGCTTACACAGGAGAGCATTTTATGTGGAAACAAATCCTCACACTAAGATCAAATTGCTATCAAATACAGGGAACTTGCATTTTCTGTACAAGATAATTTCCATTGCCCATAGACACCACTTCATGTTCCAAAACACAGCAAAACAACTGTAGATCTACAGGTCAAATTTCCCTTTGGTTACCAAAATACTTGTGTAATTCCACAATACTCAAAGACTACCTTAATACATAATTTATGAGGTCAACTCTTTTTACTAAAAGGCTTCTACATTGCTTTTTTTTTTTTTTTTTGCAATTTACTCTGATTTAATCATAAAGGGCAAGATGCCAGTTGTGCAAAAGACCAAAGTATTCCTTCAGTAGTTCTGTCAGACTCCAGCGAGGATAGTCAAGATGCTTAGTATGATCCTGGATCATGCTTAGTATGATCCAGCACTTTGAGACGGGGTCAAAAGTTTAAAATCACAACAACAAGAACTTCTGCATGCAAACACTTCAAGAAAATTTTAGAGTCAAAATAATTAAGAACTGATTCACAAACTACATTGGCCATTTTCTTTTCTTTCCTATTATTTAGGATGATAAGAGTAATTAGCCCCCTTCCCCCTCTCCTTGTGTATTTGCAGTGTTAGCAGCACATGCTGAAACACAAGGTTACAAATCAAATTAATACAACTAAGCTGAAATAACAAGAATGTGCATTTAAGTCTGATGTGACTTTGTTTTTCAAAACCTTCTTTTTGATTTGAAATATTTTTGCTATGGTAATGTGATTGCTCTGACTTTACAGCCTTCAGCTTTTCAACCCCCAGCATCTGTCTGTGACAAGAAGCTTTATATAGAATAATATTGAGCCTATTCCCATGAACTAATTTTAGGAAATTGTCACAAGTCTATATTTTTTTCCACTTGCAGAGGAAATGCTAAATTGGAAAAACAGAACTCTTCTGAAAACAGAGCGTGGGCAACATTCATGTTTACCCGGTGGAGAAAATTCTGGAGTGCCCCTGTAACTGTATTTATGGGGAATGTTATAATGTACTTTGCTTTTCTGTTTCTATTTACTTATGTCCTTTTACTGGACTTTAAACCACCTCCACCTGAGGGTCCATCTGTTAAAGAAATTATACTATACTTCTGGGTGTTTACCCTTGTCTTGGAAGAGATCCGACAGGTAAGTGACCTACATCATCTTAGAAATAACACATTAGAACTTGCAACATTTTTTTCAATAGACCTGCAATCTGTATAGATGTACAAGCTTGAAGATTTCAAGTGTTTTACACAGGTGAACAATATAGAACTTACCTTATCCAAAACATCTCACCTCTCTCCCAGAGCAAGCTCTTCCTCCACCACATAAACCTATAGCTCCATCTCTGTTTTTCTATCCTACTCCAGCTGTAGCCAAGTCAAGTGGGCTGCCAACATTCAGATATTCTTCACTTTGTAAAGTTGCTTTCTGATTTCACTCCCCAGAACTAGGTGGGTCCTCCCACCACAAACCATGTAAATTGGAAGTTATGTTCTACACCTGGTAACATAGCAGACAACTCTACATCCTTTTAAGAGATTCTTCATCACTGGGGTCTGTTTTAAAAACCCAAATAAATGGATTCAGGTTATTTGTGTTTTTCCTAAAATACTTCTCAATGCAAAACATTAGCAAATCGCTTCTGGGTTTGCTTTTCTTTAAAAAACCAAAAAACCAAACCCACCAACCCTCAAAACCTCTTCTCCATTACTCTCCCATTACTGGTTTTGGAGTGTCCTCAGTTTAACAACTGAAATATTGTGTTAACAATGCTGCTAGTGTGTTGCCAACTGTGAGTGCATAAAGCTCTTCTCTTTAGACAGAAAAAAGCAGTTGCAATCATTCACTCTGGAAGAACCAATAGGTGTTCATTATTTAGGCAAAAGGAACAGGGAAGGGGATCCCAGTGTATTACAATTTATCTGAAATTGTGCAGCAAGGCAATGACCAGAGGAGGACATGGAAAATATCTGGAACAAAGAACATTTCATTATAAACCTGTAAAACATGAAGACTGCCAGGCTAAAACCCAATTAAGAAATCCAACTCCTTGTCTAGATAATCAAATATGCCCTTACTGACAATTTCAGTACACAAATGCAAATCTGTTCATGCTGTTTAGATAGCAATGTCTAGAAGTTGAGCTTTGCCTGGAAGTTGTTGTATTGTTTAACAGCTCGAATGCTGACTTAATCATAGAATGGTTTTGGTTGGAAGTGACCTTAAAGATCATCTAGTTCCAAAACGTCCTGCCATGAGCAGGGACACCTTCCACTAGACCAGACTGCTCAAACCCCCGTCCAAACTGGCCTTGAACATTTCCAGGGCTGGAGCAACCACAACCTCCCTGAGTAACCTATTCCAGTGCCTCGCCACCCTTACAGTAAAGAGTTTCTTCTGTAAAAATCTTAAATCAGGACTCAAAAATTCTGAAGACTATTATGACAAGAATAAAAATATTTTTTTCTCTTTTGTCCAGCTTCTGTGCTTTAGGATGGTAAACTGAGCTTATGTTTTCAAGCTTTGTTTTTCCTTATTACACTAGGAATTTGGTTTTGTTTTTCATAATGAAAGAGAAAAAGGAAACAGGTATTATGTTAAAGCTTACAATGAAATAGGTCAATAACAATGATTATTTCTCTGTTTCAGAGTTTCTATACGGATGAAGACACAAATTTAATGAAAAAATTTAAACTGTATGTGGAGGATAACTGGAATAAATGTGATATGGTGACGATCTTTCTTTTCATAATTGGGGTAACCTGCAGGTATGTATTTGTTCCATGTGATGTGGTCAGCATCAGTAGCAAGGGCTATGTACATCAGCTGACAGCAGAGTCTCATGCACAAGAGGACAGGCTGTGACATTTATTCTTACAAACTTTGAGACATGTTTCTGCAATAAGAGCCTCTAAAATTCTGTTGAAATCATAGAAATTACTCCAGAGACCACAAAAAGACAAATTGATATATTCAAATACATGTACTGAAAAGCCCTGCTTTGTTTGTTTGGTTGGTTTTGGAAATTGCTTTTACTCAAGCTGTAAGGTTTTTGTTTTATTTTTTAATAAACCTCATTCAAGCCAAGAGAGAGAAAACAGTGTTCCTCCATCTTTTGGCTATTTCTCATCAATGTACAGACATTATGGCAGGCTCCTCTCACAGGCTTACGGGACCACAGCCCCAAAGCGCTTGCCTTTTCCTAAGTAGGCTGTGCCCTGAACATAAGTGTTGTATTTGAGAAAATACTTCTCAGCAGTGTTTGCAGAGATCTGATATTTCATTTCATGTGTTCTGCAGGATGCTGAACTCAACTTTCCAAGCCGGCCGTACAATACTTGCCATTGATTTTATGGTGTTTACACTTAGGCTTATACACATTTTTGCAATTCACAAACAACTTGGACCGAAGATCATAATTGTGGAAAGGATGGTAAGAGTGCAGTCTCTCTCAGATAAATACCCATGCCTTCTAAGAAGTAGGAAATCTTCTCTTTATAAAGGAAATCAGTTTATAATCTATCTTTATTTTTAAGGCTTGTTATTTTGCATATTACCCTGAGATTAGATACAATGTTTGAAATAGATCCCTCTGAAGAGCTCTGTAGTGTAATAAATTGGTCCAAATTTACTAATCCTTGTACCTTACCTAATAATTTATACTCAGCTCTGGCAAACAAAGAATAGAGAATCCTTGACTTACTGGTCTTCCTCCTATTTCCTAAGCTGTCTGCACCCAGAGGAAAGACCTCAGACAGATGACAGGTCATGCACAGAAGGGCGGGTCTTCCACTGATCGACTCTGCTCCTCCTCAGGAAACAGATCATGTTTTTTGCAACAAGAGCGAAAAAAAATCCACGAAAAAGGATAGTTACAAATTTGCCACAGGAATTATTTTTACTTGTAGTTTTTAGGTCCAAGTTACAATGAAAACATACTAGTATTTGGTAAGCATATCTTGGAAGATGTTGATAGAATATTTTTATTTATTACCACTCTGCAGGAAAAGAGACATTGGGAGTACAGCTACTGCATTTGGGTATGCGTTGCTATGTTGAAGTAGCTTTTTATTTAGGCAAGTTAATCCTCAAGGTCAATTAGCTCATGCTAACTGATTAATATAGAGTTCATCTAATTGTAAGTGCTATTATAGAGTTACAAATATTTGATTTGTGACTCACAGCAGAACTCAGTAAAAGCTCTACAGTTTAAACAAGCCTATACATTGAATAAACATAACTAGCAAGCTGTTGGATTTATCTACAAATGCAATAACTGGAACTCTAACATGACATTTGGTTGAAGTAGCAAAAGGGTAAATGGCAAATAAATATTTACTCTTGATCATTATCCAGCTTACAGCATACTTTTGTATGGTGTTCACATTGTAAGGGAACAAGTCAGATCCTAACCCTTCCTTTGCTGCATACCAAGCTAAACCAGGGCTTTGAACAAGTACATTGACATGTCTACTTTGCTGGCATCTGAAGTCATGCAACATATCACACGGATTGAGAAGATCCAAATAAGAACATAAACAGCAGCCTAGACAAAACCACAACGTGAGACCTTTCATATTCCCCCCATCCAAGCTAACACAATGCCTTAGCTTTGGTAGTTCAATGTTGAACCTTAATGTCAAATGAAAGAACAGTGAGAGTTACTTCAGTAGAGGAAACTTTCTTTAAAGGTTCATCAAGGGGGTTCAAGCAAGATCATTTCCTTTACTTAAACAGAGATGCAATCCAAGATGGTCTCTTACAGTTTTTCTTCTTTATAACCTTGCCACGGAATCACTGAAACAGGTCTGTTAACTTTTAAAATGATAGAACAACACCAGAAGAATGCCCGTTCCCAGAGAGAGTGCAGGCTGGAAAAAAATACTTCCATACCTGCTACTGCTCTCACATCACTATGGCACAATTACAGTCATGCAGCATTGCTAAATTTTAAATCATCCAGAAAACAAAAGAGATTGATGAAAGTCAGAGAGACTGTCTTGCCTGGTTTGGAGACCCTGCTTCTTATTAGAACTCCAAGTAACGTCCTGGAGGTCTGAAATGCCTATGCTTTTGGGTTACTGTACAATCCAATAATCTAATTGAAATGAATCTACAGTCCCTAATGAACTCTGTCAGATTAGATGGGAAGAGGATGAAGTGTTCGTCTTCCACAGGGAAAAATTATTGCACTTGAAATGCATATTAGATTTTTTTTTCTAAGTAAGTGTTCTAGGATTCAATTACTTCTGCTCCTGTAAAGAAACACAATATTTAAAAGCAGGAAGACCTGAAAACGATCCTTTAGATGCATCACTTAGCTTGAAAACTGAAGACAGAAGCAACCTGATCCTTGCAGACTTCACTGTCTGCTCTCTCAGTGGTTCAGTATTCATCAATGAGTGCTGACTGTTACCGGGATTCTCTGCTGCAGCAGAACCCTTGTAATTGACAGTAAAGGAGTCCATAGTGCTGAGATATCTCACAGAAAATATGCATTTAAAGATACAGTGAGATTGACTTAAAAGATAAAACGTGTTTCATTTTGAAATGTTAGATGATTGGAAAGCAAGGTTTTAGTTTAAAACATGCCTTTATCTAAATGAGCTATCAAAGAAAAATGCTTATTACAGGCCAAGAACAATATGAAAACAGCAAGGTCAGGAAAGGAATTCTGTGCCTGGAACTGTATCATATTCCACCTCCTTTAACCTAAACAAGGTTGTAAAGAAACAGAATTATTTGGACCATATTCATACAGAAAGACTACTGTTCTTTGACTATGGTATCACAGTCACTGCTCCTTTTCTCTCCACCCCCTCTATTTTTTAGATGAAGGATGTTTTCTTCTTTCTGTTCTTCTTGAGTGTGTGGCTCATTGCCTACGGTGTGACAACTCAAGCTCTACTTCATCCCGATGACAGCCGAGTGGAATGGATATTCAGAAGGGTGCTTTATCGGCCCTACCTTCAGATATTTGGCCAGATTCCACTGGATGAAATAGACAGTAAGGAAATTTCTGTCCCCCTAACTAGGCTTTTCTTAATGCCCACTTCTGATTAGAGTATGAAATTCCTTCCAAGTATTGTCTCCTTTTATTTTATTTTACTTTTTTTTTAGTCTTTGTCCTACAGGAAAAAGTTTTCACATTACTATAACATAAATAGTATATTTGCAAAGAGATAGTGTGCATTGTGGAAGTATAATAGAGCATAAGGGCAGGCCCTATTTAGACAAGGTCTCTGAAATGTTCACACAAGGATTTGCAGTTTTAAAGGCTGGCACGCCTTCTTTCACTTTGATCCATTTCCATTCAGTATACCTAGACCCAGATAACCCTGTGTAAACTGAAATAATAGCACCTCTATACATTTTGGCAGTAGTTTAACATGACAGTTTTAAAACAGTACTGCTCTGCTCATAAGCAAACATTATATTTTAGAATAAATATTCCTCTAGAGCATTTATTTACTCTGGAGATAAAGCTGCCCAAATCAAATAATGGTAGTAATTGCTTATGTGCAACATTGCAAACAAAACAACATAAAAATAATCGCAAGACACAGAAATAATTAGACATAAAAGTTCAAAGGCAACATTTCTGATAGGCAAGCAGGTGAAATACGTTAATAGGTCATCTCCCAAAGAAGTCTGAAGTAACACCACAGCATTTAGCCAGAATAACAGTGCTAAATGTCAGTGGCAATAATGAAGTAGGATTCACACAGAGTAATATAAATGGAACAAAAAAAAATCCCATATACAAAAGCTAACTGGTAAGCATTCTTTCATGTTCACTCTGCTTAATAAGAAAAAACATGTCTCAGAAAAGCCAAAAAAGTCTGAGTGAGACAAGAGAGCAGGGGTATGCTTCATCTCAGTTTTAAATGCCCATGGTGTAAGCATGCATAGCACAATCAGTCACTCTTATTTCCATTAAGGTAATTGGAGAGACAAATATTTCTGGAATAGGATTCACTTCATTTGGAAAAAGGTCATATGTAGCATTCCCTAGAAATGTGTGTTTCTCTCCATTGAAACTCCAAATGGTGTTTTCACCTGGATAGATAACTGGCTAAAAGAAACAGAGAAAAAAATAATCAATTGTATGGGCAACTTCCTGAAGGGAGTAATTTGTCCTGGGACCCTCTGGGGCTTATTCTGTTTAACATCTTTATGAAACATATGGAAAAGGAGATGGGTAATGAGGAGAACAAAATTTGCTGACAAAACTACATCACTGGGTAGTAAAGATGAAAACTGACTCCTAAGAGATGTAGAGGAGCCTCATGAGTGTTAAATCATCAAATGAAATTCAGTGTAGATAAGTATAAGGTGAAAGCAGTTCCAGCTGTGGTGAGCTTTGATATAACTGCATGCTCTAACGAGTATGACCTGGGGTTATCTGTGGCAGCTGCAAAAAGAATTAGTAGTGAAAAAATGGAGAATGAAAAAGTCAATATCATTATGCTACTCCAAATTTGTGGATTTAATTCATAGCTGGAGACAGACTACAGCAGTAAGTCCCTAGTCTGATGCAGTAGAACCAGATGTTCTTCCCAGCCTTGACTGCAAGCTCAGATACTGAAAGCAGTTTAAATTTACAACGAGGAACCCTATTCCCAGTTTTACTGAGTTTTCTCCTCTAATGCACATACTAGCATAAGGACTGCGAAGACACAAGCGTTGAGGGGAACACAAACTCAAGTTGACATTGAGAACTCAAAACTAGTCTAAAAAGGATCCAGCCTGTTCAATACAATCCCCTTTCTGATGAATGCTACTAAAAAAGCCATCTATGACAGCCATCTTGCCACTAAAGGAGCAGCTAAGTTGTGGAGGACTGCACTGTCCTAGGGTTGCAAATGTCTTGCACGATAAAGCAATGTCTCTTCATGTACACAACATGATTACATTTTCACAAAATTAAAGACATTCGATGTTAGTGCACACAAATGACCTTTCAACTGCAAGAAAGTTCTGTAGCTCAAGCAGTCAAAGAACTGCCCTGTTGGGGTAAAGAGATTCTCGTATTTATGGTCCTGCTAGTAGTCAAAAAGGGCAGTACAAAAATACTACCACAATATTTGGTTTAAGCTTTTAATGATTGCAAAATATTCAGAAAAAATCGTGCTAGTGCTCATATGCAGCCAATATTAAATCTCATTTTAGTAATCAATATCATCACTGTCCTTCATTTTTATTTTTATTTTAACAGTAAAGGTACTAAATATACACATCTATCCATGTCACTAGTTCTTAAAGAAAGACATCTTTAGAGATGTTAATTCAGTTTTTATTTGCACTGAAATAGCTATGAAATGCATTACTTCAAACCTCAGGAACAATTTGTAATTCTTGCCATTCTTTGTTGAAAATCAGAGATCTTGGTCACCAAAATGCAATGCTTTTGTCCCCACACTAAGAAACATGTGGCAGTAGGATTTTTCAAAACTATTCTTTTATTTCTCTATCTTTCTTTGCAGCATCACGAACATATCCCAGGAACTGCACATTCAATCCACTGCAGATTCTGCAGGAAAATACACCATCGTGTCCTAATAGCTATGCCAACTGGCTCGTCATACTTCTGCTGGTCATCTTCCTACTAGTCACAAATGTTCTCCTTATGAATCTCCTGATTGCAATGTTCAGGTAAGAGTGATTTCACCAAGTATCAAGACAGAGGCTGCAAAGGTTTAAGTGAATGCCCACATTTACTACATTGCTGTTGGCTACTTATTTAGGAATACACTTGCAATTTTCCTGATGAACATTATTTGGGGATTGATAGGCAGAATTCTGTGATCATATAGCTCTTAAGTTCTCATCATCCTCACTCTAGCCACATTGAAGATAAGAAGAAAAGAAGCCTCTTTGACTGCTAAAACTTCAATTAAACATGCATAGAAGCATCTGGGTCCCTGGCTGTGCTGCAGCACAAGACTGCAGGTGCAAAGCAGCCATAAACTTGGCAGACTTAACAGTGGATGATCCGCACATAAGGGAAATGCTTGTTGTCAACACGGCTAATAATGATTCATTTGGTTGAAGGACTGATGTGGCATGTTTGCTGTTCTTTTCTGAGTGAAATAGAATTACCTTTCTTTAAAAAAACCTGAAGACCAAACTAAAACAAATGTATCTTTTAACATCTGAAGACTGCAACTGCAATTATTTTAATACCTAAGAATTTGCACAAACTTTAGATGAAATTAACACTACTTGCTGTGCTTGTGTTCCTTTTTTAAAGTAAATATGGGACTAAAATTTGTAATAATAATCTTTATCTTGTTGTGGTAAAAACAGTTATATACTTTTATTTTCCCTTCCAATTACAGTTATACTTTTCAAGTAGTTCAGGGCAATACAGACATCTTCTGGAAAGTTCAGCGCTACAATCTGATTGTGGAATATCATGGCCGCCCTGCCTTAGCACCACCATTTATCATTATTAATCACATAACTCTGGTTCTCAGAAGACTCTTCAACAAAATGGAACATAAAAAAAACCATCTAGGTGAGTTGCTAACAAACATCTGGCAACTGGAGACCCTGACACTCTCCTAAGACATGGTTCATAGGCAAAACAGAAGAGCAAGGCAGATTTCCCAAAGCCAAGAGTCACAATTTA
Source organism: Neopelma chrysocephalum (assembly GCF_003984885.1). NCBI lineage: Eukaryota > Metazoa > Chordata > Aves > Passeriformes > Pipridae > Neopelma > Neopelma chrysocephalum. Next base: position 8,296,374 of record NW_020897693.1, read on the forward strand.
ACAAAGAGTGCCAGGAGATGACAAATGAAAAATTAAGGTTTATAACATAAACAGTTTCCCACGATGCATTTCTTTATGCATCATAGTTATTACGATATAAAACAGGTTAAAGGGATTTGATTTCTGAAAATAAAGCAATTTGATAGGTTTCATGAATAGTTATTTCACTTGCTCCTGAATTTTAATCATTATTAATTATGGGTAACCCTATAAACAAATACCAGGTCTAAAAATCTACTAGGATCAGTGGAATTACCCAATACAGAGACACAGAAAGAGAACAAGCACTCTTAGAGAAATGGTGGTGGCTTAAAAGTTATAATTAAAAGAGCAGATGATGTTCAGGTAAATACAGAAGGGGCTTTCTATCATGATGGCAAACTTGGTAGTGTCTCATAATAAGCCTATTTACTTCTCATGCACAGGGTGATGATGGGCTTTGGAGCAGAACTGTTCTCAGACTAGACCAATTCATAGCCCCCTCACTAAGCTCCCTCTCAGACACACTCCTCCTGGCTAGCAAAGCGTGCTGCTGAAGATTCTTCAAAGAAAAGAATTCTTTTTTCTCCTAAGAAAGCAAGAACCTGACCACTCAGGCTATAGATTCAGCAGTGTTTGGAGCATGCAGCAAGTGTGCCCTTTTACCAGTCTCTAGGAAGATGTGTTTGTGTTCCGTTCAAAACACGTGTGAAGTTGAGGTCTCTTGTTGGCTTGGACACTTGACAGCAACAACACCAGGCTTTCTATTTCAAGGCAGGGGGATTTATTCACAGTTTGTCCTTCCCACTTATAATTGCTCTAGTGAAGAAGCTTAGATGATTATGTTCAGATGCACTTTAAGCTCTGCTCATTGAATACTTTGGGGCTAAAATATTAAGTCCATTAAGGTTGTAAATGAGTTTAAATGAAACCCAAAAATTGGTTAATGCTGTTCTCTAGAAAATTCAGGAGTCATATCTAACTGCAAAAAGGTTTACAGCTTGCCATCACAAGAAAAAGGTACGAAATACTTTACTTCATTTTCATAACATGATTCCTGCAATTACAAAGGGTCTGCAATGGTAAGACTTCACTGTCCTTTAGCACATCAGCCTTTCACTACTAGTATAAGAGAAAAGGGAGTTAAATATAACTTTTAATTTATTTTGTCCTACAGAAAGAGATCTTCCATTGAGCCTAGATCAAAAAATCATAACATGGGAGCTGGTACAAAAGGAACATTATCTTGTAAACCTTGAACAAGAAAAGAAAGAAAGCAATGAAGAAAGGCTGAAGGCCACATCTAATAAGTATGTTATTCTGACCTACAGTAAGTGTAACTTGCAAGTCCCACTTTGACTGAGATCAACATTGAAGTGCTTGTAAAGGTTATATGAATGGTCCAACTGGAATGCACTTAGGAAATACACAGTCCATGAAAAAATGTGAGAGACCAGCATCACTACAATATTAGAAGAGTTTTTGTCACTCTCAAAGTATGTACAATTATAGACCTGTAAGTTCCAGCCAAATCTGCAGTCAAGTTTAATGAAAATTTTATTCATGAAGAAATGGTGGAAAAACAGCTGGTTTGCTATGCTGCAAATCCCCTGTAGGAATGAAACACAGGAATGAGACTTTTTGATGGCTTAGACTTTTGAATAGAAGTTTAAGATACCTTGAATTAACCCCAGCCCACAGATGCAGAAGAACAAATATTTATGGCTTTATGGCATGACTGAGTCTCCATTTACGTACTTCTATAAAATATCTCCCCACTAAGAATATCACTTAAATTGGTTTAGTATGCTAAAGTCCTAAGTTAGTATTCAGAGGTTTAAACCTTTCAATGAGACACAAAGTAGTTATACACAGGGGAAACAGAAACATCTAAGGCAATACTGAAAGCCAGACAGCAGAGCACTCTTCAAAGAAGTTTTTAATACCTGTTCCACGGTTTCCTCTTATAATAAAACTGACTTCAAATAGAGGTATAGTGGGTGTGAAAGCTACCATAAGAAGAAAGTTCCATGGAAATTGTCTTGTGCTGTCTGCTTTCTTTCGAAACAAACCTCCATCTAACTCATAGAATAGCTGGAGACCAAAATAGTGTCCTTACGTACTCTTCTCCCTCTAATTTACATGGACCCTTAATTCATAATAATTTAGAATTATTATATTGGTTTAAGCTTTATTCTCATAAGCAGATCACTGACAAACCCCAGGAGTGAGAGCTTAATTGTTCAGACAAAGCAACAAATATGTGTGTAATTGCTTTCAAACAAAGGGCACTATTATATCCTTTTCTAGCTTCAAAGCCAGAGTGCTTTAAAGATGGTACATTGTAGGTGAGCTTACTGCTTGTAGGGGAAAAGTGAGAATCTGTCCAGCTTCACAGTATTTCAGGTATAGCAGAGCCAGAAAGACTAGAAAAGATTCAGATGAACACCACCAAACCCATGGCTTTTCATCTTTGCTCTTAGGTGGTAGCAGTGTTTTTTTGAAATCTTATGAAACCCTCAGAAAGTGATTCTTTGAACTTCGCACTGAACCAATCTCAAAATGCATTAGACCCACCCAGCAGCAGGTTTTTCACATAGATGTGATTGGAACATAACCTCTTAGAGGGAAACTTTGAAATAAGTAGCTAGGAGAAACCGGAGAGGGATTTGCCAAGCCTATGGGGAATCAGAGGCTAAGAATAAAGAATGATGGGAGAAGAGGTGAAGGATGCAGAAAGCATGTGGATAATTCCATGATTTGGAGGCACTATATGGAAGTTCCCTACACAATTCCTTTGGACTGCATGAAAAAATGCCAGTTCCCAAAAATGAAATCTTGTGTAAATTTTAGGTTGCTTACCTCTCCTGTGTAGATAGAAAATATTGTGGCCTCAGTTCTCACACCAGGATCAGTTTCCATTTGGTACAGGTGGGAGAGCCACATGAGTGGCTGAAGAGACAGAAGGCTCCTTTCTGCTGCCCTTGACTTCCACGGCAGCTGGGGCTAAGTGGCCCTCACCAGAAGCTGAAGGGCTGCTGTGATCTGCGTCAGTTTATGAGTCCCTGAGCAACAGGTGCATGAGAGTGTTCCAGAGATGCTGCTCTGTCCAATAAATACTTCCGGGAACATTTCAAAAGGACAAAACTTTTAGGGGGCTCTGGGATGTCTGAGCAGCACAGAATGCAGTGAGGAGCCATGGCTCTAGTAAGTTACACAGGGTTTGTGTTTCACGATTCCTTCTGAAGCCTTTCCTTTTTGCTCAAAGCGTTCTGCTTTGTTTCCACAGGGTGGATAATTTGTCTAAATATTTTAGTGGGTTGAAAGAACAAGAAAAACGGTTTAAAGTTCTGGAAACCCAGGTAAGTAATAGTTTTATAGGCATTTGTATCAGCTTTAGGATTTCACCATATTTCTCTCATTTAATAGTGGTTTGGCAGACCCCATTTAGGGATAAAGAGAAGGAGAAATGTATCTGTGTGATGGTTTCACTTTCCTTATTGTTTTCTGTCTGGTAATATACATGTGTAAAGAAACATTATACCACTGCTAGAAAGGAGAAAAGGGAATACAGCATTTTTTGCTCTCTTTGCTAGTCTACTTGAAAAGTGTTTATTTCCTTTGTTAAGGATGCTTCTGGAATGAAATGCTTCATCTTCCCCCCCCCCTTCTCAGCCTTCTCCTAATCTTTTCTTTCTTTAAAACTGTCAGCTTAAAAAATACCACTATTCTGCCTGATCTGACCTAATCTTCGTGGACATCGGTTTTTCTAATTTTCTCAGATGCCAGGTAGGAGCATCTCAAAGGGAAGTGCCTAACATACAATCATGAAACGCAAATAATAGCAGGAAACCCTGTCTTTCGCTTCTGATGACAAACCCTTGAAATATAAACAAACATTTCTTAATCAGTCTGAAAATGTTCAGCATTACCAGGTGCTATGTAGCACAACTGCTATTGTTTTCTTTATCTCTACGCTCTCCAGTGTAATTTTGGCCTTGCTGAAAGTTCCTTATCTTAATACTCCTGTTACAGTTTCCCTTGCCTCTCTTATCCATTTTATGGCTTCCTGAAAAAAGTCATGTTATACAGGTCCAACAGGAACACACAAGGAATGCTTTAGTAAGTTTATGCCAGCTTGAGATAATGCAATATATCAGAAAAAAGGTATCTAATCAGTAACTATTTTGTAGATTTGCTACTGTACAGCTGTTATCTCCTCAATGGCAGAGGTCTTAACCAAAACCAACCTCCTGTGCACACAACCAGCTCCAAACTATACACGTAAGTATTGAAAACAATTATGGATGAGCTAATTAATACAGTTGAACAATGGAGTTAAAAAAATGCAAGGGGAAAGAAAAGACTGGAAAATAACCACATAAGGAGATACATAGAAGTAATGGGAATATAAGGAAGGAACAGAATACTAATATTTCAGAACGAAAAAAATGACCTTTTGCAAAATACATTAAAAAGGGGAAAGGACTGTCACTTAGTGTGAGTTAGAATAATCTCACACAACTTCAAGCACATAAACAAGTATCTACTTGCCACAGAGGATTTTCTTGGGGGTTTCTTGAGTCAATGAAATAGTCCTACCAAAATATTTAATATGGATAACAGTAATCATTAAAAATAAAAATTGAGCAAGTCTTCTACTTCGTTTTAATCAACAGAGTTCATTTGCCTTCAGAGTTGCAATTATTTCTGTCAGTTAAGAATCTTGTTCAGTGTCCCAGGGTTCCTGTTTGGAGTTTAAAACATTGGAGACAGAAAAAGACTATTTCTCGGCCACTGCAGGATATCCAAAACAGTAAAGATTTTGGATATCCTTCTATATGATCTATTTCAACATCTATCTATTTCTATCTATTACACAAAATACCCTTCAAAACCCATAAACCGAACATATATATACTACAGGGGAAAAAGAAGTAACTGGATAATTCAACAAAGTTGTGACATGACAAGACCTCAAGTCAGTCAGACTCGAGCTAACCTCAAGCTTTACTTAATTCTGTCAGAAGCTTATAAAACCCTTATGTGAATTGCTTCATTATCAGCATTCAGTAAGAAAACCCATCCTGTAGCAGGCTCCCCAGGCATTTTAATACTGTAACTGCATAAAAATCAGAAACTTAAACAGCTGTAAAAATAAACCTGTGTTTATTATTTACTGAGCAAATGCATAGTAATAGAACCTACAGTATCCTTTTTTTCAACATTTTAAAGTTTCATAAGCAATTACTATTATGTTCCCCTTCTCCTAAGGCTTTTAAACAAACACATGACTTTTACAACCCTATTAGGTGTGATGAATGCCAACACAGAACGGCCTTTGCCAGAAAGAAGTGAAAGAGAAGAGCATCTAGATCAGTTTGAGAATGACATCACATACATCGATAATTAAATTTATTCTTATTTCTTCAGATTAAACGTTTTGTCCTACTGTACTACTGCAGAAGTAAAATCCTGATCTCATGAAGGCCTAAGAGCCAGCTCTCAAAGCCTTTACGCTGAGCACTGTCAATGGTTGACATTACTGAGGATTTCTTGGTCTTCCTGCTTCAATTTTTGGGCTTTCTTTGCCCCTGCTCATATAGAGGTTTTCTGCAAAACCATTCCACAAACAGCACTAAAAGCTTTCTCCTCCGGGGTGACTTTACCACTTTATTTTCCAAATACGATCTGCCTTCTGTTCTCCAAATACCACACCCTCAATCCACCGCCACCATTGCCAATTTCCACACTTCTCTGTTTAAGGGAGGCTCCCTTTGGAAGGGTGATCATTTACGCACTAAAAACCAAGCCCCTTCTTTGGCCAAGAAAGCAAGCTCATACTTCTGAGTTGCTTAGAAAGGAAATCATGAAATATTTTCCACAGGAAAAGGTCTGGGATACTGAACTATTACAATCCATACAGTTCCTGGAGTTCCTGCAACCCTTAAACAATTGTATTCACCGTCTTCTCTTCCCACGCTGGCTCCTGTGAGATATTCCTTTGCTAGTATTCCTTATTGAGAGCTCCTCAGTCATCCCCAGAAACTGGAAGCTTATTGCTTGATCCTCAAGCGTGCAGCGGCTTGCACTCATTTTCCAAACACAAAGTATTTGGATTCTCCCACAGTCAGACTGCCAGCTTCTGCCACTTGCTTTTTTGTTCTAATGCCTGATGATGGCTGCTGCCAGCCTCCCGTTGTAAAGGAGCCCTTGCCCTGTACCACACCGCATGGAATGCTGCATCCACATCTAAGCAGTTTTCTGACTGCATTTTACTTTTCTCTCTCAAAGGTCAGGGAAAAAAAAATCACTAGGAGACTTTAAAACAAGAATGTGTACCAAGAATTATCCCATGAACTGGGAATCTGGACTGTTTGTGGCTTTTTTTCATTACTTACACTGGCTTGTACATCTTTAGCATGCAAAAGCTCGCTGGCTTTATTAGAATTCTGTATGAAAAGATACACCAGTAAAATTGGTATTAATACTGTTCTTCAAGGGGAAATTTCTTTGGAATAATATAAACAGCATCAGAAGGGGGAAGTATTGGGCTGTGTCTTGTTTTACAGTGATAAGCTTCAACTGCATTTCCTCACGCATACGATATTGCTTCTACGCAATGTAAATGTAGGTTGCACAAAAGCTGTTACCAGAGGTGGAAAAAAAAATAAATCTCAGCTCTGACAAAAACACCTTTCAGAAATGAGTCTTCTATCAACATATATTAATCTTGTTATAATGGCTTCATAAAACAGGCATTTGTCCAGTTTATTCAGCTGTGCCCCAGGCCTGTGACTCCATTAACAGCAATGGAATTCTGGTAGTTCTACCTGTTCTTCACCCTAAGCAAGCACAAATCATAAACCCAGTAAGTCTGTACTGAGCTACATTTTTTTGTTAAGTAATAGGTATCTTACAACCAGCATGTCTTGCTCTAGGCAGCAGCTTCCACTTTGAAATGGCTACTATTTTCATTGTGATCAGCACACTAATTATCCACTGGAAAAATTTGGAATTGTTATGTCCCACACACACGCACTGGAACAACCAACGAATCTACCAATGACCCCTTAATTAATGTGCATCCAACTTTACACTCATTCTGCTCTTAAAAGGTGAATTTCAAAAGATGGAGCAAAACTGCTCATTTGACTTGTTTTTTTGCTTGTTCTGCCAAATGATGCATCTGTTCAAATATGAAGACCCCCCCCAAGTGATTTGGGCCTACCAGTCAATTACTGGTAAGATGGACCCCCCTCAGAGGAAGTCACTCCCTCAAATACCCTTCTGAGTTTGAGCAAGCACAGCTTACCAAGAAATATCACAAATTCTTAACAAGTCATCTTTCACTACACAGTTATAAATGCTACCATTGGGTTGGTTCATTTAGAATACTGGCAAAAAAATGTCAGTCCAAACTGACCTGAACTAATTTGAGTTTCAAATCATACAACCTTTCAAAGTATTTAATCTTTCAACCTTCTTTATTAAATTTACTACATTGCATATAAAACTACTATATTTGACATTCCCTACAACATGAATCATTGTATGAGATGATTCATCCCATGAGGGGATTATAAACTGGAAAATGGCTGAAAATGTTAAAAATGTGAATTTTAGAATCTGCAGGACTTGACGGAGAAGTTAACAAGACGGTAAACTTAAAGTAACACTCTAAAAGGTTTTCAAGACAATTCTCAAATCAAATAAACTGAATATTTGTTAAAACTTCTACTCCTGCATTACTAAGCATGGTTCAAAGATGAAGAAATCAAGCTACAACCAGAAGTTTATTGCATCACATAGAACAAAAAAGTATCCAGTTCTGGTATAAATATCTCATTCCCACAAATACCCCAATCCACACACAGAATCAGTATGGAAGCAGCTCCTCCTGGAAAGGACATACAAATGTGCAGATCAAGGATAACCATATCATCATAATATAATTGGGCACTGTTGTGCTTTCACTCTCAATGGCAATGAGAGAAGGACCTTTTTGAAAAAGGTTTTCTTCCCTGGGACAGGGTCAGGAGAAACCACACCTTGTGGAAGACTAGGTTTTATTTTCACTGTTTAAAAATCTCTACATAATGAGCTCATAACCTTTTCTCCAGGATTCCACAGGATTTAGGAACAACTCTTAAAATTGGGAGTTACTAGGAAGCCTTGCAGCCTTTTTGCTAACACTTCTTTTTCTTTGGATACTTCAGCTCCAGAGCAAGCCCGAGGGAGCTGTGAAAGCAAACAAATCATACCTTATTCTCTCCTGCTAGGGTGCAACTATCCTACGCCCACAGATTTCTCCTGAACAAAAAGTCTGGAGTTTATTTTAGGTAGCTTGATTTCTAACAATATAACATGTTCTTGGTGGCTATGACACAAATCATTGGACAAAAAGCTATCACGTGGTTTTCAGAACAGGAAAAAAAGAAAGGGAAAAATATGAACAAGACAATACAAGTCCTTGGATGCCTCCAATGTGCTTCATCCTTCAGGACTCTTCCTCCTCCCCTTCGTCATCTACTTTAGGTCGGAAATTTTTCCTACTCTTTTTCTTACTGCAGTGGAATCCAACTGTTTCCACTGATGGCTCTTCAGCTGCACCACTAAACCTTGCACTAAGCTTATCTTCTGTATTCTGGTCCCCTTCCATCATGCACTCCTCCTCCTCTGTTGCCTTTCCACTGTCACTGTCTAAGTGCCCCAGCTCTACCTTATCTTCTTCCCTCAAGTCATCAGTCTTCTTAACAGATTTTCCTTTCAGATCTGTCTTCATCTGTTTCTTATGATCCTCCCCTGCTGATCTTTTCTTTTCAAGTCCATCAACACCTCTTTTAGTTGGTTTGGTGAAGACAATCCTCCCAGCTCCGCAGCTGGAAGGGTCCTGGTTGAAGTACGGGGTGTAGCTATCCTGGGTAGCTGCACTTTGTTCCTCCCCTCTTTTCTTCAAACCCTCTAGAAATTCCATGGCCACTGCCCTGTTAGTCTTGTCACTAGACTCTGAAACTCCCTCTAGGCTGTATTTGGTCCAGCGCTCTGGGTGTGCCACATAGTCAGGCACTGCAGGAGAGGTTTTGGGAGCCAGCACTGGTCTGGCTTGCTTTCCCACGTTTTCTGGAACCATGTTACCTGAAACTGTGGTTGGAGGCAATGGACGCTTAAACCTCCCATCAACAACATTATCTTCAGGCATTGAGGGCACAGACAGCTTGGCCGCCTCTTCCAGGGAATCAAAAATGCTCTGGCTACGGAGAGAGAACGTAGAACTCATGCCCCTCAGATGGAACGGCTGGACTGGAGATCTGTGACTGCTGTTTGAAGAGTCAGGGGTCTCCCCTGATCTGTAATCCCCATCATCTACAGATGGCTCCTCAGGAGATATTGTATCAACTTCTGCTTCACCCGCTAACCCCAGATCATCAGAATCAGAATCGCTGAGCGACACCGTGTCTGAGGGCAGAACTCCTTCATAGTCTCTGGCACCACCGGCCACGATCCCCAGAAAGGGTTCACCTGCCTCCTGGTCTTCCATCTTCGAGCTGTCACTCCACTGAGGTCTTTGACGTAGGCCCAAGAACAGCTGCAAATACAGTTTTCCAAATGCCCAGCGAGTTTAGTGCCTGGAATACAATGGAGCATAAAAACTTTACTGTGAAATGAGAACCAAGTATGAGACCATCATTCTGTGCAGTGCAAAATAATTATTACTGCAATATAACAGGTAACTGTACTTTAGGGATTCCTAAGCAATTTTCCTTCAAATGAAAACATTATTTAAGGAACGAATGCACATTAAAATTAAAGATTTACACAAGACTGAATACAAGAATATGAAGTAATTAAATACAGTGCTACACACCAAATTTCATTGCAGGTTACAGCAGGTCCAAATACTGAAAGACGAATATAAGGCTTTTGAGCAAATCTGAATCCCACATAACTGTCTTAGGCATCTTCAAAGAGACAGCAATGACCTTTCCAAATTACATCCTGTGTTTATTCATATGGTATAAATCCACAAAACCACATCCTAATTTCTCACACTTGATTCCGCCATTATGATCCTTTTTTGCATTATACCTTCTGTCCCAACAATCATCATGTTCTGCCTATTGTAAAGGACACTATCACTGATTGAGGCCAGTGGCAGGAACCCCACAAAAATATCAGGGCCAGTTTCAAGTCTGCTTTAACATGGCATAAAGTACAAGCTCCACTCCTTCCTTGGCTTTAAGCTCTCATGTCATTACTAGATTCCAGGAATCAGAAAACAAGCCAGCTCAAGAAATCAATCCCATTGGATTAAGAAAACTAATCGCACATGCCATGCTTGAACATGGAAACAAGGGGAGATGGCAACCATGGGCAACCAAGAGCAGGCCCTTCAGTCAGTAAATGACAGCGTGATGTGAAGTCTGACTTTCAGAAGCAGCTGGAATACCGACACTGCAACCTGCTTGAAGGGAACCTTGCTGAACTGAGGCTGTCAATGATCATGCTATCACTTGCTGGGCAATAGGAAACAAGAGTTGGCAAACACACACTTTGGTTCAACTCACAGAAGTGTAAATTAAGAAAACAGTTCTAACATATTATTAGAATAAGTTTGACTACCTAATTATAGGTTTCTCTGAAACGATGCAGTAAACAGACATGGAAAGTCTGTGAGTCACTCACTTTCTCTTGAGACTGAGTCAGTTTCCCCTCCTGAGGGTCAGTTAAAGCCACCAAAGATCTCAGCACTTCCACCCTAGAAAACAAACATTTCCATCAAGATACTGGAAATGTAGTTTTAAAAAAAGTTTCGAAAATAATTCCTTCCCCCTGAATCATCCAAAGCTGCAGAACCAGGTTCTAAATCTGACACAAACTCATGCTGGTATAAAAGTCTGCAGATATTCCTGGATTTTTGGCAAAAGAACAACACACAGCCTAATAAGGCAGGCACCACTATATTTACTCAGTCTCCACATTCACATTGCCAACTTTATTCTGTATAACAGAAGTTTTTTTAAAAAAATCAAACCATAATTTGCATGTGCAGAAAGCTATTATTAAATAAACAGTATTAAATGCAGTTAAGAAAATAGAAAAATAATAGTTATGCGTTGCCACTACTAAGTGCTGCTAAGTATTAAGGCCATGAGTAGCACAGAGTCCTGTTTTCAAAGAAAGGTTGTGTTCACAGTTAGAGCCAGATTTTCATAAAGCATAAAACAAAGAATCTTCTGAAGAACCCAACAGACCGAGTGCTGTGTTCCATGTGAAGTCTGGGTGTCTTTGACAAAAGGGATCTGATGACTGCCTTTGAAAACACTGCACTCCATGTATTTCCTAATGGGAAATAATCTTCTTAAAATGATAGTCTTTGGAATACATAAAAAGTAATGACTACAACTCAGAAGAGGCATTGAATCACATAACTAACTATTTCAGATGGCAGTAAGTGTTCATTGCCAGCTGTGAATCAGGGTATCTCTTGTCTGAGGGCACTTACACAGAAAGGAAAAATTCTGCTCCTAAGGAGACGTTTTAGCCTTTATAGCGTTAGTAGCCAAACATGCTGGCCCTTACACCACACCACTCACAGGTTTGTCACAGCATGATCACAGCACGACTCGGAGAGGACGGCGTCTCTCCGCATGGGAAGGTCCCCATTGGGCTCTTCCATCCTGGTCTTGCTCAAACAGGCTCTGTAAGTCTTCCTGCAGCCTGTGAGGAGAACGGAGACCCCCGTCACCGCAAACCACGGCCACGGGCCCAGCGCCCTTCCCGGGCCGGGATGCTGCTGGATACAAACCGCCCCCACCACACAAGCCCTTCTCGCTGGCCTCTGCACCCTCCCGCTCCCGCCGTGCACGGGGGCCGCCATCCCGCCCGCCCGGGCACACGGCGCGAACCGCCGGGGAAGGGAAAGGGGATCGCCCCGTACCCCGACACCGCACGGGCCCAGCGTCTTCCACAGCAGCCTCCCGGCTCGCCCGCCTCTACCGCTCCGCCCACGGCCAGCGGCGCGCCGGGACAGCGAGTCCCCGCCGGCAGCCACGGGGCGGCCAAAGCGGCGGCGGGACCACAGCTCCCGGCGAGGGCAGCGGTGCGGAAGGGGAAGGAGTCGCCGGTCCCTCCCCGCTCCGCCTCTCTCTGCGCTTCTGGGAGTTGTAGGCTCCCGCTTTTCCTCAGTGGGGGACATTTTGAGAGCGAATTTTTAGGGCGAGAGGGGGCTGAGCGACTACAGCTCCCAGGGCGCACCGCGCCGCCCGACATTTCGCAGCCCGTGCTGGGCCGGGCTCGGGGCCCCGGGAGGGGGCCGTGGGGCTGGGCACGGCACTGCACTGCACGGCACCGCCGCCTCCCTCCGCGGTCTGGAAAAAAGACGTCACAGCTTTTGTTCTCATCGGAAAAGCAGGGCTTGGCCGCAACGAACACTTCAGAGGAAGTGTCTGGTTTCTTTGTGGGTTTTTTTGTGTGTGTGTGTTTTGTTTTTTTTTTTACCTTCTTACGTGTTTATTTTCAAAACAGAAAACCCCAAGTCACTGGAGGCATAAAACCATTATCCATAACAAAAAAAAAAGTTTCCACTGCCTGTCCCAGAAGAACATTTTTTGTGCGTGTGTCAAGAAGCAGAGCTCTGTCTGAAAATGTTTTATTGGTGTTGGCCAAAGAGGCTTGACCTTTTTTTTCCCCTTGTTTCAGCAAACAGTTTAAATTTTCAGCACAAATACATTTCCCCAGTGGCTTCAGTATTCAGCTTGTTTTCCCTATGTTTAGGAAAAAGTATTTGGTGTGCCAGGCAAGGTTGTGGCTGTGGAGGCTTCACTGGCTCCTTTCGAGCCGGGCCTCACTGTGAGTCACCCATAATATAAACTGCAGCCACTTCATATGCATCCTCAGATTTTAAATACATACTTTTGCCTGCTGGAGTGTTGCTAATTACAATAATTTATGAGACAAGGGCTGTGTTTGGAATGCATTTGGCAGCAATGATGGGGTTAGTGCAAAATGTCTTCCATCTAGCTGGAGTCACGCTGTCGTTTTAAAACTAACAGTTTTAGAGGTGTTTCCCCATTTAGTGATCCCATTTTTTTATGTATACACATATGGCAGTACGGTCACAAGAATTCAAATGGGTTCTCGGAGGGAAGAAAGGCAAACATGAGTTCTTCAAGTAGGTGAGCAGAAAGGGAAAGGAGGAGGGCAGTAAACAGGCAAAGGCAGTGAAGAATAAACCCCAGGTAAAGGCTGCCAGTGCTGTGTAACACTGTCTAGTGTGCCAGGGACAGAGCAGGAGCGAGTAGTTGAGTGTAGTAAGGAGCAGGCAAGAAAAGGATGTGGAGTAAACAGTGGCATGCCCCATTTCTGTAAGGCTAGAGACAGCATCAGGGTACATCATAGACTGGTACAAACAATGGCACTGTTTCTTGTTTTGAACTCTGGTTCTGTGTTAGATCAGGGGCTCAGAGGGGCAGAAGAGGGCAACACTACCTCGCTATATCACATGGGGATGTGTGTGCTTTCAGGGACAGGCCATACTTCTCCATTTCCAGAGGCTACAAGTTCTTATTTTTTGCCTGGGTGCTGTGAATATTGATAACCAAGGTCACCTTTGGAAGCTGAACGTACCCTTTTCCTCCTTCCTGGTTTTTTATTCAGAAGATTTAGTATTGCACACTGCAGGGAACTGGGGATGAGCTGCTCATTCTCTGGTGGCTGAGGACAAGACAGCTTGCAGCAGTGGATATACTGGTGTGTTGGGATTTTCGCTATTGCTTGGCGACAGCTGAAATAAAAATAATGAGTCAGAGTCTGAAGACGAACAGATGGTAAAGTGTTTTCCCCTTCCTGGCCTGAACTGAGGTGGCTTGAAGAGGGTTGGGGGCTGGAAGGTGGATCTGAGCTGCAGCACAGGACATCATCCAAATGAGCGGGTTGTATCCAGTGAGTGGGCTCCAAGGGGCCACTCAGTCACGGAGATGGCCCCATGTGCCTGCAGGAAGCCAGCGCGTCCCTGCGTGTGGGGGTGGCATGTGCAAATGCACACCATCCTCGGCACCGGACCGGCGCCTCCCGCTCCTGTCTTGCAAATAAATCTGTTGTTTGGCCCCCATCCGGTGACTGTTTCCGCTGCTCCCTGGCAGTCTCCTGCTGCTGCTCCTGTGCTCAGAGCCTGGGGTAGGCGCCTGGCAGGGACTGCTGGCCCCTCTCCTTGCGGCTGTAGGAAAGCGGCAGGCGATTCCCCAGCAGCCACACGGATCCTACAAGCCAGACAGAGCAATAAGATGCATTTTCACCATCTCCTGCATCTGGAAGGAGTATGGAGGTTAGACAAATGTGGCCACATGCAGCTCATGCTGGAGGTCCTAAGGGGAGGTGGGGAGGGAAAGGATTATTTTACTGCAGGCAAAAAGGAAAAGCAGAGTCATGACCACCACATCCTTCTCTGCTGGGAGAAGGCAGTCACACCAAGCCAGACCGGTACAATAGAGTTGCCCTCTCCCATTTGCCAGAAGGAAATCCTACCAATGGCCTTGAAATCCCCTGTGGGGCATTTCCAGAATTCAGTGCTTTGCACCACCTCTCTTCTACAACAAGCTCTGCTTACCTGTTTTACTTTGCATGTTCATTTGGTCCTGGCTCACCTGAAAGCACGTTTGATTTATTCCAGTGCTGTTTACCCATGTTGGTGCTATTTCCCCTTAAGGTAACTACATAAAATTAGTTCCTGTGGAGTGAGTTTTAATGCAAGCGGGCTATGAAGGTTTTTATCAACTTGATTCTTCACAATAATAGTGGTATTGTCAGCCTATAGAGGACCTGCAGGGAGACCCTGCAACCCCTTTTTTATTAGAGACGTTGCATGTGTGGGAGGGATCTGAAGTCCTTTATGAGCAAAATTAACACTCTCTGCAATTACTTGAATTTTTAAAAGGAAACAAACAGTTGGGGGTGTCTGTTCATTTTGATTTAGCTAAAGAATATTTGTACTAAAAAAATCCTTCTCCTAATCTGGCTGCTTTTTCCTTTTTCCTGTCATTGCCCCAGCATGCCTGATACCAACAGCAGTGATGAAGGGCTGAAAGGGGTCGAGGGAACCAGCTGAGGACCTTGAAGTTTACATTAACAAAAAACTCACAGAACCCTAAAGCTCCCCAGATCTCTTGTTTGAACAAGACCTAATGGAGTTTCATTAACCAACACAACTTTGCAGCCAGTGCCAAGCCTTGCATTTAACAGCACTAGTCCTTGCTGGAGGAAATCTCAGCAGTTTACTCACAGCTGGCAGACAGGGTGTTGTGTACATGCTGTCTCACCTGACCTAACACCACCACCTCTTTGGTACTCAACAAAGCTGTGTTCTGACATGAGGGAACACCCTCGCAAAGCTGGGCCAAGAAACACCTTTTTTTAAAAAAAAAAGGAAAAGGTGTGATTAATTAGAAATGTTACTTGCAACCATTGACACTTGAGATGGGCCATCTAAATCCAGTGAGAAACACCAGGCAGTCCGCAGCATGCCTGGTTGCAATTTATGTACCCTCTAATGTATCTGCAAGTGTGAAAACAACTTGGGTTTCAGTTATGCAGCAGTTTTAGCAGCTGGGAGGTGTTGTCTGTTTGCTCCAGGTCCCTGGGTACTGCGGTGAAAGCATCAGGCTGCCAGAGTCAGACAAGCTGCCAGAGGTTAGCTGAAGAGGTTACACCACACACTTCTGTGTCCTCCTGCTTGGGTTATGCCCTGTGCAAGGAAATGTGATGCTCTCCAGGCTGAAACTGAGTGGTCAGATAACAATGTGCAGCCTCTGTCTAGTTCAGGTGCACAGCGTAGTACATATGGGACTTGAGATTCGTAGTCTGTGTCTTTACCACTTAATCAAGAGCTGGTCAAGTAGTTAATTGTTTTCCTTTCCCCTTCAGCACCCACTGGTGACAGATGTTTCCTCCCTGGGGGCTGTATTTCCACTCTTGCGGACTCTCTGGTGCAGTCACAGTTTGCAGCTCTACCACAGCCCTTACAGTGAAAGAGTTTGTTGAAGTAGTCACCTTTTTTTCAGAACAATCTTCTCTGTTGTCAGCTGCTTTGCCTTAGGGCTGAAACTCCCTCTTGTCCCCTAACTAGAAGGGCCACACTGCCATGCCCAGCACAGGAAAAGTGGTTCAGAGCAGGAATGTGAGCACAGCACATCCTTCATCATGGAGCCCAGCAAGCAGAGCTGGCAGGCAGAGGGAGGGTGCAGCCAGATCCAGCAGTGTGGGTGCTTTCCCCTACAGAAACCTCCACCATAAACAGCTCTGGCATGGGAGGGCTGGCTGGTTTTATATCCTCCTGTGAGAATATTGCAGATCTTAGTTAGAGCTTAGACAACGTCTGATTACAGAATGGAATAAGCAATTTATACATGTTAGTCGCAGCTGCCTTAGTAGGAAACCATTAGGCACATTGCTATTTAAAAAAACAAACAGTCCAGAAGAGGCTTACGAAACACAGCTCACCAAAGCAAAAACTACCTTCAAAACTTCTCGTTAGAAACACTGTAGGAGGTTTTAATAAGAAAAAAAAACAGTTTAGGAGGGAGGAGGAAAAGAATTCCACTGGAAAAAATCCCAGCTTGGTCTAGTTTAGAAAAATTCATGCCTGTGTTTTTATTATCTGAAAATTCTTGTTTCATTAAAAAAAAAAAAAGATTCCTTAGTCATATTCCTAGGCATCAGAATTCCACAGTAAGGTCTCCAGTGACTTTCGAAGTCCCTCAGACCTCTGGAGAAAAATGTTAAAGAGAAGTGTAAGCCAGGGTCGTCCACGCAATATAAGCACAAACAGGCTGGAAGCATTCCACCCACCCCTTACCCTCACAGTGGGTTATCTATGTGGCCTCACATGCTCCTACATGGCAGGACTGTTGTTTTCCAAGAATAACCCATATCTTCACTCAACAGCACCTCAAAGGGGCCTGGTTTGCCTGGTCCTCTCCCAGCATCACATTCAACTCATCTGTTTCAAGCACACCAGTGCAAATACTCAGACTTGAAGTGCAAAGAGGGACTGCATTTAGCCAGGAAGGTTTAAGATCCTAGCTATACTTCCAGGCTGAGGTCCCAAGGCACACACCCTGGATGCTAAATACTGCCATGCTTTGCCAGTTAGCCTACACTATTGTTTCTCCCCCTCTTGAACACCAGCCCAGTTCTGACAGTGACTCATATCAGCTTAATCCTAGTTCCAGAGGCAGGAATAATTTTATCCCCATCTGGAGCAACAATGCAGTGCCACAATCCAAATGTTTCAAGGCATGAAGCAAAGAGCATCACATTCATGGGAAAACACCTAGAGGGTCAGCTGAGGACAGCATTCCCTGCAGCCTGAATTTTACTTGAATCTGAGAATGAGACAAGCCTGTTCCCTTGGAAGACATGGCAGAAATCTGTACACGACGAAAAGAAACAAGATCTGACAACACATCATTAAAAATCCACTAACAAGGGTGATTGCTTTGTTTCTTTTTTGTTTATTGTTTTTAAATATCACTTTTTTTTTCTTTCCAGAAGTCATTATGTTCGACTCCATTAACATTCAGGTAAACAAGTGAAAGAACAACAGATGGGCATGATCTTGTAGCACAGGCACAGCCGCTGGGAGCAGGACTTGCCTTTCTTTGCGGCAGCTGAACGTTTCTCTCCCTCGCCCGCATTCCCTCCCTCTCTCTACCAGCAAGGGCGATGGCTGGCAACTGCCGCAGGACATTTTTCTTCAAACACAGCAGGAAGTCCAAGACAGGACAGAGAAAGGCAGGCAGTTGTGGGATCACAGCACTTGGGACTCCCACTTTGCTCTCAGCCAGGCTTTCCCCTGAAGGTGTGGAGAGGCAGGTGGGGGCAGCAACAGTGGCATTACCAGACCATCCACAAAAACCAGCCCAGCCCCCGGCCAGATGGCAGCAGAGGGCATTTGGGGACATTTTCAGTCACTTCAGGAGAAGCCCCTTGAGTGTGTGCAGTACTGCCACCTCCTCCCCCCTGAATTTCAGCACAGTTACTCTATTTTGCAATCCACATTAGCTCCCCCACAGCTGTGCCCCCCTTCCCTTGAGGGTGGGGCACAATTGCAGCAGCCACCACTGCTGGCAAGCAACCTTCTTGCCTTCCCTCAGCACTATTCTGATGCATCCCCAGCCTGCCTGCAGGTCCCCCCTCCCAGAGGCTGTAAAAACCCGTGCTGTTGAAGCCTGGTTCACAAAGCATCCTGGTGTTAAGGTTAACTGGTTGTAAAATTGCAGCAGTTCATCACACTATGCACACTATGAGAAATGTTTATTAAATTGATTTTCGTTTCATTTCTTAAAAAAAAAAAGGCAGAAAGAAGTTAAACACACTGCTTTGTGGCATGCTCCACAGTATGAAAAAATCCCAAGCATTCAGTTAAGCTGTCAGCGGCTCTGTTTGACCTTTCAATGTGGTCTTTGAACTCAGACCTGGACGGTTGACACTCCTCCACCAGCCTCTTTCCTCCTCCCTCCTTCAGCTCACAGCCATTTTCTCAGCTGTCACTAGCTCCAGGAGGGATGTTCCCATGGAGAAGGAGGGGTTTGTATTTACAGCCTGCAATTTAATCTCTTCTTTTTATTTTTTTTTTGGTTGTGGAGGGGAGCAGTACAGGGCACCATGTTGCACACAAATGCTAAGATATGCAGGAGAGGGGCTGAGGCAGAGCAGGGGTCCTACCTAGTGGTTTCCCCCCTTCACCTCAGCCAGCTTTGGGACTGACCAACTGGCAGAAGAGCCCTGTGGCTTTTGGATCCTGAATGCTTGCAATGGGGCAAGTCCTCAGCCCTTCACAGCTCCCTCTCTAGTTTGTGTTAACTCAGGTCCAGCTTCACAGGAGACCCAAGTGGGTAGTTTTTTCTGGCAGGGTTTCTCAGTTACTTCATCATTCTTAAGCATGACAGTTCCTCTCTGTCCCTGGGCTGACCCCTCCTGCTACAGCTGATGACCATTCCATCAAAGGGATTCAGCTGGTAACTCTAAAGAAAGCATTGCCCTCTCCTGCAAACATCCTTCTGTCTCCTCTCCCGTGACCTTCCCAGCTGCTAGCTGCTCCCCTCCTTCAGCACCTTTCCTGCAGCAGCCACAGGAACAGGAGGTGGCCCAGGAAGCTGCCTCTGGAGCTCTCCTCAGTGACAAGCCACCTCTGAAATGAGCCAGAGGGCAAACTGCAGTCCCTGCAGGACAGGGTCTTAGCAAACTTCCTGCTCTTCCTCCTAAAGCTCTCAGATTCTCTCTCCAAGTACCACTTTCTGCCAATTGCTCCTGCCTGGGACAACCCAAACCCCTAAAGGTACACTGTCCAAGGACACACCTGACCTGCATCGAGACCCAGTCTGTCTTCAAACAGAGCTCCAGCTGCATACACAGCATCAACTGAATACTGAACAATATCAAAAATATGGTATAAGGAAAGAAAACAGAACTGAAATGCGTAATGGCATATTTATACACATTTATCAACAGTCAACAAAAAAGGCGGCAAGTTACACATCCATTCTGTATGCTAACAATCTCGATGCACATAGATGTAAACACACATGCTCGGATGATGCGTATACATATAGCCACATAACAGAGTAGATGACCTGAAGGAGCTACGCTGGGGAGCAGGGGAAGGGGTTACCTACTGCAAAACCTCACCTCATTCTCGATGTGCACAACATGGACATTCAGGGCAGTGTTGCTTTAAGGCTATTTCTAAGGCTGAATCTTTTCTTGTCTGACCCCTCAATATGAAGATCTGTTGAAGCACTTCCTCCTCTTACCCAGCACAACTTGAGAGATAGATATATATATATATATATTTACCTATATACTTTTTAAAGGCCCTATATACTAAAAGGCAGGAATAGGAAAGGGGGGAGTCAAAGGGAGGAAAATCTTCTCAATGGATCAGTTTGCCCCAGTGCAGGAATTTTCTATGATGTAGTGGCAATGGCCATGGCAGCCATATGCAGTGAACAAGGTACTAGTTTAAAATGATCAGTGATCACGGGTCTCCCTCCCTATCAGATCTGAAGCTCTTTGTTGCAACAAAGGGGGAGAGTGAAACACTTTAAGAAACAGAAATATTCCTGAAGTGGAGAAAGTGATCACTAATTTAAACTCCTCCCCTTACCTGCTTCAAGGTGGCAAAAAGCTGAGAGATACTGTAATTTCCAGCTCAAGTGCCTGTACGGCTAAGGGAAAGGCTTTGCTTAAAAATATATATCTATAGAACTATACATATAGATCATCTTTTTAGTGACATTCTGATTTTATTACATAGCTCCTGGGTCACTCTCCCCCTCTATCTACATGGTAATGGAGTGGCATACAAAAGAAGCCACATACATCAAATTGATAACCAAAGTTACCAGATCACAAGAATGTGTTTCAACTGGTATGATCTAAAATCCTGAATTCCCTTGATTTTATAAGCTGATCTATTGTTGATATAACTGGAAGGTCTTAAAAATAAACTTTCATTTTTAAATCAGATTATGACAATTTCCCAGCAATATTACAGTGTGCGACAATGTGCCATAATTAAGGAAAATTTAATTGAACAAGACAGCGATGCAAAGATCAAATTTTAAGGATGTATGCATATGGTTGGCAACACCCAAGTGTCATCCTGCAGTACATAAAAGCAGTCTAAAGTCTGCTAAAAGATTTCTAAAGTCAAGAACTATTTTCTTAATGTTTTCTTCTTTTTCCAATATAATTTCTATGTGAGCATTAGTTTAACAGTGGAAAGTTGGTATAGAACTAGACTGTCCCCAAAACATATGTCTACAATGAAATATTGAAGGAGGTTAAAAAAGTAACTTAATTTTCAGTTTATATTTGAAAAACTGGGACGAAAATTCACCCTCTGACCTTTTAATGTAATGAATCAATGGAAATGAGCAAATTTATAAAGTTTAGCCCCAAGGGAAAAAAAAACCTATAAAACCAAAAACCATTTTTACACTTTATAGAGTAAAAAAATTGAAGCATGACCTCTGTTAAGGATTGACCTAACGATGCAAACAGGTTGGAGAGGAACAATGCACCCAAGTTTCCCCTGGGTTACATCGCACCCAGGCAACGGAGGCTGTTTCCTCTCCTCTCTCCCAGGCTTCAGGCAGTCAGCCAGGCTTCCCTGTGGACAGCCTGGAAATGCCAGGGAGTTGGGGTGATGGCTGGAAAAGATGAGTACAAATTAACAAAACCGCTAAAATCTGCTTCAGCATCCAATAAAAAAAGTCAGTAAAACCAAGGCAAAATTTTTCTGGTAACAGGCTGCAGCCTTCTCCTCTGCACATCTTCCACCATTCTGAGTTACTGGGGGTGGGGAAGGGGGAGAAAGGACTTGATCTCCTGCTACAGCAGCTTTCCCATCACACAAAACTGATGTGTAACTAACTCAGCCACAAAGATACGGGAAAGTTTTATTTATTAAACAAACAAAAAAAAAGTACTTCAAAATAAAAATGGTAAGTACTGTATGGTAATATTGGAAGCATTTATATACATAGTTTTCTTTGTCTGTTGTTGAAATGTCTCCTGGTCACTTGGTGGCACTTGGGGTCCCCTCTAGCGCCGTCTTCCCTGCTCCCCCCTTCCCCTCCCTGGCTCTCACGGCTCAGTAGACGGAGCTGTTCCTTATGCCACAGCACAGCACCATGCTCAGGATCATCTCGAAGATCTGTTGAGAGACACAATAGCACCAGTGAGGTGCCAACCAGTATGATGCAGGTCCCCCACTCCATCCCAAGGTCCCCCAATCCACTCTCATGCTAGAGGTAAGGGCAGAGATGCTACATCTTTGCTGCTGTTTTCATTAGGATTTGGCCAATTTGAGATAAGATTATGTTCTCCTGTCTCTCTCTGGCAGCAGCGGTGTTACATTACAAGCTTCCTGGCTGCCAACTGGACAGCAAATGCCTCGAGATTGCTCCAGCATTACAGCCCAGCCTTTGTACAGGCGCTGGGTTACCAGCCCATGCCACCCACCCCTCACTAGGGAGAAAACCCAACATGGCAAAACAAGCAAATCTTTTCCCACTGCAGACCCCAGTAACAGAACACAGCACCCTGTGAAACAAGTGGTTTTGAAGGCAGTGAGCAGGTTTCAATGGTGCTCTGCCCTTCTGGACGGGTTTGCAGGTGGCTCCTGCTCCACTGAGCTTGTCAGGTGCCTCCCCTAACAACTCGACTCCATGGAGGGATAACAAAGCCCTCAGTCTTGCCATGTTCCAGAGCAGCTGAGGTGCCCAGGGCTGGTGCTGCATGCTGAGCTGCAGGGGCATCTGGAGGAGAAGGATGGATCCAGCCCAGCTGGAAGAGGACCAGGGCACCCCGAGGTGGCTTTTCCCCGTCCCGCCATGCTGTCACGCTTACCATGATCACAGCGACCACGACAGCAGCGATACCGATCAGGTACAGCTTCCCAGAGAACAGTTCATCGATTTTTCTGTGGCAGTTTGAGTTCTGAAGCAGAGAACACACTGGTCAGATATCCTGCTTTCCCCTCACCTCCCCTCCACCACCCAGAAAGGCAGGTCAGCTTTCTCACTGTCCTGCTTATGTTCCTAGGTCCTGGCTCCAGGACTTCTGACCAGACTTCAACCCTCCACACCTGCCAGCCCCCTCAGCCAGGAACAGCAAATGACGAACCAATGGGAACATTCAACATCCTTCTACATCATCCCCAAATAAATCTCTACTCTTTATCTAATTCCCAAGAAGTCCCCAAATTTCCTTGGCAGCTGAGGTTTCTCATAGCAGCTGTGCTGACTGAAGAGCCTACCTCAAAAAAGCTTTTCAGGGAGTCCTTTCGGCAGAGGTCATCCCTCCACACGGGAGTGAAAGTTGCTGTTAAAGTATCGGAACCACAGCAGTCCAGCTACATGGAGAGAGGAAAAAAAACCCAACAAAACCCAGCATTAGCAGACAGCAAACACTCATGCAGTGCTCTCCCTACCCTTACACTTCCTTGAAGCCACCCAAGACTGAGGAGGCATCTTGGAAGGGGAAACAAGGGAGGACAATAAGTCACTAAATTAACCCTTTTTTCTTTCCATGCAATGCAGCTGCTTCCTACAGTAGTCCCAGACAGATCTGGCATGGCTATCCTGGAGAAGAGTGAATCCAGCTCTCTCCAGAGATTTTGTTTCCTGCTGAATGGAGCAAGTATCAGGATTAGTTACTCAGAGCTACATCCTTCTTCCACTGAATTTTTATTTAAATCAGGAGTGCTGAAGTAAATGAAAAGCAACTTAATTAGAGCCTGAGCCAGACTTCCCACCACAGTCTGAAGGCCAGAATATTGAAGAGAGTGCAACTCTGCTTCTTGAAACAGCAAACTTGACAGGCTAAGACCTGCATGTCTAAAGCATCACTTGCTTTAGACTCTGGTTTTCCCATTCATTTTCCTGACCTCCATTATTAATTCTCCTTCCTCCCATGTTCTCATTTACTCTGGCAGCAGGAAACTTCTATGGAGAAGAGATTTCTACATGAAACTCAGAAAGCAGGCAGCAAAATCCCAGTGCTATGAACATATTTGATCCAGTTCACTCAGTTCACTCCAGTTCTCTCATAAGCATTAAAATCCCAACATTGCCTTCGTTCCCTGCCCAAGACTTGTAGTTCAACTTATTGCCTCTGCCTCGGTGGGGAGGATCAGTCCACATACAGGGACAGTTGCTCCTGTCAACACCTACCCACAGACAAACCGCCCACAGAAGTTCACCAGCTGTGATCTGCAGCACACCCTCTCCATCAGTGCCAGCTCTGGCTGACTCCATGCAGCCTAAGCAGGACGTGCAGCAAGAGCAGCAACATCTCACCGTTTCATGGAAGGTCTTCACTACGGCTTTCGCGTTGTTCGCGTCCGGTTCTCCCATGAGCGCCTGTTGAAGCGCTTGATCGTAGAACTGCTTCACATCTTTGGCTATCTGGGAAAGACATAGGAAAAACTCTCTTTCAGCCAGAGAAAGAGGAGGAAACCCATCCAGCAGATGTGCCTGAAGGGGACAGATCCCATCTCATGAGACTCGCAGTAAGATGAGCAGTTTTAAAATACATTAGGACCCCCCCCCTTGTTTGCACAGACATGTGAAAAAAGGCCTGTCTTCCATAGGGCTCAAGCCCCTCCAGCTGTAGCATGTTAAGAACAGCAAATATTAAGAACTTCATCCACCAGCCAGCAGATTCCAGCCAACACTATCCAAGGGCTCCACAAGCTCTCTCTAGCAGATAAAGACAGCCAAGGCCTGGAGGGTGAACCACAAGATCTGAGATAGCCTTCACCCCATGTGAACGTGCTTCTGGGCTCAGGAATGCAGAAGAGGCTTGTTCTGAACCACACAACACATAGAGACAAAGCAGGCAGGCAACATGTTTGCCACTGAGGCTGCAGAGGCAGGACATGCTGGAAAAGTCATGAGGAGGTGGGGTGCGCAAGCACGGCCAGCTGTAGGTATGGGCACCTTGGCTTGCTGGTTTGGAGGGGATGGCAGGAATTTGGGAGAGATTGCACACTAAAACCTAATGAGGCAGCTCACTTGGGTCAGGCAGCTTAGGTGCATTTAGGTGGATGTCAAACTCTGGCTGTGTCCCTACCCCGAGCTGGGCATCCCTGTCCTGTAAGTGGTTATGTGAAAAGTTTCATCCATACTCTAACCCTGCCACTGGCTGGTGAACTGCAGCCACCCATGGGGGTCTGCTCCACAGTGCAAGAACCTCCTGATTATCAGGGATACTGGCCTTGTGATTTCTCCTTTAACGCCTTCCAATAATTTGGAAGAGACAGATGAAAGGAGGACGTGCAAGAGAAGGAAAAAAAACCCTATATGAGCAAGAAAGGGAAAACACTTTCTAGAACATCTGCTCTTGGCAGCACAGACTGGATTAGCACATGAAAAAAGAAACTGCAGCAAGAAGGAGCATGATTTCAATCAATTATCCCAGAGTTCCTTTGTCACTGCTCAAAAAAGTTTGCTTTGGAGGGCAGTGTTCTCCAATCAAACCATTTGATTCTGGTACATGAAAAAAGTATAAAAATAATCCTACTGATTCTAAAGCATCTCCAAGAAGGTAGGCTAAGGGAGACACTGCCTCCAGCTTTGTGGAAGAGTGTCCCTGCTGGAAGCAGCTCTTGATGTCTGGGATCATTCTGCACTTCCCTCCCAGCTTGCATTGCTCTCAGCCAAGGCAGGGAGAAGCAACCCACCTGCCTTGTGAGCAGAGACTTCAAAACAGCCCATTCATCATCAAGGCTGTAAAACCAGCTGATGCCAACAGGCTGCCACCCTTCATTTTAAACTGCAAAATTAATTTTAGGGGCTGAGGTCATCGCTCTTGTATTAGCAAATCCTAAATTTCTCAGCTTTATGCTCTAATATCCAAGCGCCTTCTCCCCAGGACAGAACACAACAGCCATGGGGTATCTCCTTACTCAGCCTTCACTTTTTTTGCTGTTGGTTGCAGTTGCACATCTTGGACTCTTCAGGATTCACAAACTAACATCTGCGGGAGGCACAGCCCCTCTGCAGAGGTTAATTAGTTCACTAAAGTTGCTAGGAAACAGCACCCTGCCTGCATAATAATATGTTTAGCCACAGAAGAGTTTATTCCAGTGAAGTCATGCTCTCTCCCGCTGAATGACTACACGGGTGTTCCCATTCAGGCCAAGCCCATCAGCCATGGACTAAATGCATGTGAAAGCTGAGCAGGCCACCACCTACTTACACAGCTGGCTTTCGTCTCTTAGTCAAGTAAACACATTTCCTACTCTGCCAAGAGAGTCTAACCTTGGCTTTGAGTACAAGCAGTCCCCTTCTCTCCTCCAAACCCTCGAGGCCCAATGATCAACACCCAGCCCGCTGCTTGCTGCAGTACAGCCATAGCTCCCATACACGGACAGTTTTGCACTTCGAGATGAAACTCTGCATGTCTGTGAGCACATGTGACCGTTATGAAAGGAAGGTGAGCAGAAACAGAAGGTGAAAAGCTGCAATTTTCAGTTCTACCCTTTAGTTCACCCCCTCCAACCAGAAAACCTCATCCGAGCGGTCCCTAGAAGGGAGCCTGGTACAGACAGAGGGTTTGTACCCCTTGTGCGTGCACAACTTATGGATCAGCAGCAAGCCCAGTCCTGGCAGACAAACAGCCCAAAGCAGGCTATATGATACTGCTGAACAGTAGGAAGCACCAAGCAATCCTGTTAATGCTGGCTCTCCCCGTACGGTATTCCCTCCCTTTGGCACTATGCGGCTGGGTTCACTCTTTGTTCCTTGGCACCTAGGATGTGCAGATGGCTTTTCTTCACGACTTCATGCATGAATCAACTCACTCTGTGACTGACAGTGTGGCAGCACGGAGGAGACCCAAGCGAGACAGGCTATTTTTATTCTAGACATTGCACTACATACCCTAAGGGGCAGCTGCTACTGTCAAGTGCTCACATTTAAAGTTCATCAGCCCGGCCAAGAGGAGTTAGGTGACCTGCCCAGGTCACATCACTAATCCAAGCCCCCATGACTCGGTTTGGGAGCAGCTTGTAAGCAAAACAGTTTGTGTCAGGATCTGCTGTGGTTCTGCCCAGGCCTCCCAGTCCCACAAACACAGGTATCAGAGTTGTCTTACCTGGTCTTTGTTGACAAAGCCCCAAATTCCAGCCGCAACTTCGCAGGCAAACAGGATCACCAGGCAAGTGAAGAACTGCAAAGACAAATCAAAAGAGGGGTCCTTAACATATCTGGCTACAGGCAAAAGCAGCAATTAGGTGGGTAGAGGTGTGGTTGTACTGACAGAGATCAGAGCAAGGTGTCATCTGACTTCAAACCATTTTATCTCTCATACACACACTTAGCCCAAACATGTTTTCCTGTAACTCATTGGATGCCACCCCATGTCCAGGCTTCCCACTGGATGGCTGACCAGGGGTTAGAAAGCCTTTCCCACAAAGGTATGGCAGGGATGAAGATGCCCTGAGCACCACAAGATATGTTGTTCCTCTGCATACACCTGCAGGACCCTCCAGACAATGTTCCTGCTCTGCCACAAGTGCTCCAAGGACAGGAATTGCCAGTGAGGGGTTAAAAGCACATTTCAGCTGCTGAGGAGCTGGGGATGTCAGGGTGTGATTTATGACCAGCTCTCCAGCATCCACAGCCCTGCAAGGCTACTGCAGTTTTTTGCATAAATACTAACACGGACATTTTCCCACAGTCCCACCCTGTTTGTACAATTCCAGCAGTCCTCCCTGCCACCCCCCCCAAAGACTCCCTCCATCTTTTTGTTCAGAACACATTGTGATGGTTGGTCTGTTAGACTAGGAATGGGAAGCTGTAAAGCTCATACATCGGAGTCAGGTGAGAAGGCACAGAGAGGCACGCTTCATATGCAGCCAACATCACCTCTGTGACAGTATCACTTAGTGGCTTCTTCCTGGGAAAAGCCCCAAAGCAGGAGAGGTGCCATGGAATTAAAGATGCAAAAGCCCCTGGCTCCTGGGCAGTCTCTGTTCCAGACACATTCAGGACGTTTTCTTCAACAACAGAGGAAACGGGAGTTTCCAGAATGATGCCATGACCTGGCTCTCATGTGCAAGAGCAAAGGGTTATCAGCAAAATGGAAACAAGACTATTAACCTGATAACAGGAAAGGACTTCCAACATCCTTGTCCAGTTCCTGAACAACCAACTCCTGTGTTAACATCTATCTATCCCTGATTCCGTAGGAATATCTTTGGGGGACTGGGTCCCACATCGCCCCAAGGACTCACATCACCCTAAATTGTGGGCATGATGCCACTCTAATTCTCTGGTTAAGCACAAGGGCTCATTCTTGCAGTGGTTACCCTCCAGTGAAGGATGGCTTGTTTATCCCAGATTTGCAGCCACAACTTCCTGCAGACTCAGTTCTTCTGCAAGTTGGCTGCAGAACACCAAGAGATGCAGCTTAATGCTATGGGAACACAGTGATGTTCCTGGCCAGGCAGCTGGATGTGTCCCAGCCCCTTCCCAGGGAGCAGAGCCTGCTCCATGCCAAGTGGCTCCCTCCTGCCTTCCTCGGGTCTTGTCGCTCAGCATCCATGATGCCTTTGACACAGGATTTTGATAGTGTGGAGCTTCCTGGTACTTTTCCCTTCTGCAATAAGCCCATAGTCACTCCATCAGCAAGCTGAAGGAGCAGGGAGTGTGGCTGCTTCCCTGCAACACCCTGAGGACGCTGCCTGGAAAT
The DNA here is from genome assembly GCF_003984885.1 of Neopelma chrysocephalum. Classification (NCBI taxonomy): domain Eukaryota; kingdom Metazoa; phylum Chordata; class Aves; order Passeriformes; family Pipridae; genus Neopelma; species Neopelma chrysocephalum. The sequence goes on from NW_020897693.1 coordinate 8,324,616, forward strand.
GTCCTTGGAGCACGGTGGGAGCCTTGGCCAGCGGAAAGTGTCCTTACAAGGCATCTCCAGCCTTCTCTTAGCAAGCCAAGGTGTGAGCAAACACAGACAGCTCACAGCAGCTAGAGCTACTAATTTCAGCCAAAGCAGACGGTTTCCCTGTCGGGCCTCAGGTACGTTGTACCATCTGCCCTTCTAATCCTCTTTCCAACTTCAAGAGGGAGTGAGGGGTAATTCAGGGTCTGTAATCACTTGCATTAACAAAATAAATTAAAATCCAAAGCTGCCAGACCTTGCTACAACAAACCCCGTCAGATTTGTGTGCGGGCTCCTCCTATTCCCAGCAGCAGGGATAATGCCTACAAACTCCTACAGCAGCTCCCATCCACTGACGTTCAGAAGCGCTTTATAAACACTGGGGAGAAGCACCCCCTTCTAACTGGAAATCAGCAGCAACCAGAGGTGAAGTAATCTGCAAGAGCAAGGGAAAGCAGCTCCATTTCCCTCTGTCCCAGCTGAGTCCACACCCATGAGTCACTACACCACCACAAAGAATCCTCCAGCCCAATGAAGCCAAGCGCTAAAAAGTCATTCCAATTTAAAAAAAAATTTAAAAAAATTATGTTTTACCCCTCCAGTTTTATTTTTTATGCATCGAGTTTAAAGCTGAACCACATGTGAGAACTTGCTTTAAATAAATGGGTCTCCCTTGCCCTCAAGGCAAAGGCTTTTGGTGTGTCTATAGTTTATACAATTAAGTTCATCCCGTGCCAGGAATCTCAAGCTGCTGCCTCAAATCAAGGACACCTGTAGCACTTTAGTAATGGATTTTCCAGGACGTACCTAGATGTTCTTACTAACATATTGTGGGAAGCCTTTGCTGTTTCCTTGTCCAAACAAATAAAAATAGTAGATGATTCCCTAAAAGAACTGGAATTGCCACAGGCAGCCTTGAGAAGGAGTGAGAGGGGAAGCTGTAGAGGACACTAGGTAAGAAAGAGGGTTTAATGGGTGCTTGGTAAGACAGCCAGACCATGGGGGAGATAGAAGCAAGGGGAGGGTTCACATATAACAGAGGAAATGAGTCTCTAAGAGTCCTGCTGATCTCACCCCTTCTGCTATGCTGCTGGCTTCACCCTCTTCCCTGCAGCCAGGCACAAGCAAGAGCCTGCCAGCTCAGCTGGAGCTCCATGGGCTGGACAGAGATGCCCTTGGCCAAACAGCGCTGCCTTGCTCCTTGCAGAGGTCACCTAGTTCCCACCTCCATGCTCACATATCCTCCCAGTCCCGTTTGTCGGAAAAGACCCCAGCAAGGAAGGCACAGCCATGTGATGCCTGGCAGGGAGATCGTGGTGCCAAGTAGCTTCCAAAGCTTTGTGCCTCTTACCGTTCCCAGAAGACACTGAGACTCCTGAATAGCACCGTAGCATCCCAGGAACCCCACGAACATCATAACAGCTCCAACTGCGATCAGGATGTAGATTCCTGCAAGGGAAAGTGAGACACGTTACTGCAGAGCTCTGCACAGCAGCATCTTAGTGCCAGGCCAGACCTTCTGGCTGCCCAGGGCGGATAACTACAGGTGTGCAGGATTAAGGCCGAAGAGGTATGAGTAGAGGTGGCAGCAGACATAGTAGAACACAACGTACATGAGTTGGGTCTCAAAGTGTTTAAAGCTACTAACACCAAAACTCTAATAACTCCATCACCTCCCAAATCAGAGGAAACAGAGAGCTCAAGCAGTACTAAACAGAGGATGTATCAGGAAAGAGAAGGGCTTTACAGCGTCCTCAAAGCTGTAGCAGGGAGTTCCCCTGGCATGCTGTTTTAAATATTTAAGGAGAGATGAAAATGATTAGTTAGCATATCTTTTAAAATAAACAGTAAGGCATATGGTTTATTTATATTTAACATCATACAAATATTGATTTGGCTAACATTTTAAAGGCATGTGAACCACAAACTTAAGGGAACAGCACTGCTTAAGCATCTCATGTAATAAAATCTGACTTTTTTGTTATAGGTTCTTCAGCGAATATGACATTTTTTACTTGAACTTACTGAATTTGCATAGCCAACTTGCACTATAACTAGTTCAAAGCTTGAAATGAGGCATCGGGAGTGGTTCAAAAAACACAGGAATGGAAGTTTATTCATTCGGGAAACAAGAGCTGGCTCAAGGCTCAAGTCTGCTGCCATGAGTAATCACCATGGTCTCAGCAACCACGAGACCGAGACTGGTGAAGCCATAGTGATAACTCAGCCAAACACTCCCAGCTCAGTTAAATTTGACACAGCTTTCTCCTGGTGTATCCCTTATATTTAGTGCATTTTTGGCTAACTAATATTCTCAAGTATTGTGGTTCTACTACTCTCTAAGTGAATCCTACTTCTCATCCAAAAGCAATTTGATACATGTAAAAAATAACCAAATAATTACAAATGAGGCAAGACTGCAGTCATTTTTAAAGGACAGTGAGAAAAAAAAAAAGGTATCATGATGAGAATAAAAGAACATGGGACATCTCACAGGTAACAGCAAGACAGTGCTTGGGAGACACATTCCTTCAGTGAAATGTTTTCTTCTGCTAAGAGACAAAATGTTTAGTAGTTATTAATCAGTCTGTCAGCTCTCCTTTAGGAACAGCCCTAACATATAAACAGAGCTCAAGATTAAAATTGCTTGTACATGCTCGTCATGTTTAAGATTTTTCTTATCTCTGTAGCTTTTAAACAATCTTCTGATAATTAAAGTGCAAAGTCTAAAGGGCGTGCACTGAGAGCAGAGTCAAGTCAAGTAAACCATTCTCTAAAACACCAGATACATAATAATGGTCTTGACTTGTTTAAAATTCCCTTACGGATATGTCAAACTTGGGGGAGGGTAAACTTTGGCTCCCACTTCTTCCCTCTTTAAAACAAAAATCACCAGCACCCGAACAATGCAAGCACTGATGCAAGGGCCGACTCAGCGAGAGGCAGTGACGGATATGCCACCCCAGCACGTCTGGCGCTGGGACTCTCCGGACGGACGGTGTTTCTCACCGGCACCGCACTCGCGCTATATTTAGGTGCCGCAGGAGGGAGGAAGCCAGCTGCAAGGGAAGCACCGGCACAATGGAGCATGCTGACCCCGCAGGAAGCCCCTCTTCACAAAACTTGACGGCAGCTGTGGCCGGAGACACCAACATCCTTGCAGCAATGCTGCCAGCAAAAGGGGAAGGAGGCACGAGTTGCATCTCCTGATGTGAACTGAAGGGATTTCAACAGCACCCAGTAGCCACAAAAACCCAACAGGCAACTGGGTTGTTGAAGCTTCCCAAGTGGGGGTGAGACACCTCCTTACGTGAGGGTGCAAAAAGAAGGGAAAAGCAAGCACAAGAAACCTCCCAGGAGAGTTTCTTGGAAAGGACAGGCCAGCAGATAAAGTTTTGTGGTTTTATCGCAACGGCTGGAGATGACATGAGGTGGAGCGGCGGTGGCAGCTGGGCTGAGCTGTATGTGGGGTAGAGGGGCCCCAAAGGGGCTGAGGAGGCACGAAGGAATTCTGTAAAATGAAGGCTGTCTGCTGAACACCTGCCAAGGCCAAAAGAGACTGATGGAGATTGTCAGATGCTACATAACTGCTGTCTCACAAAGAAGAACAAATCAGTAGTGGTGTCTCAAAAAATAGTCTACTTATTGTCACCAGGATCTGCTAATGCCCAAGAACTAGCCCTCACCACACCAGCTTGTACCAGTGAAGCTGCTGATTTGGGTTTTCAACCCAAACCATGTCTGGTTTTTGCATTTTACAGCCCTGGGTGACTCAACTGGAGAGTCTTCATCACAAGTTGCTTTGGGAAAATGAACTTTGCTCACCCCTGAGTGCAGCAGTTTCTGACTTCTTCTCCCATTAGGACAGCAGAGAGAAGACAAAGCTGAGTTGGAGGCAAGTCATTTCCATGTCTGAGAAGTCACTACTCATGATAACCAGCCCAGTAGATGGGTAGCAAAGCAGACGCAGCATATCTGGAGACCAAGCAGCATGATGCTGGGACCCCATCGACCAGGTCACTCCCATGGATGGACAGAAGATTTTATTCTCAAATTCTTCAAAATAATCACTGAAGGCAACTTCCAGGTTGAACAAATATAGTCAGGAGATCACAGAGTCATAAAGTAGCCCAGGTTGTAAGGGACCTCAAAGGATCCTCAAAGGTCCACCTTTTGTGCGAACGGGAACCTAGTTGAGACTATGCAGCACCCTGCCCACTTAGATCTTGAAAACCTCTAGTGATAGGGACTCTATCACAGCTCTGGGGAGGTTGTTCCAGGGAATGATTGTTCTCACTGTAAAAAATATTTTTCTGATATAGAGATCACATAGAAGCCACTGGTGGCTAGGAAAGTCCTGCTCTGAAAACTAGGAAATGAAGGCCCAGTGAGAACCTCAACTGATGGAGGAGACCAAGAGGAAACATGGATATTTGCTGTTTTAGGAAAGTCTTCCAGTGGCCTCTGTACTTGCTTCTTGCTGGGGTTTCTGGCAGCTTCAAAAAACCAAAACCAAAACTGACCTGCTGAACTCCAACCCCAGACAGGCCATGCAGACCTTGAACTGTCCTGGCTTCCCGCTTCTCTTCCCGCTCACGCTTCACCAGCTCTACTGTCAAGCAAGGAAACAGCAAGAAGGAAAGCAGGGAAGGGAAGAAGATGTGCACCATGTGCAGCTTCCTGACCAGAGCCCAGCGGATGTGACTGGTGGGGTGGGAGCAGTAGGAATGTGCAGCCAGGCGGGGGAGAGGGCAGTGATGACTGGCCTGATCTCAGAAAACCACAAAAAAACCCTGGAAGGCTTTTGGAATAAAGGCCAGCTTCATTCCCAGGCACAAACAAGTGGCCGTTATGGAGTTGCCTTTTGTTACTGAGCACTACAGCCTCCTGGGATGCAGCAGAACAAGACTCTGCTCCAGAGTTTATTTAAAAACAAGCACAAAATATTTAATGCAACAACAGCATCTTGTACAATGAATGCTGGCGGTGTTTCTCCACAAAATGCTATGCTGAAGGCTGAGAAAGCAAATGAAGGCAACCAAAGTGCCCAGCCACATGCTTTGAATGGTGTTTGTTTTCCCACACCCATCCTTCCCCTCAAGGGATGGGGTTGATGGGGGATTCTCTGCCTCCCGACTGGGTGCCAGGAAGCTGGGGGGCTGTTTCAGAGCAATCACAGCCCAGACTGGAACGACCAAGCCCTTTTCCCAGAAAGCAGCCTGACACATCTTAGCTTTCATTCCTGGCACACAGGGCTGATGACGCATAGTGTGGTTTTGGGCTCCATGTCTGAGCAAGGCACCTGTCATCCCCATCATGAATGGCACATTATCCTCCTTAAAGTCAGAGGAGATTCCCCCCAACTCCACAAGCCTCCTCACTATGTAAGCACCAGAGACTGGTTAATTCCTGCTAGCCTGTCATGGATGAGGAACTCTTCACTAAAGTGGTATTTGCTCCTTTGGGGCTCCATCCAAACTGGCACAATTTGGCATAAGCAAGGCTCCATCTGCCTTTCACATGCCACTTCCCAGCTCATTTTTATCACAGCTTTCTCAGGGGTTTCAAAACAAGAAGCACTGTTTGCCATAAACAAAAAGTAAAATGAGAGGGGTATAAAATGCAAACTGCAGTGCCTACAGCCATACTGCTCCCTCACACATCATAATCCTGGAAACAGCTGGAGCTGAAGGAACAGGTACAGTGAGCAAATCACGTACAGGTATTCATGGTACAAATGCATCTCCACATCCTTAAGCAATGCTACAGTGTGATTTCTAGCCCTATGGCACGGTTCTCTGATAAGGCAGCAGCAGGCAAAATTGCTAAAGATGCCACATGTAATCAGGCACCCACCAAAATAAGCTGTGAGCCTCAGGATCTGTATCTCAGAGTTTGGGAAGTCAGAGGAGCATTCGCAGAGATGGGTGGGGTCAATACTGCCTGGAGTCCTCCTACTTCCTTTTGAGATGGAGCCTTAAAGCAAAAAGCTTTAGGAAAGAGGCCAACCACTCTTAGCTTCATCTCCTCACCTGCATTCAAAGGAGGAGCACAGGAGCTCTTTGCTCCAGAGCATCAGGATGATGATCAGAAAAAGTAGCAGCAGTGGACCAAACATCATCCCCCTCTTCCCCAGTACAACCAGGGCATGTGCTGCTTTGGGCTGCAGAGATCTCCTAAAGCATTAGCCACATGGAAAGCCCCCAAATATCAGAGCCAGGGAACTGATAGTAATTGAGCGCTTCTCTTGGTATGGTGCCAGGTGGGAAATGGAAGAAAAGCAGCCAAGAGGCCAGCTTAGCTCCCAGCTCAAGCAGATGATACCTCCATGGCCCTTTACCTGCAGACCAAGTAGGAAGCAGAATGCTCAGCTCTGAGAGCCGGGAAGGGAGAGAAAAAGGCAGTATTCAGTGTCAGTACTAGCCCTGGCATTAAAGCAGCATAGCTGGTGCTGGCAGGGTTGTAAAACCCATGTCCTGTCCCTGCTGAGAACTAAAGAAAACAAGAAAAAATAAACAGTCTTAAAAAAAGGACACGATGAAAAACAAATAAAAGGAGGAATAAGCACAGGAGAGTCCCTCTAAAACAAGCAGGGAGCAGGTCAGCCCTCCTCCCGTGCCCCACCATCCCCATCAGAGATGCTGTGCAGCTCCAGGCATGGGCAGTGCTGGACAGTGCCCTACCTCTCCCCCCATTTCAATCCTCTCCCAACAGCTTTAAGTCGTTAGGCTAATGGAAGCCAGTCACTTCCCCCAGGTCACCATGGCAATGTTTCCAAAAGACAAAAAAAAAAAAAAGAACCCCCCCCAGCATCAACACCATGCTTCCTGGGAAGGCAGGGCAGCTCTCCAAGCTGTGCCTGCCCTCCCCATGGGATGGGCTTTAAAAAGGGGCTGAGAGCAGAGGGGAAAAGAGATTTTAGTGTTTATTCTCCTAACAGGCTCCCGGGGGAAGACTCTGCACATCCAAGAGTTTTGCAAGCCTCTGAGGAAAGGAGGGAGGTTTCAGTGCTGTTGCTCCTGGCCTGGAGATGCTGAACATCACTGGTCTCACTACCATGGTTGCTGCAGGGAAGGGTGGGACCATCATACAATGGTAGGAGGGACATTCCATCCTGGAAGAATGCCCTCTCTGTAGCCAAAAACATGACCACGATGTTCTTCCTTGCAACTTGGGGACAAGATTCAGGCAGGGAATGGAAAGTCCCTCCAGGACAGGGTTGAGATGAGAAAAGGATAACTGCATAAGCCGGCCAGCAAGGGAGGGTCTCCCAGACATTTTTGTCCTGTTGGCTGATAGAATTGGCCCAGCAGAGCTGACAGTGGTTTCTTGAAAGTGGGGTGAGAGAGAGGGGGGCTGGAAAAAGAGAGGGTTTGCTGGAAATGGACAAGTGGGAAGCCCCTCCATTCCCCTCCGCCCCCTTTCCCAAGGAAAACATTGTTGCTCTGTGGCTGCTAATGACTTCCAGATGGAGCAACAGGGTCACAAAACATGGAGGGCTCTCCCGGGGCTCCGTGGTTCACACGGGGAGATGAAAGCCTGTACATGCTGCCCTCATCTGCAAGAACAAGGCAAGGAGGAAGCAACAGACACCTCCCTGTCAGAAAAGCAAAGGGGTGGTGGAGAAAGCCCCAAAGAACATCCTCATATGCACACACTTGTGCCCAAAACAACTGCACACAGATGCCACAGTCAGATTTTTTCTCTTCTGCCTATTCCACTGGAAAGGGATTAGAGTTTTGTAAAGTCAGCATACCTGTGAAAGCTGGGAGGAGGCCTATGGCACGTCTCCAATACTAGGGTGGACAATAGTGGCACAGCACAGGAGGCTCAGGTTGAAATATGCTGGCTCATCCTCTGCCCCAGCTACAGTACTTCTGAACACCTCTATGTGACCTGGGGTCTCACCCACAAACAGAGCACAAATCCCACTGGAGGATTCCTTGTAGGCTTTGCATGCCTTAAACACGTTGCAGTTTTCAAAGGAAAACTGTCAAAGCTACAGGTTTGAACAGCTCTGAAGAGCAAGAAGCCACTCTGGCACAGGTCTGGGGCAGCAAAGCCAAAGGGAGGGAACAAAAGGAAAAGACAAGTACATTATTTGTAGTTCGGTAGATCTGAAGCCAAAATAACCCGATGGTACCAATTATTTAAAGTCATAACCAGTTTTAGTCTGCAGAGTAAATGAATCTCAGGGGTTGGTCGTGATGAAGGTAGACCGAACTGCAATTAAATAGAAATGCAATTAAATAACATGCTGATTTTTTAACAGAAATTGAATTCTATGATAAGAATACAAATAAAATGATTGTACTGTCAAATACATGGTATAAGCCAGATACTTAAAGAAAAGTATTGACAAAGTGTTTTGCCTTAAAACTGCTATTTTAAAGAGAATCTGACAGCGATTAGAGAAAAATCCAGAACAAGTAAAAAAACTACCTTTTTTTTCCTTTAAGAGACTAAATAATTAAATTGTCCTTAACTGTAAATAAGTTTATTTCCAAGACAGAAAAATGCATGTACTTATATTTTTAAAAACACATGTATTATTTTTTAAATAATCCATTTTCAGTGTGGTCCAAGGCCAAATGTAAACCTTGGTTTCGAATGCCAAGCACGCAAGCCTGGCCACTGCTCATGTGTCTGCTGGCAAATCTCCGACACAGGGAGCCTTGACAAAGAAGAGCACAAATGGGTGAGAGAAGAACCCTGTCCTGAACCAGCTGCATGCATCTGCAGGGATCACTGCAGCACCTCATGCCAAAATTGAAGGTGGTTTTTCACTAGTGTTCATTACAGGACCTAGAGACCAGGACTCTCAGGCTCTTCTCTGGCCCTTTCACAACAGGTTAAGTAAAAGATTTGCTGTTAAGTCTAACCCCGTGATATACAGAAGTTGGCACCATCTCTTAAAGATGCCTAAGATTTCCAGAGGGATGGGGACAAGGATGTGAGCACCAACAGAAACCAAGACTTTCTCACTGCTCATGGTAGGTCCACACTCACTGTAGCACTGCTGACTTCCAGAGCCTTTGTAACACATCAGAGCTCTGCACAACCCCCTCTGCAATGAAAACCGCCCTGAAACCTCAGAAATCACTGCTTTTTGTCCAAGGCAGTCCTGAAAAGGCTAATTAAGCTGCTGTTATGGATAGAAGGCAGAGTTCCTCCATGATCACTTAGCCAATGCAGGTCTATTTGGATGATGGGCTGGGATGCTCTGCACTGATGGCCCCATCTAGGACCCCTGGCAAGAGCAGACAAAGCACCCTCACATGCTGTAAGGACAATGGGCAAACCTGGGGAAGATGAGACACATGTCCTGATGCCTACCCACCAATGCACCGCTGCTTAGCAGGCCCTGCTCTCTGCAAGGGTCACATCTCCCTGACCCAGCAAAACCTCATGACATGACTTCCAAAAATCCAGAAGACACCTATGAAAGCTTGCCAGCAGCTGCAGTTCAACTCAGATGTGCACTCATTTGTGAGAAAGACTTCAAAGCCTCCCTGTGCTTTCTGGCCCATTTATTCTAGCCCAGTCTGCGTGAAAAAGCAGCTTGAACTCATTTCCATGGCAGAAATCATTATCCTGAACTGTGTGTGTACAGAGGAGGATGGTGAAGATGGTCTGTGATTCACCTTGTTAGAGAGCCTGCATTCCCGTTAGCTGGTCTCCCTGGCCTCTCCTCAGCCCCTCGGCAGCACTCCGCCTTGCAGGCACGCTCACCACCTCACCATTAGTCTGAAGCCATTGCTGCCCTCAGCTGTCCTCTGCCTTGTCTTTCTCAGGTTTTGCTGCCTGACCAGCTTGGGAGCCAGTCATCAACCTGGTATCTAGGGAACTCCCCCCACCAAAAAACACAAAACCTCCTCTTGCCTTTCTTTTGGGCCAGTGATACCCAGCAGGATGGCAGGGAAGGGGAGCAGTGGCAGCAGCCTCAGTGGCCAAGTTTAACCCGTATGCCTGCCCAAAACCTCACGCCCCTCCCCAGGGCTGTTGGTGCCACCATGCTCCAGGGAGGAGACATTGCCCTGCAGTGCAGATTAACTAATAAAACACAAAAAACCTAAATGGGAGCAAAATGAACCCCTTCTTCACCCTGAAAACTGCAGGGAAACCGCACCCCAGCTCTGGAAAAACCACCCTCAGTCACTCTTCATCGTGGCTGGCCCCACTCCCAGGGCCGAGCTAATTAGAGCCACTGGTCGTATCACCCTGTCACTTGCTGTGAGCTGTTGGAGGCAGATTTCCTATTTTGGATCTGGCAGGACAGAGTGAAGCCGAGACCATCCAGCTGCCATGCTCCATTCCTTGCCAAGCAGCTTGAGGGAAAGCACAGGAAGGGCAGGCAGCAGGGGCGAGCACCCAGTGATGCTCCCAGCACATGGGCAGCCCAGCAAGGGCAAAATGTGAAATCCTGGCATGGGGATTTAAGGGAAGTAAGAGCTGAGGCTTTTGTCCCCAACCTCCTCAAAGCATTTCACCCACAGCAGCCATCTCCAGGCATCACATAACCAAATCCCTGAAGGATGGGGAACCTGGCTTTTTCCTCCCACATTATCTTCACTGTCATCCCACCAAGAAAGGACAAAAGCAGTAAGTCCAGTGTCACTTGCCTCTTTAAGAACCCCAGGGGCTCATAAAACTGGTAACACCACAGCACTAACTTGTTGTAGAGATCAGACTGTTCCAGTTTGTACTGGTATCTGCAGAGAGAGACCAGCTCAGCCTTTTGCTATGGGCTCTCATAACACATTGATTCACAGTTTTGTTGTTTATTTGTGATTTTTTAATGGCACTTTATGTGCAGGGTCAATAAGTACCTGAGAAGTGATTAACCAGTTGTTAGCAACTTATCAATGCTTCTAGCTATCCTGAAGGATGTTTTCTGCCTTGTGACCAACACCTTCCCAACCTCCAGAGAGACAGAGCTTTCCAGGTGTAGTATTATACAAAGGCAAGAAGAATTTTAGTTTTTCAAATACAAATAAAGCAAATAAATGCCTATCAGACCATAAGCCTAGCTCAGACGAAGAGCAAGTAATTTCCTTTATAATCATGAAAGCATGAAACTACTGTGCTCCAGCTATCCCCATCCCTCGTCCCACTTAATCTTTACAGCACTGAAGCAGTTAACTTCCCATTTGCTGGAGCATTGGGTCCGCAGCCAAAATGGAAGTGCCAAAAGCCAAGACTGCAACAAGTGGTTAGGGGATCAGACAGTTTGCACGCCGTGCTGAGGAAAAGCCCATGAACAAGGGTTTGTTTAATAACCTCCCAAGCCAGCCCACAAGACAACTCGTTGGATGCAGTGCCAAAGTGCTGGGGAGGAGGGGTAGCACTTGTGGGAAACTCCAGCCCCCAGGAGCCCCCTCCCTGTGGGCTGGATAGGCGAGCAGGGGGAACAGCTGCCTGCACCCGGGGGGACTGCAGGGATGGCTGCTGCGACAGTCCTGTATGGAAGCTGAGAGCAAGGATTGCTCCTCTCCTCCTGCTCCTGCAGCAGCCTGAAGGCAAATAAGCATCACACCTGGTACCCTGTAGCTGCCCTGCTCCCCATATCCTCTTTCTTCTACTTCCCCATTGCCCTCAAATCCCACATGCCAACCAGCTGCATTCGTTATTTTTCCCCATCTGGTAACACACAGATGCCCTGGGAAAAGAGTCTGTAACAAACAGCTGCACCTTTGAGGCAGGGAAAAGGACACAGAGAGAAACAAGGAGACACCAAACCGCTGCTTTCCTACTTCCCCTTCGCACTTGGTACCAAGCCCATGATGGAAGTTTTCCTCCTCTAACAGTGTTTATTGCTTCCCCCTGTCCTGCAGTGCCGTGGCAGAGCCTGGCTAGCCTTTAAAAGCCTCCTGACAGATCCCAGGACCAGCGCCCTGTGCCAGACACCAAAAAGTGGTTTGCAAGGGGCGGGGGTGGGGAAATCAGCTCTGGAGGCCAAGCTCAGAGATGTTCCCATTCCCAAAGCTGGAACATTGTGTGCGTGTGTACATTGGATGCCAGACGAGAAAAACGAGGGAGTATCAGTCGTAGGAGGGAGGAAAAATAGGGGTTGAAAAAAAAAAGCAAAAAGAAATCCCAGCCTTCAGACTCCAGAGGTCTGGCTGGGAGAGGCAGCAACTGAAAGAAATGCTCTTCTGTTATTACTGCATGGAAATTACAGCTGCCAGAAGGAATCCAGGCCAATCTGTTGCTGAATATAACTTTTAAAAGACAGCCAGCCTCAAATCATGGGCCATTCACGGGTGTTGGAAAGCCAGTGTGGTGGTGGGACCCATGGTTCATTCCCCACTGCCTTCTAAATAGCAAAGGCCGAGGACAAAGACAAAATAAAAAGGGGTGGAAGAGTAAAAGATGCCCAGCAGGTGGGAGAGAAGGACTCTACCCCATGCTCCAGGTCCCCCAAGTTTGGGGAGAAAGTGTTAACTAGGGAGACATCAGTTGTTGGCCCCCCAAAAAAAGGAGATGTTTGGGCTGGTTCCTGGAAAGGGGAGAGTTTAACTTTATACAAGTTCTGTTTTCTCTCTTTAAAACTGAGATCTACAAAGGGGAAATGCTGGGTGTGAGGCATCAGAGTAGAGACAGCAGGAGAGGGAAACCCACCAGTATTTACAGCAGGAGCATCTTCTGTAATCAGGCACAGCCAGGGAGAGGGCTCAGGCATGCCATTTCATGGGCAAGCAGGGAAACACAATGGAAAACCTTTCCAGAAAGTAATTTTAGCTACAGGTGAGAATAGGACATCAGATGAGACGATGTTCCCAGCCCCGTCGGTTTGCGCTCCAAGCCAGCCCCTGCCTGGCAGCCAGCCCCTCCTGCAAGCTGCTCCCCCTTGTCTGCGAGGGATCATTGGAGAACAGGGCAAAAATAGGGGTTTTCATCTTCCAGCAAGCCAGCATGCTGTCAAATTAACAAAAATCATGCTAAGCTTAACTGTAACACACAGAGGCTCCACCTGCCCTTCCTGGAGAACATGAGTCATGCACTCACCAAGCTTCACTTTCGTCTGCCAGGCACTCCGTCAGCTACTTTTACACCCCTTTAGGAAACAAGACAAGCTTCCAAGAAGTCCCCCCTCTTCCCAAATGTGCTCTGGGAGAGACTGCAGTGGAGAACGGCACTGAAGAAAACCCACTGCATGCAACATGTCATTTTACACTTTTAGCTGATGTGACTTTGGATTCTGTGCTTCGGCCACAGCCAACACTTATTGAAGGTTTTGGCTGGCGTGGCAGGGGATATTTTGGAGAGTATGAGGGCAGCAGGAGGCATTTTTATTTTGACCTCCTTGTTGCTCACCTGGAGCTTTCTGCCCTGCTTTTGGATACACTGCAGGTCACCCTGAGGTGTAACACCCACACAGCAATGCCAGCATTCCCAGACCTACTCACCAACATAGAAGGTGTTGGGGGCCTGCTTTTCCCCCAGCTGCAGGTAGAGGATATTCGTTGTCTGCGAGTCATGCCGGAGCCACAGGGCCACTCCCAGGATGATGCCTCCAGCCAGCTGGGGAGAAAGCAGAGGGAAGCAAGGGTTACCCACTGTTCCAGCCACACGGGATCCAGAATGGCAGTTTTCAGGTGGGAGCAGAAGGCTCGCTTTTCATCTTCCTGCAAATGTACAAGAACATCCTTCCTAAACATCAGTCCACCCCTACAAAATGTTTTGTGCCCCATACCACATAAGCCACATGATCCTCCCTACTGTATGAGAAGACCCCTCATTCTGGGGATGTGCAAAGCCCTTTCCAGTTCCTGCAGCTGATTTCTTTCCCAAGAGCTATTTTATTATGCTATTAAAATGGAAGGCGCAGCCTCACTCAAGCAGCATGAGATGTGCCACTGACATTTTTAGGAGAGCTTTTCAACAGAAGTTAGGATCAACCCCAATTACTCCCTTTTTCCAATGGGCTGTTATCACCCCATTTCATTTCAGTGTAGGGGAACCATCCATTTTTCCCTCTGTCCCCAAGTCTTGCATGCACACTACTTCCCACCCAGGGGCAGTCTTCCAGTCTGAACAGACCTAGTGTTCCTCTAGGACATATGGCTTTCCCTAATGTCGTAATACAGGGACTGAAGTGGAGCAAGGCCTCACTTCAGGCCAAGGCACAACCACACTGCTTTTGAAGGCCTCCAGGCTGATACTGATGCCTTGCCCACGCTGTTGAACAGCAGAAGAGCAGCACAGTTGCATACACACGTGTGCACACCAACACGCAAGACTGACCCTCAGGGCAAGGATAAAAACACACCTCAAAGATGGGAGATGTTCTGCGCATGGAGCATCAGCTTGCCACTGGGATATTTATGCACAAACAATGGGAAGTTTTATGACTGAGCTCCTCACTGTTTTCTCTTTCAGGGAGGGGCTGGGAATGGCAGTGGAAGATGGGAGCAGAATGGGGGTACTCTAGCAGGGACTCAAGGGACTCAAACTAGAGCATTTCCAGCAGGACTTCTCCAAGACACCCCTCCTCCTTAAAAGCACAAGAGAGAGGGGAAAAAAATAAGTACATGTTGAAAAAACCCCAAACCCTTAAGAATTCAATATCACTGCTGTGAAAGGCTGGAAGCACCTGTTCAAACGCCAATTTAAGTTTGAGTGTCCTAAATCCTTGGAAGCCATTCATCTTAAAAAAGGGAAGAAAACTACCAAAGAGTACAGAAGTGGAGACATGCTTTTCTAAAAGGGTCTGAGACAGGTCAGCTACAGGCATGATAGGCACCATAAAGGTCACATTAAAGAAAAAAAAAAGTTTCTTCAGTATAAGTGTAGACTCCAGTTGTGCAAGCACAGCAGAGCCTCAGTGAACACAGGAGGACTCGAATCTGTAAGTCAGGCTGTCGATGGGAGCTTGACTTGGCTCTGCCCCTTGGGAGGTCAGGTGGTGGTTTCCTCCTTGCTCATTTTTACAAATCCCAGTCACGAGATTTTTACAGGGGTACCACTGAAGCTGGGGCAAAACCACACCATTTGTGCCAAACACAGGGCAAGCTGACCTTGGGGCTTTTCCACTTACTGGAGGGAGAAAATCCCCACAATCTCCTGGAGAGGGAGGGAAGATTTTTGCAAGCCTTTCCCCAATTTGCCACCAAAGTAATCCGCTTTTAACACTTCTCCCACAGCAACTAATGCAACTTCCCCGCTGGCATGGTCCTTCATCTCTCCTGCACTTGGGATAGCCTGAGGTTTTCCAAACACTGGCAATGGAGAAAAGTCACGAAAGCCAGTCTGTGCTCAAGTCCAGCTCCAAATAAGGCAGGTTGTAGCTTTGCAGAAAGTTACTCAAATCCAGCCTGGTGTGGCTCGTTCATTGTCTGAGGGCGTAACGAAGTTCATGTTTATCCTCCCAGAAGAAAGAGTATGTCCCCAAATTAATCAGTGCCACTCTTAAAGTAAAGGTCTCTTGGTGGTTGCTAGCGAAGAAGAGATCCTGAGGAAGATCTGTGTTTCTGTGCTGGCTGGGGGATGGAAAGAAAAAAGGCTGCAGCCCTTTTTGTTTTGGTTTTCCCCCTGCAAGGACACATTGTTCCGCCCTGGCATGCTGCCCTCTGCACCCAGCAGTACCCACCCCAGCACACCCTGACACCCATGGTGAGGTTGGGGTGACACCAGCAGCTCCTTTGCAATCAAATTTGCCCTAAAATGCCTGACAGAACCAAAAGCAGGCTGCAAGCTATCCTCGAGATATTTTTTAATCATTGGGAACGTCAGGTGAAGAGACAGAACCTATTCTAATGCATCAAACCAACCTCAGCAGTGAGGTCTGCCTAACACAGCCAGCTGAACCAACTCCAGATGTTCCCAGTTTCATCCTGAATGCACCCCAGGAACACCCCAAGTCCCTCCCGCATCACCCAACTCCATTTGCTTTTTTAACAGAGCATAGAGGACTTCTGAATGGAAGCTTTTATCCAATAACAGCTGGATTTCTTAAGAGAAAATGACATTCACTTACTAATGAAAACAGGGTTTAGGCTATGATGAACAACTTTTTCCATGAAAGCCATACATCCTTCCACCACCAAGAAGCATGGAACATAATTAAGGCATCTTTCTTCCCAAAGGAAAGAAAACGAGGGAGAAAACCTTGTTAGCGTGCCACAGTAACCCTGCCTTCCACTGTACCTTGCTTGAGATAATGTCATTTTTAATAAAACAACCTTTTCCAGATATAACCTTGGTATTTTCTTCCCCCTCCATCCTACAACTGCTGCTGTTTGACCATATGAGAGCCAGAAGAGCTCCAGCCACTGATGAGTGTCATGCTCATCTCTAGGCTGCACATTCTCATACATATACTATCCCTGTTTTTTTCTGCTGTAGATATCTGTGATCTTGTGCAGATTATGCCACTGCTCTTTGTGTGCCCAGCTTGTCGGACAGCAACATTGCAGAGGCTTCGGGCCATCACTTGTCACGATACACTCCAAGTGCTCAGCACAGCTCTCCATTTAAATTTTTGGGGACTGCCTTAATGAAACCAATAATCTAAAAGCTGCAACTTGAGCCAATGCCAGCAGCATGTCGGTCTTTGATCTGCTTTCCACAAGCCGACTTCCCCAGCCAGCCCTTCCCCTGCCAGCACCACAGCACTTGCAGAGGCACATCACCAGTGCTCCCCAGGACAGGGCTGGCCCCGGACCTCACACCCTGGACAGCCTGCCGGCACAGCAGAGGTGGCGCAGCAGGCTCCAGTGTTTCCTCTTTACAGCTATTTTCCAGCTTCCAGAGATTTATTGCTTCTTCCACAGACAGCTAGACTTTTCCAGCTGGATCCTGCCGGCCCAAGGCTTGCTTTTTCAGGAATGCTGTTCCTGCTTGACACAGTGGGGGGAAGTCCCCATCGAATGCTGCCTAAGGGGGGGAAAAGGCAGCCTGTCCTTGAGAGGTGATGGGATGGTACCCCGCACGATGAGGTATCACTGTATGAGTACCCTTATGATGGCATGTGTGCAGTCCTGGTTTGCCGCTCCATCCACAGTGCATGTAATGAGGCTCCCTCCTGGACTGAGCCTCACCAACTGACATGCTGTCCACCTTAAAATTTCCCAGGTCCAGCTGTGGGGCAAAGGAACAAACCCATTTTTCACAGCTTAGTCACTCCTCCCCTTCACAAGAAATTCTTATGAATTAAGGGTGCAAGGAATGGCCCCATTCTTCCTTTTCATGTGGTGTACCCCATTTCTGAGCTGCCCCCACCTTTGCCTGTTGCTTCCCAGAACTCACATATGCCAGGATGTTCATCACCTCCCTGGTCCGTTCTGCTGCCTCCAGCCCTTTTCCTCCTGCTCCCTTCCCTCCACCCTTCTCTGAAATAATAGGTTTCCTGGCAGGGTGGAGGAAGAGGAAGAAGTCCTGGCTTGCCAGTCATGCCAAAGCAAAGCAGACATTCTGTGGCTCAAGTCAGTGAATGAGGGAAGTGGAGGTGCCAGCAGTTTCACAGTGCTGTATTTTTAGCAGCCAGTCCTGCCACCAGGCCATGCTTCCCAACCTGGTGAGCCTAAGGGCTGGGAGAGGCTCTCATCTTCCTACAAAAATGCTGCTGGCAGAGCCTATGCTGCAATGCCTGTGAAATACCACAACTACTATCAAGAAGCAGGATGCTGCCAAGAAAGCTTAATGAATTTTAGCTGGTTTATGGTTAATGATGGATATTTTTAACAGGTTTTCAGGCTGCACAGGTTTGCAGCTTCCCTTACACCACCCGGAAGCAGAGCCCTTAATGGGGGCAGTACCCAGACCCACTCGAGAAGCCCAGCTAGGGCTCCCCACGGCTCCTCTCCATCACAACTTGCAAAGCAAACGAGATGGAGTAACACTGAATCCTCCATCCTTCAGGTATGCAGAACCAGGACACAGAAAGACGAGTTGGCTTGCCAAGGCTGAAGCATGTTTCCATGCAAGAAGGCCCTTGTAGGACTAGGAACCAACTGCTAATTTGAGGTTGAATGCTTTGCTCCCATGTCATTTGGGGTTCTCTAGCTGGAGCAGCAGGTATCATACTTTCCAATATGTGCAGTGTAAATAATGAAACATCATCTTGTTGCTGCACCCAGCGTGAGTGGGGAAAAAGCGAGGGGATAGAGACTCATAACTTGATGGAAATTACCTTTGGAAGGGCAGTACACGCCCTTGCAAGGTCTGTGCTAGGACCTTACAGGTTCTGCTCTACCAGCTTGAAGACCGAGGTGGGCAAGAGAGGAACCCACGGAATGTGTGCGGGGAGCACCAAGCCTGCCCACATCCTGCACCTCACCTCCTGGAAAGCAGAAGATTAATTTCTTTTCTATTGCAAATAGCTGAGCCTCACATAAGTGCTGAAAGGGCTTGGGGTGCAGCAAGGGGCTGGTGGCTGAATGGTGGCCCATGAACCTAGAAACTTCACCTTGCTGCTGTGAGAGTCTCCACGTTATGATGGCACATCTTCACGCCAAAAAAGGCATTTGAAATTTTAAGGTGAGAAGCACTAGAGATCACCCCTGTGCTGCTTGTTGGGGTGCCCTGAAGTCCATTGGGAGGGCGTAAACAGGGGAAGTGACTTAAATCAGACAGGCAGTTTCAGTTTGACAGCCACACAATCTAGAAGCTTATCTGCCGAGCTTGGCCCAGGCGCTCGCAAGCAGCAGCGGCAGATAGCACTCTGAAAAGCGAGGTCTCTGTGCTGCCTTCCCCAGTGCAACGGCCTCCAAATGTCTGGCTGAAAGCTTGCAGGCAAGGCCTGCCCAGAAATTGCCAAAAGGGCATTTGGGAAGAGCCCTGTGCTCTGCAGGCAGGAGAAGGAAGGCAGCCTGCAGCCCATGCTCTGCTCCGAGCAGCACACCTTTCAGCAGCGGCTATTAATAGAGCTGCCGGCTGGAGTGAAATTCTCCGCTGGTGCCTATAGTTACCAGCCCCACAACAGTGCAGAGCTTTTCAAAACAAGCTCCAGAGGAACACTCCCGGAGGAGCAGCATGCCAGAGGCCAAATAAAGCTTGATGAATGATAGTGGGAATCCAGCACCAAAATCCAGAAGCAGGGCCCTAAGATGGAGAGCGCTGAGCCCGCAGGCTGCCCGCCTGGCACAGCCTGATCCTTACTGCAGAAAGAAGTAGCGCTTCACAGGGTTTAAACGCCCTCAGCAGAGAGGAAAACAATTTCAGATATTACTTTAAAAATTGGCCCAATACATAAGCATTTAACTACAATGGTAATACAACTGCTTTCCCTTCTTAATCGTACAGTGAAAGGCACTTGCACAGTGCAGGATCAAAGTGTTTCTCAAGGCATCGTACGTTAATGCTCTTGCAGGAGATAAGCATTACTGTGGCTGATAGAAGAATTACCTCAGGAAAACTGAGCAATCTCCCCTCCAGCCACTAGCGCTCCCTCCTTACGGCTGCAGTTCAGCCCATTTAACTAAAACTGGGTATGGGCAGGGCACCCATCTCTTCCAAAACCTTCTGTATGCAGAGACTTCGGAAGAGGTTTTATAGATGATGTTAGGACTGTGTTCACTGGACAGAGAGCCCAGAAACACATCCCAGAGACCCATCAGCAGGAAAACCTGAGTCCAGGTACTGAGCCTGCTAAGGAAATCTCTCCCTTGCCCTTCAAACACAGGTATTATATAGCTGAAGGGTCAAACTCATGTGGAAACATGCTTGCCTGTACATCGTCCCAGGATAGCAAACCCAAATGGTGGAAGAAGATGCTGGGTCAGCATCAAATTTTTGCTGCTCACAAGGCTCTCTGCAATTCCCAAGTGAGACCAATAACCAAACCAGCCAGGCGCTACCACCAACAGCACTGCAGCAGAGCTCAGCACAAGTCTGTACCCAGAACAAGATGTAAACTACTTTGTTAGTCCAGAGTTATTTCAAACTCGTGTTTCAGAGCTGCATGCTGCATGAACCACGAGATCCTCTAGTCTTCATTTAAACCTGTGAGCAGTGGTACGCGGCCACCTTCCTCATCACGCTGGGAGGGTCATGAGCCTCTCAGCAGAACTGTCACCATGGGACCACCAACACAGATAGCTGCCACCTCCTCATAATGTAACCTCTCATCACCAACACCAGGTATCTTTGTGCACGTTTTGCAAGCTCCAAGGTACAGTTCTCAGATTTTCCAGTGTTGCATAAGAAAATATTCAATTCCTCTACCCCTTCTCTTTTGGATCAACACTGTCAAAACAGATTTTCACTTCCACCTTCCCTCTGCTCTTGCCATTCCTCCCCTTTGCACCCAGACTGTACTGAATCCTCTCAACACACACAAGAGAAAAAAGTTACACAGTGCCTAGAAAATGGCATTAGGAGCAAGCTCTTCCTTTTAATTAGACACCTCTCTGGTAGGGCAGCCAGCGGTGGTCTAGACCTGGAAGACTGCCATGGGCTGTATTAGCTAATAAGCTGGGCGATCCTTCTCCAAGCAAGTCGATTTCTCCTTGGTTATGTTTAATTACATTTTAAAATAGCTCACTGGCTTCCTTCGGCCTCCCCAGGGACTCTTTGCAGCAGTGGTCAGTTCAGCCCCATGCACTGAGCTCTGCTATCGGATTTGGATAATTCAGGAGAGCAGTCAAACTCCAGTTATCTACTAAGAATGGGATGGAGAAGCAGTTTCACCTGCCACATGCCCAGCCCAGTCCCACTCAGGGCTGTGCATTGTCCAGTAACAGATACAGCCACTGCTCCTTCTCAGAGGAGCAGAGGGCAGAGCATTCCCTTGCTGCCAGCCACCTGAAGGTTTCAGGAAAAGTTTGCAGCACAAAAAAGCTTTTGTCTCTCCAGCTCTGTGTTTTGCTAACCAGGTGAAGTCCCCAGATGCTGACTATGGCCTCCTCCACCACTTTCGCAGGCGGATGTCACTGTGAAACATGTGGAGACCCTTTCTTTCCTGGGACAGGCACCTCTTTGTACATGTGGTCCATGCAGCAGTCACTGCTCCTTTGAGAGCCATCTTGGACCAAGCATGTAACCTTGGCGTCTTCTTCTCAAAAATGCATGCACAAAGGAAAAACAATCCCAAAAAATCAAAGAAAACAAACATCCCAGGAACAGAGGGCAAGGAGCTGGCAGCAGGGCCACCTTTTCTCACTGGTGTTCAACATAGCAGCTTTGTGAAATTCCCCCTGCACTGCCAGGTGAAGGAAGAGGGAGGAAGCCAGGGGGGTGTCAGTTTATTTACACGCCAGCAGGACATCAGGGCTATGTAAAAAAAGTTATCCAAGTATCTTTCTTACTAACACCGTTAAGGTTGAGAATTGCTTCCTTTCTTCCTCTCGGGTGCTGGAGCAAGCTCCTGTGCAGCACAGCATGGTGCCTGCCGAACTTTGGGCTCTGCCTCTCACTTGTTTTCATAAAAAGGGCTGGTCAGCTGGGCACAAGGCAAATGACAAGCAAATAAGCAGGAGGAGCCTGCCAGCTGTTGCATGCTAACTAGCTGGCAGGACCACAGGGCTGCAGGTGCTCCATTTCACACCTCCCCGGGGTCAAAGGCAGTGCCCTGACATAGCCAGCCTGCAGCAAGGGTGCTCAGCACCACATTCTGTCTTTAAATGCCACCCTGTGAAAAGGACCATCACACTTTGCTGGCAAACCAAGGCATCCCTCCCCAGATGGGGATGCAAGGCTGGCTGTTAACTGCCTTTGCTGCATGGTAAACATAATATTCCCTTTGACTACTAGTTTAAAAAACAATACAGAAGGGCATGAAAACTCTAAGATCTGGTATTCAACCACCCTTCAGCTGGCCAGCCCCACAGAAAGCATTGTTAATTCTAATGAAGTCCAGCCTACCAATCCGTACAGGAGATGGTCCAAGGGGACTGGCCACTGGCAAGTCCAGCACTGAGATGTGTTTTGGGGAGCTAGTGGGTCCCAGTCCACAGGCACCTCTCCCTGGGAGAAGCTGAATCATCTCCCCCCAGCACTTCCACAGAGCACCGTCCAAGGGGTAGGGCAAGGCACCAGAAGTCCTAACAGGGAAATGGTACTGGCTATTCCTCTTGGAAGCAAAATGCCCATTTATAAAAGATAATCTGTTTTGCAAAAGATTGAGGTGAGCAGGTGAGCTTGTTGAGGAGCGGTGGCTGTGCAGACCCCCCAGCATCCTTCCTCCCACCCAGGGGACCCCTCCTCCCCCACATGCACAGCCAGCAGCTTCTTCAACAAGAATGGCAGGAAATCAGAACCAGAAGGGAAGAAAAAGCCCTGGGATAAACATGATAACTCGGAAGGAACAACTCGGAACACTTCACAGACAACTCGACCCGCCTCCATCCTGCCATTTTAAGGGTGGAGGAAAAGGTTAAAAAAAACCCCAACCCAGAACTGTCCCACATTCATGCAGCTGCAAACACGTCAGGTATCAATTAACACTGTCATCAGAGCTCGTCATCTTGCCCTTGGTCAGCCTTATACCCCGGAAACAAGGCAAAGAGGCCTGAAACAAGGCCAGTTTTGACATGGTTAAGCCTTACACCTCCCAGAGGTGGGAACCTCCCCCCCCAAGAGCTTCCCCATGCAGCCCCACGGAGGAGTCAGCAGGCAGGGGCTCTAGCCTGGCAGCACAGCTCCAGGTGCCAAGGCAGGGTTTGCTCTCTCTGGAAGGCATCCCTCCCCTTCCCACCTCTCCAGCCCTCCTTGCTGCATTTTCTGCTGTGAGAAAACATTAAGAAAAACCCCCAACTAATCCTTGACTACAGAGTGGGGTGTCAAAAAAGGGTATTGGACAAGGGCCACATCCTGGCCATGCAGCCAGTGCCCAGCAATCGGTGCCTTGCCTGGCAGGGTGGGGCTGGGATCACTTTGGAGAAAAAAAAGCATTTTGGGGAATGGAAAACAGCCTGTTAAAAACTGAAACCAGCAGCCTGCTCGGGCACATCTCGTTGCCCCGGGGCGCAGGAGCAGGGAGAGAGAGTCTCTTGCCAGCCAGCCCCGCGCTGCCGGAGGCTGTTTGTAACCGGGACAAACCTGGTTCGCTGGGAAACGCCGCTTTTTGCTAAATTAGCTGCATGTCTGGATGGATTATTTCAGGAGAAACTTTCTCAGGAAAGGCAGCCTCTCCAGCTTGGATAGAATTTTCATCCTAAAATAACTTCCCAGGCTGCGGGGGCAGCGGTCCCCGGCTCGAGCGGCGAGGCCGGGTCTCGGCACTCCCGCCAGCTCCGGGGCGGGGGGCGCAAAGCCAGCCCCGATCGCCCGTGTTTTTTGAACACCCCCTCCTCTGCGGCGGGCGGCAAGGCCGGCGCCTCCCATCCCTCCGCCTGGCAGCGGATGCATCCCTGCATCTCTCCCTCCCTCCATGGCTGGGGAGCGCCGCTTTCCCCGGCGCAGACCCACAGCAACAGGGGCTGCGGGAGCGGCAGCCCCCCCGCCCACCCTCTCCCCCTCGGCTCTCCCCCCCCTCCTTCCGCTCCGAAAGGGCGCGTATAAACATCTGTAACGGCTGGACGCGAGCATCTTAAAGGGCTTTTCCAACCTCAAACCAGCCTACGATTCTACCTCCCTCTTTCTGTATCTATATAAAAAAATACATAAATAGATATACACGTACAATAAATATATATATACATATGCATGCGTTAAAAAAAAGCAAAGGATAAGCAGCCCTTCCTCCCCCCCCCAAAAAAAAAAACACAACTAAAACCAAGCAGCTCCTAAGGCACATCCCAGGCAGCAATTCTCAGTGCTGGGGGGCAAGAAAGAGGTTAAACCCAGGCGCGGGCAGATGAGCCATAGTGCAGCCCCGTTATTTAGAGGCTGGGGGGGCTCAGCCCCCCCCCCTCTCCCCCTCCCCGCCGCCCCGGTGCTCACCCAGAAGATGAAGTTGAAGACGAAGAGGAGGTATTTGATACACTTGGTGCAGCCTTCCACCCCCATGGCGACAGATCTCCCAAATCTCTGCTGCTGTGCTGGGCTGGGGCGGCGGCGCGGGCGGAGATAACCTGCCCCGCCCCGCGCCCCCCGAGCCCCGCCCCGGACACGCCCCTGGACACGCCCCCTGGACACGCCCCCCGCTCCATGAACGGGGGGTCGGTACACGCCCCCCCCGCCCCTTCCCGACACCCAGGGTTGGCTGCTGCTTTCCTCCTTTTTTTTTTCCTCTTTTTTTCCCCTTTCTTCTACTCCCCTTTTCTTTTTTCCCCTTACCTCATTTTTCCTTTTTTCCCCCCTTTTTTCCTTTCCTTTTTTTCCCTTTTTTCCCCCTTTTTTTATTTTTTCCCCCCTTTTTCTTTTTCCTTTCTTTCCTCTTTGGAATTTTCTCTTCCTTTTTTTTCCTTTTTTTCTTTTATATTTTTCTTCCCCCCCCTTTTTTCTTTATTTCCTTTTTTCTCTTCTCCCTTTTTGCCTTTTTGTTTTTCTCTTCCCCCATTTTTCCCTTTTTCCTTATTTCCTTTTTCTTTTCTCTTCACCCCTTTTTACTTCTTTTTACTTTTTTCCCTGTATTTCCTTTTTTCTCTTCCCCTTTTCTCCTATTCTTCCTCTTGCCCAGTTTCCTTTTCTCTTTTCTGTTCCTCCCTTTTGCTTTTTTTCTTTCTTTCCTTTATCTTCCTCCATTTTTTCTCACCTCTTCCCTCCATTTTTATTTTTTTTTTCCCCTTTTTTAATGTGTGTTCTTATTTGTTTTTCTTCGTTTTCCTCTTTTTCTTCTCTTTTTCTTACCCATCAGGGGCAGCTCACAGCAAAGTTGCCTACACACAAGTGGCAGCCACGGGGGCAGAGAAGCATTTCCTCATTCTTTTCACCCTCTAGTTTTATCTTAAGCTCTGATCACCACACACTTTTTGCCTAAGCTTGTCACTTTAGTATTGCAAGTGATTGCATCAAGTTCATTAGAACCACTTGGTTCTAATGCTTTCCCTCAGTTACTGGGTCACAAGAGCATCTGGGGGGCTTCAGGGCTGCCGACCAAAGAGATTTGGGTCACATGTGTCCACAGTTCAAGTAAGGCTCACACTATGACTTAGAAATTTTAGTTAACTCACCCCCAAAGTTATGCAGTAGAAGCACAATGAAATTTTCCAAGCTTTTGGCTGAGGCCCACTTTGGTCCACTTGCTCGTCCCCAGAAATATAAATTGCTCTCCCCCATGTTATGCTTGCAGCAAGCTCATTTGCCTCTCTAGGGGCAGAGGAGTAAGTCACACAACCAAAGCGTAAGAGGATGCCTGGAAAAGGCAGCAGCGAGCAGCTCCAGCCAAGGTCGGCACCTTACCATGCTAAATATGAACCTGGCACCCGCCTGCAGCCTCATCTGTGGAAACCTGCCCTCTTTCTGCCTGGGCA
Source organism: Neopelma chrysocephalum (assembly GCF_003984885.1). Taxonomy (NCBI): domain Eukaryota; kingdom Metazoa; phylum Chordata; class Aves; order Passeriformes; family Pipridae; genus Neopelma; species Neopelma chrysocephalum. Next base: position 8,349,935 of record NW_020897693.1, read on the forward strand.
CTTTCCTCGAGCAGAGTATTTCAGGGAGCAGCTTCTGAGTCAAATATTTTCACACTCCATCTGATAGAGTCTTCCCTGCCATGCATCCCATAGGCAGGAATGCGCTGTTAGCTAAGCACGCATTTCCTAAACACATACGTTGAAAATGAGTCAACTTTTTCCAAAATCATTCTGTTGCCCTCATGAATGAGTTAGTCCAGGGCTCTGTCACGTTCATCAAAACCTTCCTTGCCCCTCAGTAACAACCCACAGCGCTCCATGGCAGTGGGGACCAGGAATGAATGGAAGTTGGCCCTGTTCCCTAATTACTTATGCTGAGTATGTCCTCGATTGTGGGCTTGCCATGGATTCATAACCCCTTTGTCTCTAAGCCACATTCACTCATCCAGACTTACCAACAAAGCCTGAGTTTCACGAGGCTATTTATGCATGTAACCGCTATCCCAAATTATCAGCACGACCCATCTGGTTACAGCAATAGCTGTGATTCTATGTGGCTCCTGCTCATCAATCCAAAGGATAACAGCAGGATCCTGAAGCTGCTCACTTGCTACATCACAGCACACCACATTTTTTTTTCTACACCTCCATCCTTTCCAGCTATAAATATTGAAACAAAAATACACCCACCCCCACCACCGCAAAAAAAAAAAGTAGAGGTTGGAGACAGAAGACTATGTGAAACAAGGAGCCTCTCGTGCACTTAGGCAGCTGTTTCCAGAAAAACTCTCAGAGGTGCTGCTTGGAGAGTCTGTGTGAGGGAGAGAAAGGAACCAGCTGCAAAGCAATAAGGCCTTCAGCAGCAGCAGCCCCATCAGCTATGAGGAAAAATGACTCTCAAACCAACTTTTGTGCACTGGAGAGCAGGAAACCCCAGCTGCAATCACTGCCACAACGTTGGCATTGAAACTGCTTCCAGGGAACTTGGGATAGCTCTTTTTTCGTGGTTTGTTTTTTTTTTTTTCCCCTCTGTTGCTTTTCTTTTCTTGTTTTCTGCCTTTTTTCCTCCTATATTGGGGAGTGAAGGAATAAGGAAAACAAAAAATAGACCTTTTCCTATCCTCTGAAAATTGTATTAGCAAACAATTTCATTTGGAGCTAATATAGTCCTGTTTCTGGGACCTTCCTTCAGCTTCTGTTGGAGTACATGTTGCTCAGGGACAAATGTGGACCTGGTGGGGAGAGCAGGGGCACAGCCTCACCATCTCCTATATCAGGAAGCTCCCGGTTACAGGCTAAAGCCTACTGGGTTTAAACTGGCCATACCAACAAAGTCCTCTCCAAAAGTTGGAGGTGGAAAAGGATTTTGAGCTTTGTCCATTTTTCTTGTTGGTGTTATTTTAAGCAGCTCAGCTGGGTACATTTGAAAACTTTGACCTTAAGGTACAGGAAGAAACAAGCCACCACCATAGCACAGTGACAAGATAACATATACTGTTTCCCAGTACTATGCATAATTTCAGGTGTTGCATACTCATTTCTCATGTTGAGTACTCATTTTTCACGCTGTGCTACTTGCTGTACAGCCCATAAAGTACCACCACTGCATTCCCAAGGCTCTCAGTGGCTTTATCAGCTCTTTATAAAAAGCTGCTTTATAAATAAGTAAAACTAATTTGCAAAAATTCAGTTCATCTCTCGGTGCCACGTGTTGGTATCATGTGTGAGTGCTATGAATAGGGCTGATGACTTCCCTTTTTAAGGAGGGTGGGCTGGTTGCAATACTCATAGTGCACCATGATAACGCAGTTGTTCACAGAGCAGCCAGCTGCAGGCAGAACTGTGAAGAAGCTACCTACCTCCCAAACCTTGCATCATTGAAATAAAAAGGTAAACTCTAAAATAAAAAAAAAAAACAAAACAACCAAAACACCGAATTAAAAAATTCCCAAGCGGACATTTAAATGTGCTTTTGCGACTGGGTTTGCAGGCAGAGCGAAGCAGCAGAGAGCGGTCTGTTGGGCTTGGGTCGTTGGGGTTTTTTGTGAACCTGTTTACAGAAGTCAGTGTCATGATTGTGGGTTTTGGTCTCTATGGGTATGACTCACCCACTTCTGTTAGAGCAGAAGCAGCTTGAGCTGCCTCCCAGTCTGGGTTTAGCAGGACGACCCTTGCCAGCGGGACTCGGCAAACCCAATCCCCAGGACTCTGAGCCTGCTGCCTTCTAGCAGCTCTACCTTAACGGCCCTATTGTTTCCTAGAAAGTGATGGAGGGAGATGAAGGGAGAGGACAGACACACATCCTCCTCACCTCTTACACCTGTGACTGGAGGGCTGGCGGCCAGGGTGTGGAAAGATTAGCATCCAGGCAGGCTCTATTGACCAGGGTCTCTGGGAGATTTGGGAGAGCAGATGGGAGTCCCTCATCCACTGAGGACCACAGCATGGCTGCATGGCTTAGGCTTGCATGGCAATCCACCTACCCTCCTCAATGAGCACAGAAATGGTGAACAAACCATGGGAATAAAACACACATCATCTTGTGGGTGAGGTACTAGTTAGCTTTTAACCACTACCTCTTATTTTTAGTGGAAAATATGACAGAAATAGCCTGGATTTCCAATTTACCTGTGGTGGTAAGAAAACAAACAACAGCAGCATTACCAAAGAACTTTAAATAGGACATTTTGGACTTGCATGAAAAGAAGCTCAGAAATTTATCCTGTGGGAGGCTAATAGTCCCAGAGCTCATACGAGTAACTTGCTAGGCACCCAACAAACAATACTATTTTTCAAGGCAGGGACACGAGCAAGGGCACCCTGCAGTGTCTGTACTGGCCTATGGCAATGGGAAGGTGGAGCTCCATTGCCTCAGGATGGACCTGTCTACACCCCTGCAGAGCCAGCCAACACTTTCATTTTGAGTAGAAAAAAAATAATACTAGAAATCTCATCGCCATAACTAAGGGGACATTTTCAGAATACCTTTTCTGTGCCCCAGCAGGAGCAGCTGGTACCTGTTCATTCCAAAGATCCCCATGCCCATATCTGCAAGTTCAGCCAAAGCACTGTGATAGCCCAGGGGGTCACACTTGCCTCGCAGCCTCTGGGGAGGGAGATGCAGCAAGCAGAGACCTGTAACTGCGCCTGAAATTTCTGTTTCTAATAAACTCAACAAATGGTTCCCATCCGTGTGGCCTGTCTCTCTGCCATCTTTAAATATTTATATCAACGTATCTATGGTGATAGGTTAGGTTATATAAGGGGGGGAGTATGGGGAGCAGTGGGGAAGGAGAGCATAAGCTCTTGCTGGAGCTAAAGCCAAGGGAGAGCAAACCTGAGCGGGTTTCCCATCCACGCAGACACTCCCTCTTCTCAGATCATGAGCCCAGAAAGTGAACATTCATTTTTCTGGGGGCATCAGGGAGGGCCGAGCCACAGCTGGGCTGAGCTGTGCTTTGCGAGGTGCCATGTGGAAGAGCAGGAGCCCAGCCCATCGATGCAGAGAGCTCTTATTGTATAATCAATGTATAATTCATTAGTAGGTGAATAAAGAATGGAATAGCCTATTGCTGATGCATTGGGGCTAAAAAGAAAGAGAGCACGTCCATGAGCAAGCTGCTACACACAGGGGTTAAACAATACCACTTAGTGATGCTGACAGGCGAGAGCGGAGATTTTGTCTTAGAATAATATAAACAACCCAGCTAGTGGGCTTCCAGTAACTCCAGGGAGAGCAATGCAGGGATATGCATCTTTCTGCAAAAATGCTGGGAAGGACCTTTCCTTTTTTCTTGCTGGGTTTTAAAGGAATAGCATCTAGAAGACAGCAGGACAGCAGCTGTTGATTGGGACCTCCAGGCTTGTCTGAAATTACTTCTCCCAAGATGTGCCAATTCCTCACGAACTGAGAAACCACCATGTATTTCTTCCAGACAAAGAGATGGCTTTTTCTCCTTGACCCTCTTGGCAGGGGTAGAGGTAGATATGCAGTTTGCCTCCAGGCATAAATTTTTTTGATGGACCCCCAAAAAGCCAGGTGACTTAAGGTAGCAATTACTATGTGCTGGGGGTAAGAGGGCCAGCACAGCGGGGAGCAGAGCAGCTTCACCAGCAGGCCTGCAATTGGTCATGGGTTTGGCAGCTACAGCCAAAAGCTGCATAACACACATAGCCTGTGTTTTTCCAAAATAGCCTCTGAGACTGCTCTGGAGCTCCTTCTGCTCACTCCTGTGCTCTCCCCCACTGTCCCACATGGTCTTACATATCTCAGTGGACAGGGCTGATGTTTGCTGCCAATTGCTCATTCTCCCAGAAGACAAACTACACAGTTCAGAAAAAATATTGCTTTTCACCCCAAGATTGCGTTTTACTAACAGAGAGAGCTGCAGTGATCCTCCATGTGAAAATTGCAGGCTATGTATGATCCAACCGTGTATTCACAGCAGCTTCTGACCTTACCTTCTTTCAGCTGTGCTGGCAGAGATCTATGTGGGGCATCTTCCATCTCTGGCTGCATTTCTAGAGGAGAATTATAGCCAGATGCTTTTGTAAATGCATTGCTTCTGCACCTGGTTAGAAAAACATATGTCTATCAACTATTACCTCCAAAAATATTTAGTGTGTCTTCAGCTCATAAACACAGCTTTCTTTACCTTGGCAGGAGGTGGCTTCCATACCACCCCAGCATGCAAAGGTCCACCCACATTTGCCAACTCTAAGGTTTTTGAAGGACTTGCTCATCAGTGTCTCCTCTAGGAGCTTGCTGCAGGCGTGAATCCAAGCTGCACAGCAAAGGGGCTGTTGCATGAGGAAGTTGTATTTCGAGGGCAGTGGGAACTGGCAGACACAGTCAATAGAGCAGGAAATAGCAAACCATTTTGTAGTTGAGGCAGCACACCACGAGACTGAAAGATTCTCACTCTCACCAGCAAATCCCTCTACAGACTCAGTATATTACTTAACCTGTGGTTTTCACAAGTGCTCTGAGTTCCTTGTTTTCTTTCTGAGTACTGAAAAACTTGATTTGCAGAAGCCCTGATCATCATTGGCTGTTGTGCAAAGCTGCACACTGCCCACCTGCAGCTCTGCCTGAGCAATACATTGAAAAAGCATCATCCACTGCTGTTGGAGCAGATGCTGGGAAAGCTCCTCTAGCTCATAAGCAAGCTATGGTCAGGCTACCCAGGAGCACGTGGCAAGCCCCACAGAAGGCCTCAGGGGAATTTGATGTTCATGTTGGCAGAGCAGGACCTGAGCAGTGCATGGGCAGCGAAGGGTGGAGAGCAGCACAAAAGGCTTCTTGCTGCTGCCACGGGCTGTTGCTCCCTGGCCCCATAGGTTTATAGGTAGCCCCTCAGGTTTATAGGTAGCCCCTACAGGCCAGAGCAGCCTGGCCTTAGGCTGCTCCCTCTTCCCATGTCCTCAGATAGAACTGGAGGCTTGTCTAAAGTAAAAGGAAAAGAGTAACTCATGAGCCCAAGCTAACACATACTCATAGAGAGGCCAAACCGTGATTGCCCAGATGACCTTAGCGGAAATAACTGATAATTGCTGCAGCTTAACTGACAATTAGCTAAAGCCAATTCACAATTAATATTTAACTTTGCACCTTTTTTTTGTACTTTTTTTTTTCTCCTGCATATGCCTACATAAATAGGATTTCTTTCCCATCAGAGTGTATGTTGACATGCTTTATAACAAGCAGCTTCCGCCAGAGCAAGCCCCAGGAAGGCTCACTGCTCTGCAGGTGTTTCCTAGCCTGTCTGCCAGCTTGCATCCCCAATGCTCAGCTCCATGCTCTTCTCCCAACAAAATCTCTCTCTTGCTCTTCTCAACACTGTGTAAATCTTGGCACCGCTTACCAATAAGTTCCTGGGGTTTTGCTCTGGTTGCACAAGAGTTGTATTTTGCCCCCAGCGAGCAGCAAATTAAGGACTAGTAAGTGTAAGAACATTCATTGTAGGACAGGGACTTTTTGTGGGCAGAGGTGTAAAAATACTGTTTAACACTCACCCACCTCGCAGGTTCCATCCAGCCATCTCTGCGTGCTGCCACTTCTACAACTGCGAAAAAAAATGTTAACGCTGCACATTTCTGTAATGGGTTTCTAAAATTCGAGGAGTTGAACGTATCTGCTTTTCTGCTCCTGAAAATTACAGCACGATGCCATTGCAGGGTGGCAGGAACCCCTGCTGCTACATACAACACAAGCTCTGGGAGACGAGTGTGTCCAGCTGGGCATGGCTCTGTCACCTGCTCATTGAAGGTCCTCCTCCTTGCAGGGGAACTCCAGTGAAATGGGAATAAAGCTCATGAGATGGCCAATGGCCATCATATATATGCTACTCCTGTCCTATCCCTTTACATTAGAAACTGACCTGGAAAGGTGGAGCACCTCAAGCTTTAGCAATACTGGTGGTGAAGGTTTAACAGAGATCTTTTCTATCAGATGAGGCTTGAGCAGGTAACCCACACCAATAACATTGACTCCACCAATTTGTTCATCTACGATGTTTTTTGATATGGCAGAATATCAGCAGTTAAATGGCCAATGCAGAGCAGTGGGCAAGACCTGACTATCTAGTCTTTAAAAAAGTGAAACCATAGATTTCTTCCATATAAATACTCTGATCTTTATAGCTTAAACATGTCCTTAAGCTTTTTTATCTCCCTCTGGTTGCATTACTCCCTGAGAGGTACCTGCCTGCTGCCCTATCATCCGGCCAAGAGTAGGATGAGGCTGATGAGCTGCTGCTTTTCCTCCAAAGGACCAACGCCATCCTCTCCTCCAGCATGCTGCTGGGACAGGCGAGCACCACCTGCCTGGGGAATATCTCTTCCCAGCACTGAAAAAATTACTGAATGCCCTCCATGATGCAAACCACCGAGCAATGCAGACAGCCTCATACACGGCAGAAAAAGAGAAGGAATGAAGGCCTTTCCCAAGAAATTAATCTTTATTTAAGCAACCATGAGTCACATGAGCTGCCAGCTGGCCTGAGGAATAACAGTAGCAGTGGGTGGACAGTAGCAGTTGGAGCTCACAAGGGAGATTGTCTCTTTCCAGAGATGAAGATACATGATAGTACATATACAAGTGAATATTTTCTCACCACTAGAAAGTAAGTGTGCTGTCAAGTGCATATCACCCCTAAATCCCTGCCAGACTCAGGTGTGTTGGTGACTGCCAGAAGGTAGCTTGAGTACTACACTGGAGCGGTTTGAACTGGATCCTGCTTCCAGTGAAGTCAATGGTGAAGCTCCACTGGTCCCAAGGGAGTGGGATGAGAAGTGCTAGCCCTCCCTTACCACTTCACAATGCAATTCTTTCTAACACAAGGTATTTGCAGCCATGCCAAAATGCCAGCCAAGTGCTGTAGGCTGTACTGCTGTTCTTGCCTGTGTAGCAGCCCCTGCCTGAGGGACAGGACCTGTCCTGAACATCAGCATGGGGGTTTCCATGTTTATCTCAATAAACAATCGCTATTTATCATTTTTCACAGCTAAAAGCCACTACATAGGAGAGGAGTGAAAGATGTTGTTGGTTCAACAGACATTTCATGCAGCCATATAACTTACAGAGGGTGCTACATTCATTGCAATGATGGGTTTTAGCTCAGAAGCAGCTCTGCCTCCTCATGAGGGCAAAGCATGCCAGGGAGCTGTTTTTTTCAGCTAGACTGACAGCCTTTTTAAAGTTCTGTTTATTATTGATAAGGTGGTGCAAAGGGGATGTGGAGTTGGACTTTGTAGCTTTTGACCTGGCTGGAGATCAGTCCTGTTCTCTTATAGATTTAAACTTCTGTGTGTATGTGTAATATCAAAGTCCTTTGGCACACAGCAGCACAGTGGGTTAGTGAAGCCAAATAAAACAGAGCTGGGGCTGGAAGTTGAACAAGCCCCTGTGAACTCACTGTGTCATCAAGCTCGAGGAGGTTGACTAAATTCTAAGAATTAAAAAATAATGTTATATTGCATTAGTAAGAAAGAATAACAGAGGAATATGTCCTTGTGCTGGTCAGTTGTTTCAAAGCTCATGCGCTACTTTCTGATTTTTCTCCTGATCTCTGGCAATGTTTGAAAACAGGGGAAAAACAGCTGACGGTCATTGGATACCTACATACTTCAGTGTGATCAGAAATGTGTCCAAAGTCAATCCTTGTGAGTGTCCAGGCTGGGAGAGCACATTTCCCATCAGTGATGACACACTTTGTGTCCATTTATTTACCAATTGCACAAGATTGATCCTGGGCTGCGATTCAAAACCATCTTCCTAGAAACATTGCATCTTTGGGGGTCACAGGAAACTGCTCAGATGACTGTGATTTTTGCTGGTCTTCTCCCTCCATTTTTGTCCTAGGGAGCTCTTCATATCCTGCTTGTGGAGCTATGGCCCGTACATCTCCCGGTAAGGGAATCTGCATCTCCAAGCCCAGGTGCCTTGTCTGTTTGAGGCAAAGATGTGGCACTTCTCCTCAGAGCATCATCCCCTCTGACCAGCTTGGAAATGCAGGACAGCTAGTAGTGCAAGAAAGGGAAACGTGTGACACATGTCCCACCACCTGACCCCTGCAATACCTCTCCAGGGGATTTTGTGGGTGAATTCTGACATTTTCCTGTGTTAAAAGCTGGCTCTACCTGGTAGGGATGTCCAGGCATCAGGTTTCTACCTCTCTCGCAGGATGTATTTGCCTTTCCGGTCCAGATTGCTGCTGAAGTGGATGGAGAACCAGAGGAATGAAGTTAGGATCATTCCATAAACCTAAAAGGAAATAAATGAGACAGGCATACAACTAAATGGATAACTGATTATGATCCTCCATCTGTGCAAATAAGCAATCATAGATGTAGCATTTGGCCATTTGGCACTTTTGAACTACGTATCAGGGTGTCACATATTTCTTAAGAGAGTTGTTTTTCAAATTCCTGCCACAAAACATTCCTCTTTGCAAACAAACATGTCTCTCTCATAATAATAGCCTTTTGTAAAGATATCATGGGGGAAAAAAACCCCACCCATGCATTGTTTGGAGTAAAAAACCGACAAAACAAACAAACAAACACCTAAACCAACTGCAAACCGCACCCCACAAACCTGCGTAGTTACAAATACAGAGGAGAGCATACTTCCTCTCTATTGTGATATTCTGCCTCATATATCACACACCAGGATTTACACAGGCAACATATCAAAGGTAAGGCTTCTCTGGGAAGGATAACAAGGACTTTAACAACATACTCTTTCCTACAGTATGCCCTAATGTTCAAGTGCCTTTGCTTGCAGCTTGATCTGGGGACATGTGTGCGTTGTTGGATGAGGGACAGTGACATCAGAGCAGCTATAGCCCTCTTCACATGCTTCCTTTGCATCCTGCCATCACAATAGTGAACCGTGCAGTGAAGTTTCCTCTAGCACAAGCTTCAAAGACAGCCGCCTTATCTGGTTATGGCATCAAGCTGCGAAAAAAGGATACATATACCAAAATGCTCCAGCTTTTATCTGAATATAGCTGCAGTGAAATTTTCCCTATAGCTGAGAAAAATTGGAAAGTGACATCAAATATTCACACGTGACTTTACATTTATAGCTCCATAGCAATGCCTGATGGTTTGCTTAATTTACTGCTAGCAGTATAAAATTAAAAAGTGTTTGTTCCTCTGGGTTTTTTTAAGGTGGACAGGAATCTTCTAACCCATAATTGTGCCAAGGTGGACACAAGATGTAAAACGATCTTCAAATACACTTTCAGTCAGGAAAGGTCATCCTAGCTGGGGATCAGCATGGAGATATCATAGCAGACCAAACCTCCCTTCACAGTGAAGAAATGAGTCTCCTGGCACATTCTCTTTTCTGTTGTGCAACACCACACGTGCAGGGTGCTTGTGTAGAGGTAATTACAGTGATACACCTCTGCCAAGCAGTGGGTGGACATATAAGCAGGCTGTCTTTAATTAGTGACCCTCTCCAGCTCCAAAGAAACCACCTCCATGCAGCTACTGAGCTCCCCCATCTCTGAAAGACATGCTCCTCTTGCAGCATTTCATTTTTCCTTTTGTCCTCCTTCAAATAACACTCACAAATTCAGTGCACATCCTTTACACACCAGCTGTCCTCTGAAGGTTATTTAACCCCTCCTCTGCAAGATTCTCCTTCAATGACAGCACCTGGGAGCCCAGACAACATGCTCTGCTCCTTTCCTTTGCAGCCTGCTCCTTTCAAGCCCATGATTTACCCACTCACTGCCTGAGATGAACCTTACTGGGTTTGTTAGCTGTCATTATTAGAATGAGACCTTCCCTTCCTGCACAGCTCTCCAATTCCACTGCTGGTGCTCAGTAGCTCTCAGGACCTTCCAGCTCTAGCTGCACCAAGAGACTTCCCAGGCTGAGCTAGGAAGCAGCAAGTTTCCTAAAATATGGAGCTTTTACTGCATCTCCTTTTCTACCACTGCTGCTGGCTTCCTACGTGATCTGCAAGCCCCAAGCCAGGTTACATGACGTCTCGCTCGCAGGTGAAGACACACAGGCAAGCCTGAGTGGATGAAATGCAACTGCTGCTGCATCCTGCTCCCCAGTCCCAGCTGCTGTGCCTCATTTGGGCAGAAAAACTCTGCAATGAGCCTATTCCTACAGGAAAACCACTCCATCAATTAGCCTGGCCAAGACAGGTCCTGGCCCTCTCCTAATTTCCATAGTGGAGTCCACAACTGCTTGTTTCTCTGCTGCTGGTCTCCAGAATCACCCAAAATCTTAGCTTTTGGGGGCTAAATTAGGATAGCTTTCCCCACTGGGGCCTGCCTTTCCGTGGCCAAAATTCAAAAGGACAGACTGTGTTACCGTGAAGCCAATGCCGATGCCCAGCAGCAAGAAGATGAAGTCCATGTGCTTCTTCAAAAAGTCTTGGATCTCTTGCAGGCAGTCCTGGGAAGAGAGAGACACCCCTTGCAGCACATCAGCAGCTTGGCGGGTAACTTCAGACCAACACCACTTGCCAGAACCCCAAAGAGGGAGGCAAGAGAGGGGCACAGCATTGCACAGCTGGGCATCTCTCTCTTTTTCTACTGCTGCTGCTGCAGCTTGGCAAGACAAACACCTGAGGTACATTTTCTACCTCTACAACATGCCTATGATTTTCTCAGTGTGATGCATTTTGGACTGTGGAGGACGTGTGTGTAAGTGTGGTCATGAAAAAGCTTTTTTCTTTTCAGCCATTGGAAAATGGAAAGAGGGAAATGGAAAGATGGAAAAGCAGAGCACACCGTGATGCTAAATGCATTCCCCAAGGTTACTAATGAATAGCTCAATTTTGCAAGGTGCTGCAAGCATTAGTATACATTAGTCTTAAGCATGCCAGTGACCCCACAAAAATCCAGGAGGTGTTAGCCAAGAGAGCTATTTCAAAAATGCAAAAGTCTGCCCTCGATGAAGCGATTTGCAGAGCGACATAAGAGTGCCCAAAGCCAGTAGTGAATGTATTGCAGTCACCAAACTGTGGTTTCCTGTGTTACAAAGCACATCCTCCCACCCACTTCCCCAGCTCCCAGGCAAGGGAAACACAAACAACGGGGTAGGAGGGATGGAGTCACCCATACGGTGCCCAGCTTTGTTCTGCTCTCCCTTCCTGTTCTTTGAGCCAAGATCGACCCTGCCTGGAGATGTGACGTTCCCAGAAGCAGTGCTTTGAAACACTGCCCTGTGGGCTGATGTGCCTGCACATCACGGCGTCCTGTTAGAGCTTGACATCTTCATCTGACAACAATGTGTTTGTATTGCTGTAGCAACATGGTCCTATTTTTCCTAGAGACAGCATATACTGATGCTGGTGGTGTTAGATACTTCAGCTACTACTATTTGGCTACTCCAGTGGAAGAAAAATAATTGTAAAATAGGTTCACTCAGAGAGTATGAAGTCTAGATTGTGGCTTCAGTGCAGAACAATCTAATATTGGTGGCTTCTCCTTCAGCCTCGCTGAGATACTGCAAAAGAGGATGAATGAAGTGTGCTTGATGAAGCTACTGCTGGGTATCATCATCCTGCTTCATGAGTTTCTCATTTTATTAACTATTTAATGTTCCGGGAAAAAGGAATAACATAAAATTCCACACTGGCTGTTAGTAGAACACATTTTAAGCCTCAGAAACTAGTGTCACATGGAAAAGCCAAAGAGTTTTTTTGCGCTCAGACACGCTCATGATATCTCACACTATCTGTGTGCACAGGAGATGAAGAGGAGGCTGGAGGGAAGTGACAGGCTGCAAACATAAGCATTTCGGAGGCTTTCTAGAACTGCAAAGGAAACTGCATCTGCGAGTGTCTGACTCGCCCCACCGGGGCTCCTCCTCCTAATTCGCAGAATCATACCGTTGTAGAATGGCTTGAGTTGGAAGGGACACTAAAGATCATCTAGTTTCAACCTTCCTGCCATGGTCAAGAACACCTTTCACTAGACCAGGTTTCTCAGAGCTTCATCTAGCCTAGCCTTGAACACCTCCAGGGACAGGGTATCCACAACCTCTCTTAGCAACCTTTTCCAGTGCCTCACCACCCTCACAGTAAACAATTTTTTCCTAATATTTAATCTAAACCTAGTCTCAGTTTGAAGCCATTCCCCCTTGTCCTATCACTACATGCCCTTCTAAAAAGTCTCTCTCAATCCTTCTTGTAGGTTCTCTTCAGGTACTGGAAGGCCACAATTTGGTAACCCCTAAGCCACCTCTTTTCCAGGGCTGAACAAACACAATTCTCTCAGCCTTTCCTTGTAGGAGAGATGTTTCATCCCTCTAATCATCTTAGTGGCCTGCTCTGGACTCGACTCAAGAGGCTGATGTCCTTCCTGTGCTGAGGACCCCAGAGCTGGATGCAGCACTCCAGTACTGCATCCAGTGTTGTTATTGATACAGCAAAATCCCAACAAAACAAACCCCAACCCATTTGAACCCCAAGCCATGAAAAAGCCACAATTCTCATTAACACTTTAACTCCAGAGAGGTTTTGACAGGTAGCAAGTAGTGGCAAAACCCCACTGTGGGGTGGGAGAAACTTTTACCTTACCTGTCCTGCATTGTGTGCCTGGCCGGGTGGGCATGTCTGGTGTTCAACGTTGTTTGTGTCCCCAAAAGGAGAGTGCTTCCCACAGCACAGGAACTGGAAGAGAGGGAGAAGTCTGCCAGTCACCTGCCGGGGCTCTCCCCTCACCATCAGCTGCTGCAGCAATCAGGAGGTGTCAGGAATGGCCCACTTTTCCTCCCTGTTGCCCCAGGCAGGGCTACCCAGCGAGGGTGGTAAGGAACAAAGCACATAGGTATGGAATCAACAGCTGCAGCTAAATTCAGAGGAGGTAGGTGGATTTGGCCCCAAACTTGCTCAAGCTCCTCCAGGACTGCTGCCTGGGACTGAGGTTAAGGCCTCTCTCCATGGTCATAACCAATGCTCACAGTGGCTGCTCTGGAAAACCCAGGGATGCACAGAGTCATGTTTCCAGTGATTGTTATGGGCTGGGGGGAACCCCAGCAACACCCCCTGTGGAGCTGGTTTCCTGTAGCCATGGTGCACTGTCCAGTTTGGAGCTCTGGCAGAAGGAAAAAAATAATAGGAGGAGAAGGACTGTTTCTCCATCAATTAAAGTGTCTAAAATAAACAACTGGCGAAGTCTGTTTCTCCCTGGTTCTCCTTGTCAAGTGAGACTCTGGGTGTGCTGCTCCACAACCCTGAGAGCAAGCACCTCCATGCCTGGTCATGGCTCTGAGGGCCACCACCATCGCTGCAATGAGAAACATTTTCCCTCCTCTGCATTCTGAGAAGCATGGATAGAAGTAGCTTCGGAAAGTACTTGTTATGATGATTTAAGAAAACATAGAAGGATAAAGGGAGTTGCGTGGGAGGTGTCTGGAAACAGGCAAGCAGAGCTGACCTTCCCACCCAGACTTGCTGCGCACCATGAACTCACTACCCAAACAGGCCCTGCTGTGTAAGGGGGGCGGCATCTCCAGTACTCAGCAGGGACTCATGAGTTTCTCACCATGGGGGACATCCTCACTCATCTCCTTTGACTTCAAGGGCAAGCATCCTCCCTGTGCTCTGGGTAACCACCCCTGCCCACCTACTGAGGTACAGAGAAGTCCCCTACACCAACAACATCCTAGGCGGTGGTTTTTGGGAGCTTGATAGCAGTTTCCAGCTCTGTAAAAGGCCATGTAGCCTCCAGTACTCCTCAGCCATATACTTGGGGGTAAATAGAAATAACCAACTCCAAATACTACTGCTAGACTATGTGGGATTCCTGCCCCTCCTCTCTACTTGACCAGGCATGCATCCACATTTTTGTACCACAGATAGGGAGCAGGGCAGAGGGCAGGCTGAGACAGACAATACATGTATCAGCTGCAGCGTGGAAGTTTTGTAGATCTTGCACCACAGTGATGCTCTGATAGGTGACCCTTTCCTCCTGTTGATAATCTGGTTGGTCAGACCTGGGAAAGGAAGGATAGGAAGGGAGGAGCAGACTCCACAGCAGGCTGGAGGACTTGGTTCCTGAGGGAAAATGGCATTGCAGCACCCACAAGGCAAAACACAAGTGTCAGTCCCAGCCTGCTGAAACTATCAGGAAGATATCCCAGGGCAAGGTTTTCTGCTGCAGCTGAAAGACAACTTACTGCTTTGTGGATGGCAGTCAACTCGTGCCTCCTGAAGCTGGAGGTGTTCCTCCTCACCTCCTCGTACACAAAATCATACACATCCATCATGCTGTCTTCTACCTGCAATGAAAGCAGAGATCTGTACATGCAAAACACCGATCACAGTCATCTCTGGAGGGAATTATGCTCTTCTCGAATTCCCCCAGAAGTTTTCCCAGGTATAGCAATACAAGCAGTGCAGCTATTAAATGACCCCCACACAGCAGCAGAAGCTGGTGTATGACCCACCATGCACCAAGGGAGCTAGGACACAGTGAGTCCCATGAGAGAGGCAGTGGCACTGCACGTGTATGACCTTCTGCCATGCATGGACCCTTCAGCATCATGCTGGGGCCTCACTAGCTGATTGATGGAGCTTTTGGCTAGTTTTGGATTTAGTGTCAGAGAAGAACTCAGGTACCTGTGACCAGTGTTCCTCTGAGTTCCTCTGCCAGGCAGGAGTGATGCCATCTCCCCATCCTGATGTGGGGACTGTGAGGACAGGCACACACAACCATGAGATGCTAAAATACAAAGGCAAGAGGACCTCAGAGGGCTGGTGTTATCCCAGTGACAGAGTAGTTTTTCCAAACAGAGCCAAAAAAATAACAGGAGTGATTCAGTGGTGAGTCAGACCCTAAATATTTACCAAACGTGCGAGAACTTGCAGCTTGACAGATCCCAGCCAACTCCCGCTCGGGTGTCAAAGGAAAAAGAAATATGACAATTGCTTTCACCGCCTGCAGTCAAAACCTTATTTCTTCCTTTCCTTTTCCCTTGCTTCTTCAGGAACACTAAGCCGAGTGGGCCTACAGGCAGTGCTTGGCTTCCAGGAGGGAAAATCAATGGATGAAATAGGCATAGCAGGTGGCTGCACTGGGAAGGATGGGCACTCCAGGAACAGAGCCACCCCTCAGTGAGGCTTTGCACCTCAGACTTCTGAGCCAAGGAAAATATCCTCCGTAGAAAAATGTGGGACATTGAGCTGTTCCGCAAAGGTAAGGAGGGAGGCTGTTCATTTTGTCCCCTCTGTGTATCAGAGTGCATCAAGTGGGATGGGTGCAGCAGTAAGACAAGATCTCTAGCAGACTTCTGCATCAACCTTCCCCTGAGCAAACCTTAAAACCCAATACAAAGGAAAACATCCAAGCTTTTCTAACTTCTTGTGGCCATAGAATAGCTTTCCAGCAGCTGCAATTAGATAAATGGATCCAATAAAAAGAATGTTCATTTCCATTGAAGAATTGGATTAAGAAAAATGAAAAAAGAATAATCTTTTGACCTCCTCTTGTGGAGGAAGGAAGAACAAAGCAGCTGGCTTCCTAACCCAAGAGATTATTACCTTTTGAATATCACAACTCCAGTCTGAGATTCAGAAATAAAAACTATATTGTGCTGTGATAACATACATATGGGTTTTGGCAAAGTAACTGTGCTGCATGTGCAATTTCTGCCTTTTAATATTTATCATTAGACTCAGGATGCTGAGCTTTCCTCCAAAAGACCTAAATTTGGACGACTTAAAAGAAAAAAAAAGTTAAAAAAGGGTTCAAGCAAATTAGTTTCTAGGTTCAAGCAAGAGTTGAAAGGTTAAAAGCTATCCAGAAGTTTAACTGCTTCTACAAGTCTCTTGAAGTCTGGGACAGGAAAAGTTTGGACAGGTAGTTTTAAGTCCTCTACCTTGGCTGGGCACATTCCCCAAAACCTCATGTGAAAAATGTCAAAAAAAGTTGCGTTCACTACAGTGAATTTTGGGCTGGGTCTTGCTGCTGACTTTAGAATTATATTCAACTTAAAACAAGGTAAGATGAGACTTTGTCCAGTGATGTTTCAACTACAAAGACCATCACAGGCTCCCCGTAGGAGTAGGCTCTGACCATGCCACCAGAACAAATTCACTGTGCAGGAAATTCAATGTTCATTAGTACTTTGTGCTGATAATAAACCTCAGCAACCAACTGAGGCTGATGTCCTCCTCATCAGCCCCTCTGGTGCTCACGCTGCACTGAGTAACCTGTGAGGAGGGCAGGAGCTCTGCCCAGACGTTGACAGCTGCTGGCTGCTGCCTGTGGCAGCTGCCAAACTGGTGACTCGTGCCAGCTTCATGAAACCCTGAGAGGATCAATTTGATCAGGAGAGGTACTGCCTGATACAGTGGTGCATGTTTGCACCTTCCTTATTATTTCAGGTGAGACCCCTGGTGGCCTAGTGGTTAGCATGCAGGACTTTCACTGCTGCGACCACGGGTTCAAATCCCGGTCTCCTGGCCTGATGGAGGTCGTTAGCCCTGTGTGGCCATCCATCTATGAGAAGGACACTCTAAACAAACCTACGTCCTGAGGACCTCACTGCCATTGTCCAAGCTTGCTTGGCCCCGGCAGATGAACCTTAGGATTAAAGGGTGGGCTCAGTTCAGCGCAGGCTGTGTCTCACCTAAAAAATCCATTGCGCAGGCTGGAAAGGTAAAAGACCTTTCCCCAAATCTTCGTTCGCGAAGATGGGCCATTATTATATTATTTCAGGTGCCATACAATGATGTCAAACATTGAGACTGAGACTGTTTGAAGGATGAGAGTGAATAGGAAAGAACTGAGGGAACAAGATGCCCATAATAAAATCATGGCAGAAAATTAATTCAGTTGTTGGAAACAATAATGGAAGAAACCACAAGCAGTCACCATTTCACAGCCGATGACGATGGTAATCTCCAAGTACATAATGACTACTAAAGACTTCAATTGCACCATTTCTGAGCTCACTTGTGAGCTGACTTCTCAGTTACCTACTGTTTTTTTAATTTTCATTTTGTCAAGCAGCCTCCAAAACTTGAAACACGAGGGATTAAATGAAAAATATATAATAGCAATAACTTCCTCTTAGAATGTGTGTCTGGGCAAGCCTAAGAGTACAATTTGCTGATTAGTCATTCTCAGCATTTTTATCTAGCAATTATATCTAGCATTTATATCCAGAGATTATCTGAATTTGCTATTCAGGTCCTAGTAAGGAAATATTAAGTTATGAAACCATTTTTTAAAGAGCAAATTGCTTGTAGCTCCTCCACATCATCTTTTTGATTTTTGCTAGGATCATTTGATTTTGGAGGGAAAAACTGCTGGTTTTATACAACGCAATGGTTTGTTTTCTTGTGTAAATATTTCAGAGGTAGGTACATGGTACTAAATCTCAGTATTTATCATTGGCTGTTTCCTTCTCTGCAGAAGACAGCATACGAGAGGTCTGGTTTAATAAGAGAAGACTTACAAGTTCAAAACATTGCACTTTGCTGCCTAGGATGGGGTTATGTTTATACTCAGAGCTGCAGCCAAGCTCTGAAACACCAGTAATGCATGGCAGCATCTATCCAGCCCAAAATGTTGTGCTAACTCAAGCATGCCTGATCATGTAAAAAATAAAACCTGAAAGCGTGAGACAGTCACCAGGTGGTTTCATGACCTATCCTTATTTGCAACATTGATTCATCCAGCAGATGCAAGTTCATCCCTATATTTTCCTTTGATCCAGGACCCTAACACAGTGAAGATCTAGACTGCAGCACTGCTTTGTATGCTCAACTGCCATCCTCAACAGATTCCACTGCACACTCCATTGATGGGCAACTTTGAGTCCATTGCCTCAAGACAATTTTCTTTTTCTGTATCTTACACCAGGTGCTGGAGAAAAAAAGAATACTAAAAATAATCAGGATGCTTTTTCTCATGGTTAAGCAACAGGATGCCTTTTAAGTTCAAGTGCTTACTCTGATACTGTTAATAACATGCTTTAAGACAAACAGCTGTGCCCCATCCCTTAAACAGTACTTAGCATGTAATGGACTAATACAGCTGGAGAAGAGAAAGTCCATTTGAGCTTCTTTTTGAAAGGTCTTACACTCGTCTCACACGTAAGTATCATTATGGTCAAGTGGATTTTCCTGTTCCTAGTGACATGCGGTAACCCACTGCTGGAGGAGTTCTGCTGGACAAGCTCTCCCTTGGAAGGAGACTGCACCTGCAATGCTGAAATGCCAAGAGCTGAAGATAAAGCATCAGCTGGGCTTAAGAAAAATCTCCAGGTTAAGTGATATGGAGGTCACACCTCACGGTAATTCTTTTCCTGGAAGAAGCTGCGTGAAATGTTCCAGCTCTAAATTAGTTAAATAATCGCTGCCTCCCATTTCTGTCTGCATTCCTTAATGAAATATTCATTTAGGGATGATATCGATGGGTTGTTGGATACAACAAATGGGAAATCACCACTGAGATTGATGCAGCTGACTCCAACTGACTCAATAAGTAGCATTTTTCACTGAAAGTAAAAGAAAAAAGGAATTTTGACATTGTTTATCATCCTTTAAATCCTTTATCCCCGAAGAAGCAGAATTTATGGCTGCAGGAAGACGTACTCTAAGCCATTAATGTTCTTGCCCTTGTCTATTTAAAACTAAAGCAAATTTCAGTCTTACCTCCTTTAAGAGGAAAACTGACATTTTTTACTTAGGTTATTCATCAAGGATAATTTTTACCTTTAACTGGATTTGGAACAGAAACATGAGACAAGAAGGTTCACCTTCAGTTCTCAATGCCTTTGCAAGTCAAAGGTGCCAATGAATCCCCATCCTGCTGCCAGTGAATACCCACGCCTAGGCAACCTGAGAGTGTTGCTTCGATGGAAACTAATGCAGACTTGTACCAAGAACAATGACCTGAATCTCAATGAACCATCTTTGCAACTGCTGTTGGCCAAAAATCCCTCTACAAAGCAGAAGCTCGAGGAGAATATAGTGAAAGGAGACCTCAGGATTGTCTCAAAGATAAGCCCACCTTCCTCCCTTCTGATAAACAGGAACACTCCTGACATGGCTGAGAAGGAAGACAGCTCAAGAACAATAATAGCGAAAGGAGCTGTCAGAATTATCTCAAAGACAAGCCCACCTTCCTCCCTTCTGATAAACAGGAACACTCATGATGTGGCAGAGGAGGAAGACAAGCACGGGAAGCAGGAGGAGGATCCTCCGCTCCTGTGGGTCTTTGTGCCTTTGAGGTACCAAACCAATCACATGCAGTGCAGCCTCAGAAGAATCTGCAACCTCAGCACTTCATGTTCTTTCAGCACCACCAAGAAGGATGTACTCACCAGCATCACTCAGAAGTGTCCCTTTAGTGGTAGCTGCCACAGACTCCCTCACTTAGCTATGAACTGCAAGTTAGTCAGTTAAGATGTGAAACTGGAATAAAGTAGTTGACTCACTCAAAATTCTTCCTTGTTCCAGTAAGAAAAACACTTCTGCATTTTGTTGTCTCTGCCTTTCCTTTCCTCCCTGGTGTGCAGAAGCGCACGTGTTCACAGCGTGTCAGAAACAGGGGGGGAGGCAGATGCAACAGCTTGGGTTTGGGCAAAGCAATGCTGCAACTTCAATGAAACAGAGGAGAGAAAGCCAGGCTGGGTTCTTTAGCCAGGTTGCAGAGCAACTCCCATCACATGGATCGAGCACATGGTAAGACGAGCTCCCCCGTCCATGCTCAACCGAGCCCTTGTTGCCTGTCTACACACAGTCACTACAGCTTGCTGCAAGTTTTTATTTCCTTTATCGCTTATTAGCTCCCCTCCTCTCCAGCCTTCCTCCAGCCAGTCATTCCCAGATGCAGAAATCTGGCCAGCACTGCAAACCAGAGCAGCCTTTGAGGGCCCCCATATCTATACATAGATACAGATTTTATGTCTATCTATACACATATGGGGAGGGGGGGGAGGAAGACATATGCACTCTCACCCACTTTCTGGTATTGCTAGAGGATCAGGCAAACCCTGACCATCCTTTGGACAATCACTGAGGAAATACACAGAAGAAGAGAGACCAAAAAACATTGTGGAACAAAAAACTCAGGGAAAGCAAAGCCTTACAAAGCTACTTCTCTCCAGTCCCAGTGCTTCCATCAGGTCCTCACACAAAACACTTAAAACATGTGAAAGCGCTGAGCTGTTATCCCGCTCACCTCCTCCTCATTTCCCATCTCCACATCCCAAAAAGAACAGGAAAAAATCTAACCGTATGGGTGCTATACACCCCTTTTGGCCAGTGGGCAGAGGGACATCAGAGCCTCATGCTCAACTAAGCCATAAACCGCTGAAGCCACCTCTGTGCTACTCTGGATGCAGCCAGGAGCATTGCTTTGTGTCTGGGGCAGAGCATCAGATGCTTTATAAGGAAGCACAGAAAACCTGGATGGGCAGCTAATCAAGATCAACACATTTTTTTCCCTAAATCCTTCAGATCTGGGCCTGCACTCCTTGTGCGTTACCAGCCTCAGTGTATCAAAGTCTCCTTGTTTTTTTTTATTAGGTTTTTAGGTTGTATCAGCTACAGAGCCAGCCCCAGGGCAGCCCTGTTAGCCCTCTGAGCTGGTGGTGCCTGCCCTGCTGCGGTGAGCATCCCACAGGTGCATGAAGGTGAGATGGCAACCATCCAAACAGCCTCAGGTACCATGGCTGGTGCTGCTGTAGGCGGGAGCTCCAGCTAACACTCTGCCACGGAAAGCGGCAGAAATGGGGCCGTGTGGGTTCAGCGTCAGGGCAGCAATAAATTACAGAACCCGTGAGTGCAAATGCCTGTGTGGAGGCTCAGACAAAGGAGAACAGTGTCTCGCTGGGGAGAGTGGGCCGTTACTGTGTGATGAGAACATAAACACTGGGAAAGAGTCAAAATATTTTAAAACGTTAAGGAAGAGGGAGGGGTTTCCCTCCTCTTTTGTTTTTCCCATGGAGTTCAGAGAGTGGGAAAAGCTTGGTCCTTACCTTAAAGTGATTGTGCCTGGTAGTCAAACAGCAAGAGCAAGGAGCACATCAGATTATTCACAGCATTCTCACAGCCAAACCGCTAATTTTTGTAAGTGCTCTTGAAAGACCTCCGTGAGCAGCTACAATCCTGATCCAGCCCCACTGAATCAAAAACCCACTGAATCAAAAATCTGTATGCTTCAGGTCTGGTTTCAGAAAGCACATGAACACAACTTCAGCTTGTGTTTAAGTCCCATTAAAATCTCTAGGACTTCAGCCTGCATTTAATTATTGTCCACAGATGAGACAGACCAGACCCTGCAAGACTTCACCCCAATATACACCAGAGGCAGCGATGATAGGCACAAACACACCCTGGAAAACCTGCAGACTTGCACAAACACACCCTGGAAAACCTACAGCCCCACTTAAGAAATTAACTGGGAAGTTCTCAGTCATTCCTGGCATACCTGCAGAAACAAGAAATGCATGTGCTGATTTTTTGCATGAAAAGAGAGTATTTGCCTCTTGGAGACCCAGGCAAATGCTGTGTATGGCTTTGCAAAAGTACTGGCTGGGACAGAGACAGAAAGACCAGTGCTGGTCCCACATGCAGGGAAGGGATGAGAGAAGCTGCTCTGTTCGAGAGGGAGCCCCAGGTGTGGCAATATTTGTTATTTAACAGCTGCAACTGTTAATTCCAGCTGCACATCCCAGGCCCTGTTAGAAAATCACCATCCCAAAAGGTACCACCTTGCTTTCTAACAAAGCACAGAAGACTGTTTCCACTTCCCAGACCCAGAAGGGGAGAGCAAACAGGTTCCTTTGGAGGAAGCAGAGCAACACTGCAGGAGAATAAGGGTGTATATGGATGGCTTATGTTCCCTGCCCATAAAAAGCTAAATCCTCAGATTTATTCTCTGAGTACAAGCAGTGCAACACAGAGGGGCTAATGTCTTCCCACTCACATGGAGCCAAAAGCCACAGGCTTTTGAAATCACCCAGAAACATGAGAAACCACTTGATAACTAAGAGATCACCACACCATTGCAGTCAGTGCAAATCCAAGCAACCTCTTCATCCAAAGGATGTGGGGAATCAGGCCCTCATGCCAGAAATATGGGCAACTATTTGCAACAGGTTCAAAATTTCCCCTGAGTTGGGAAGTCATAATTTAATCCGTTTTATGCTTTTACCTGTGAACAAATCTCTGTAATTAAAACACTTATTCTTGTTGCAAAACTTCTTGCAGTTACAGTGACTTTACTGTCACTGACCCACCCTGCCATCCTGTCTGGCTTACAGGGCCAGCACCACAAAGCTGCTGGAAGGATGGCTCAGCTGCTGCAGGGAACAGGAACAGCAGAAGATGACATGGCATAAAAACTCCTCTGGCCTCTTTCACAGTAGGGCCCAGAACAAAACCCCAAACCTCAGGTTCAACAAGGCAACATGCTGGGTCCTGCACTTTGGTCAAGTGAGGTCAACAACCAGATGAAGCTCTATAGGCTTGGGGAATAGTGGTTGGAAAGAACCCCAGGGGAAAAAAGACCTGGGGGTGCTGGTTGAGAGCTGAACATGAGAGAGCAGTGTGCCCATGTGGACAAGAAGGCAAATGGCATCCTGCCCTGTATCAAAAATAGTGTGGCCACTGGAACAAGGGAAGTGATTGCCTCTTTGTACATGGAATTGGTGAGGCCACACCTTGAGTCCTGTATCCAGTTCTGGGCCCCTCACTACAAGAAAGACATTGAGGTGCTGGAGCGAATCCAGAGAAGGGCGATGAAGCTGGTGAGGGGTCTGGAGAGTAAGTTCAGTGAGGAGCAGCTGAGGGAGCTGGGGTTGTTTAGCCCGCAGAAAAGGAGGCTCAGTCAGAGACCTTATCAGTCTCTACAACTACCTGAAAGGAAGTTGTAGCCTCCTTTGGTCTCTTCTCTCAGGCAACTAGTGACAGGACAAGAGGACATAGTCTCAAGCTGTTCCAGGGAAGGTTCAGGCTAGATGTGAGGAAGAATTTCTTCATTGAAAGGGTGGTCAGGCATTTGAACAGGCTGCCCAGGAAGGTGGTGGAGTCCACTGTCCCTGTTCAAGAAATGACTGGACGTGGCACTTAGAGCCTCTAGTTGATTAGTCAAAGGTTGGACTCAATGATCTTGGAGGCCTTTTCCAACTTTAATGACTCTGTGATTCTATTTTTGTGTTGGTTAGTAAGGGTATCAAGTCTTCTATATGGCAGCTGCAAGTACATCTTTGCTCCAGCTTCTGCAGACATGTTTGTTAAGCAGCAGTTAATGGGTGAGGAGAAAAGTGAAGCTGGAGAGGAGGAAGCAGCAGCCCTCCCCACCAGCTGTGCCAGATGTGGCATGTCTCTTCCATGTCCCTCTCTGCATCCTAGGTCCTAGCTGCTTTCAGCCACACTGTGAATGACTGAGATACCTCACTTAGACAGCGGTTTGTGGGAAAGGAACTGCCATAAAAATAACTTTGGAAAACAAGACTCAGCTCTTCAGCTTCAGGAACCAGGACTTCCTAATGTGGCTGAAAACCATCTGAAAACCTCATAATTTCTGTGGTTACCACAGCTGTTCCATCAAAGACACTTGCATAGAGGTCATTCTCTCTGCACTCCCATGTACATTGATCTCTTGATTGCTTTGATTGCACCACCACTGTCCTTCCTCAGGCAGGTTTGCAACACTTTCCTGCCTAGACCACATCTCCCACTGAGAGGAGGAACAATTGTAATGCAACCTTTTAGGATAAAGCATGATAAACCTCAGGTTCATGACTGCTGCATGTCTGGCATACATTATTTCAAGAATAAAGGCTATGGTGACATCGAGTCTATCGGAATGCAGATAACTCAAAATTAAAACATTTGGCATCTGTATGAACGAATATGTTCAGAAGCTATAGAAGGTTGCAAAAGCCGAAAAGAATGGGAAATTAAAAGACTCACATTTTGTTTACAGTGCCAGATCTGAGAATATCAAATATTTACAAATAACTCTTCCTTTTTCCCTGTCCAGCTTCTCTGTAAGTACTGTAAACAGGGCTCTGAAAGAGCCACACAGGCAGAAAGGGCATCTCACTTTCATCATGTTCAAGCAATGTTTCTATCTATTTTCTCTTGATAATAACCATCACAATTATTTTTCACCTGAATACTGGGATTTTCTGTTTCAGATGATTTTCAGTAAGAGGGGTCTGCTTTACACAGAAAATGTATATTTTCTTTTTTCCTCTCTTTTTTTTTTTTGATCAAAAGGAGTAAACCACTGAAGCATATGCCATGGATTGTAGGGAAGACCTCCCATCCCCTGGCTTGCAGGGAGAAGGGAGAGCTCTGCCTGTGTTTGTCACCTTGCCCAAGGGGAAGAAGAGGATGGGATCTACCACCAACAGCTCCCAGCTGGCATTTCCAAACTGAACAGGCTAATTTTCTGTCTGGCTTTTCACTGGAAAGTCAATGTATTTTGCATAGAAAAAATTCAAATTTTTGTTTTAGACATGAATGGGGGGCAGTAACCCCCTGGTGCTCTCAGGGTCAGTGATTCAGGCAAATGTATGGGCATATTCATCCATATTTAGTTTTACATCCCCCAATTCTATTCCTTTCTTGATAGTTGTCTACATCCCATCAGGCTTACAAGACACCCACCAGCTTGGTCGAGTTTGATTTTCTTCCCCCAAATTACCACAATTAACTATTTCTGAGAGTACTGACATGCAGTAGGCAGCAGAGGACACCTGCTTTAATTTGGTTCTTTATTTTGAGAAAGTCAGACAAAAAAACAGCTCTATAATGAGACTTCAGGAGTTTCCCCCAGCTTCATTCAATTTTCTGTACCACTGCACTACCTGTCTTTCTGTCCTGGAAGGACAGTCACATCTGCCTATCCCTCTGTCACCTGCATTTCTCTCTCTAGTGAGATGGGTTACTTTTCAATCAAAACTAAATTTCCATATGTTTTGCTAGTGACACTTCTAATTAAGTCTTCCCTCATTTATATTCCCTGCTTCTCTTTACATTTTAGGAAGCAGAGAAACCCAAGATGGTCTCTAACAGTATTTTATTTTTTCTGTTGTCAGAAACACTGCTGGTTTTCTCTAGCCAGAAAGTAAACCTTTTACAAAAACCCTTCATTTTGCCTGGTGGAAGCTGCTTTGTTGTTTTGCTTACAGAAACCCAACCAATTACTAAAGCTAACCATAACCATGGGTGCATTTGTGGGCAGGGCACTCAGAGCAAAAAAAAACATAAAAATAATTCGAAGTAAAAACAGATGTAGTGATTAAAAGATATACAAAGTCATTCTCCTTTAAATATTTGGAGCAAAATATTTTTTAATGGCACATCCCTGTATTAACCCAGTATACAGTTTTTCTTCCAGACTTTTTATGCCCTACTCTCCCTATTTGGATTAAAGTGTAACTAAATTGTCTGTTTGGATAACACAATTTCACAAGACCAACCAGGCACAGTTTCTGGTGCCATTTCTCCTTTACTGGCACAGCTTTTGCATCAATCTATCATTTACCTTCCGCAGAAGAAGGAGGAAAGTGTGCTCAAGGCCTCCCTTCCGTGTTGGTCACGAAAACAAAATTATTTCCATATTAAATTGTTAGTTTGAATGTAATAAATTTTGATAGTTTTGTCTGAAATAATGAAAAAAAAACCACAGAGGCTTTTTCACGGATGTCTCAGCTCTGATTGAACCTGCTTCAGCCGGTTAAGCATACAGATAAAAGATGCTGTTGTGCCACCAGCACTCACCCTAACGTTTCCAAAGCAGTTGGACAAATTCACAGAGGAAAAATCCACTGAGAACATTAAAGGCAGAGGCACCAGCAGATGCCACTAGCAGGCACCTGAGCCACAAGCTGTTGTCATCTGAAAAAGCACTGCTTTGTGCTTGCTGGGTTTTCATGCTGCTACCTTGGCCAACAGCAGGTTGGCCAACAACCTACCTTGGCCAACAACTTCAGTCTGATCCAGCATAGCCACCTGCACATTTCAAAGGATTTTCAACTCCTGTGGCCACTGGTCAGCTCTGGACAAACTTTCTACAGAACCAGGACCTTATCCCTCACCTTAACCTTGACTTCTGCTTTCAGAAGAACTGGATTTTAATTTATGCACAGCACAGTGAACCACTATGGGACAGGGCTCCTTGTCCTCAGGAAAATCAATCACAACAGTCCTAGTATGGATTGAGTCTCCAGGATATTGAAGGAGTTGTGCTCCTCCATCACAGAAGGAAGGCTCATAGCCAGCCTTCTGATACACTGGTCTTTGATCACAATATCTGTAATCCTAAAAAGATGAGCTGGCAGCATCAATCCCTAATCCACTGGGATGATGTTTCACGTCACTCACATCCCCACTGGGCCTGGGACATTGCAGGTTATGGCACGGGACTGGGACTGGAGAGGAGCAAAATGGAGACAGGGACTGACCCACTGCATCGATCAAAGCCCCAAACACTTATCTGAGTTACTGTCAGATAATTTAGGTTCTTGCCTAAAACATCAGTGTTCTGCTTTCAAAAGAAAGATGACATGATTTTTGGCATTCCTGAGTCTCTTAAAATTTATATTTTTTGAATGCAGGGATGCAAAAAGGGGAATTCACAAAGACCTAATAGCAACAAGTCCCTCTGAATGGGAAGAGGAATAAATATGCAAAAAGCAAATTATATCAGATTAGGAAAAGGTTAAAAAAAGTATAAAATTTTTAAGGCTACTAAATACTAAGGTCAATTTCTGCTTTCCCCAACAGCCAAATACCCTGGCCCCAGGGGCATCCCAGTCCCAGGTTATGGTTACCCACTGTGATGCACTTTAGCAACTCTGCATGCCTCGACTCAACTTCCCCAGCACCTTGCATCTCCCACACCATCCATCTACCACAGCACCAGCAAGCTCTGGGTTAACAATTCAAACTCCAACTTTCTTCCAAATTCAATCTCCTCCAACCTTCTCTTTCTGGTTCAGCATGATAGCAACCCAAAACACCATTTTTCACTCTATTGTTTTTCCTGTACCACTACTGCCAGTTAATAAACACATCTCCTGGGTGTTTCCCTTGGCCATTGCCAGAGACAACCTGAACAACCACGACCTGCCATTGCCTTTGAATAGAGGCTCCCAACTGACATTTACAGGAATTAGAACCAGCTGGAAATGACTTTTCTGAAGTCAAGCATCTCATTTAAAACAAAACAAAACAAAACAAACATCCCCTGCAAAAAAAACCAAACCAAAACAAAACCAAAAGCTATTTAAAATGAGACTTGCATTTTGTTTTGCCTTCAGGACAAAGAGCTTGCCCTGCGTGAGGGTTTCCATGGCTTCTCCCTTCAGATGATCCCATTGAAGAGGCAGCTTGTGAAAGCAGCCCTGTTCTTGTAAAGGACAGATAAGACAGAGCTTGGGTCTGACAGACCTCGGCATGGATGGCTTAATTACTACCAGATGTCCCTTTTATGGGTGAAATAGTTGTTACAAAAAAAAATCTCTGACGAGATGCTGGTGGTATTTCCTAGCAGCCAACACTTACCTCCGTGCTGTGTGTGTATCTCCAGCAGGCAGCTGGGATCAGTCCGCAGAAGGCCAGAGCAAAACAGAAAAATCCCTGAGGATAAAGAGGAAAAATACCATCAGCTACAGTATGGGGAGAAAAATACCCATTAGCAAACACCATAAGGACATATTTAATATGCTTGTTCGAGCAAGTTTCATTAAAGTTTAAACATCATCTTCTTTTAATATCTCTCATAATGCTGGTTACTTAAAAGAAATTAGATGGACAATAATGTGATCCTCCATCAAAAGTCCTCTAATTACACCGTGGCAACTTGAAGAGGTTGACCAAAAATGCAAGCATCTTCCTGTGGAGCAGTTAATCTATTCTGCCCAAATTCCCCTTGGAAAAAGAAAAAGGGGAGATAAAACATCGCATTTTCAGTATGCTCCTGTTCTGTAGGAGGACTGTGCCTCAGAATAGCATCTCCTTACTCATGGAATTCAATCCCCTGCATTTAGAACTTGGCTATTGGCTTCAAAGAGGGGAAACCCCACACAAATAGTCCATAAAGAAGTGAGTAACCAGCATAGAGAGCAACCTGCTCTGGAAGAGGAGCTGGACTTTACTCGGTGAGCAGGGTGGCAGCTGCATGGTCAAGCCTCCTTCTTTAAATCAGCACCACCCTAGTCAGACAACAGGATGACAGAAATATAATCAAGGCCAGCAACTGACCCTGACGTGACTAAACAAAAATGGCAACAATGCAGGAGGTGACTTGACTTTTGTCTTCTTCCCTAGGCTTGCAGAGCTGGAAGTTACATGCTTTGTCTCTTTATTTGAAAAAATATGGACTAAAAAAAATCCAAACCCTGATGTAAACAGCACTTGCCTGCTGTGACAGCTGGACCAAAGGATCTTGTTCATATAAAAAAAAAATAAAAAAGGGAAGGAAAAAAGTGCCTGTGAAGCATTTGAAGGCTAAATGGGCTCATCAAATATGAATCCACAGCTTAGTCTTGGAACGACAAAAGATAGTGAATAAGTACCAGTGGAAAATTAATGCCCTTACAAGTTTTTCCGTGAAATTGTGCCTCTTCCAACATAACAGTATGTAGGAGGGGAAAATTAACCAGCTCACTGCACCTTATTTTGATTTATAGTTTTTTCTATGACTGTTTTCATTGTATGATATAGCTGAATTAACCTGAAAAAGATTACATCTTACATGAAGTTTTACCAAATTTAAGCTTAAGGAGAGGAAGAAAAGCATTGCTTCTACCAATTCTGCTTCACTAATAAAAATTTGCTTACAAAAAAAGTATCCAAACTCATGCATATGCAGCAAGAAGAGAAAATGTGTTACTTCAAAACCTGGAAATGAAAGTGAACATGCCAATAAACTGCCTTTTGCTGGCTCTTGTCCATCTGCTGTGTTCCTCTGCCCTGTCCAGTGGCTTTGCTCCTGGAACAAGACTGCCATTGGCATTTCACCACTTTTTGGGGGCCACCTTGTTTCAGGCTCTACATCAGGCACTGGCAAAAACCGTGTTACAGCTCTTACGAAAAATCTTAAATTATGTATGTCCAGTCACTCCTTTCTTTTATTATTTTGGCAGCTGCCTGGACATATAGCTGATGAGATCACTCGTTGCCTTGCTAGGAGCTGAAATGAGATTACAGAAGACCGTAAAGGAAATAGGAGGAAAAGTTTGATCAAATGCTGACATGACAAGGGACATACAAGTAGTGCAGAAGTGGAAGAGCTCACAGGGCAACATGTCATAGAGTAAACCCCAGCTGGAGTGGGGTGTTCAACCCCTGCACAAACTGGGGGGA
Organism: Neopelma chrysocephalum; assembly: GCF_003984885.1. Lineage (NCBI taxonomy): Eukaryota > Metazoa > Chordata > Aves > Passeriformes > Pipridae > Neopelma > Neopelma chrysocephalum. The sequence goes on from NW_020897693.1 coordinate 8,379,693, forward strand.
GGAGGTGAGGTTACACAGGCATTTCAGGTTGCTCCTCACTAGGACCAGACCCTGCATTTTGCACTTCCTTCAACAACTCCCCCACCAAACAGCATAACAAAGTCACCACTTTAACCAAAATGAAGTTCAAAAACAAGAAAATAATTTAAAAAAATTAAGTCAGATGAAAAAAATCAACACTGATAGCAATGTAAGTGCTCTTCTGCACATTGTTCCATTGAGGTTATAATTGAGAGGACCCACCATGCATCCGGTGAGTGCAAACAACAGCGTGCCAGTGACACCACCCAGATTTCTTCCTCGTGCTCTCCCTTCCTCCCCCCCAGCTCCAGCACTTACGACATATCTCTGGGGCCGGAACCCCCATCAGATTAAAATCCTCCTTCTCATCCTCCCTTCCTCAGCTCCACCCCACACTTCAGTCCTTCACGTTCAGCGTCAGCTCTCCCTTTATTTCTGTCTAGTTTCTCTGGGAATACCAAGACGTGGCCCCTTGGGAAGCTCCCCCTCCATCCCGCCAGTGCACAGCAATTACATGGCTCCGAGAACATCTTATAAATGAATTATAGCCTGCTTTTTCCCTTCCCAGCCAAAAGGCTTTTGGAAGAACAACTTTCTAATTACATTAGAAGACATTTGGAGGAACAAAGAAAAAGGCAACGTGCAGTTTGCATACTAAATGTGGAAGGGTCGAAGCTGGTTCACTGTCTCCCAGACCCTTGGAGCTCCTTGGAGACAGCCACAGGCTGCTGCCTGCTCCCTTTGCGGGAGGCAGCCACATCAGCCCCGTGGAGGGCTGTCACCAGCCAGACATCCATTACTCTTTTATGAATGACCTTGTTTCCATCCTTGCTGCAAGGAACAATTTATCTTTGACAGACTTGGCAGAATCCACTGAAACAGCATCCTGTCTGTTGGCTGGTGTTTCTTTTAATTCACCTTTCTGGTGCTTCCCCTTTGGCTAAGGGGGTCTGCTTTGTATGGGGGGGGGATCCTTTAGCTCAGACTGAGTTCGGTAGCTCTGCCAAACTCCCACACTCTCAGGGAAGGAGCTGACCTCTGCCCTGCTCATCTCTAGCTGCTTTTCAGCACTGCTGTGGTCATTGCAAGGGCCACCTCCCTGCCAGACTGCACAGGCCAGGAGCAGGAAAAGGGGAGCTAATTTCAGATTGCATCCATCAGGTTGTGTCCCTCCCTCCCTGACCCAGTTCATCTAAAAGCACACAGTGTTTTTGCCTTTCGACATAGCAAACAGGAGTCAGTGATCTCAGCCCGAAAGAGGAATCTGTCCTCAGCACCAGCTGAGCATGCAGATGTCTCATTCAGGAGAGTTGCACCATGAGGGAGAGTGCAGGAGGCAGATGAACTGTGAAAGGAAGATGCTGAAGTGCACTGCAGTGATATTAAGGACCCTCTATACACTTGCCTACAATGATACACCGGGGTACAGTAAAGCAAACAGCCTGTGCTGTGTGCTGACCCCAATGGCACATCACTCGATGAAAAACTGGGTTATACGGGGCATTCACTAAGGCTTTTTACCACGGAAATTTTCTGGAACAGCTGCTCCATCCTGAATACAAATTTTCCTCTAAACAAGTGGGGTTTTAGGCTGTAAAGCTCAGATGTAAGAATTTCAGCTGGGATGTTATGGTTTGCATGTTGCTCCCTGCTTCTTTTTCCTTTTCCTTTCTCTGCCTAACCAGGTAACAACGCATGAGTCCTTAAACCTCACCGGTGCCAGAGTCTTTCCTTTGTACAAGCAGTACTAGGAAAAATTTCTTCCTTTTCCTCCCCTTCAATAGCAACATGGCCTCCAGGGGCTGTGAGAGCTGCAGGATATTTACGTTCAGGACTGACTACATGGTGGACCACCAGAAAGCAGGGTTTGCCTGAGCTGGAGGACAGTTGATAAACCTGTTGCCATTCTCCCTGTTTAAGAGGAGATTCAGGGATAATATTTCTGGATTTTAGAACATAATTTTTTATCCTTTAGTTCTCAGCTACTTTCTCAAAACCAGCTTCCTTGCAAGCATCAGTGGATGCCCAGTAGCATCTGTCTGGTCTGGTGGTGCTGCTAATGCAGCTACAAGACAATCTCCTGAGATATGTGTGCTTAAACCAGTTTGACCCATTCTAGTTTATAACCACTGCGCACCACTGTGTACTGATATTAGAACACTACCAGTAATGTCTGCAAAGACCTGAGACCACTCCTCTGTAAACACACAAACCTCCAGATAGCCAGGCAGCATGAGCATTTATAATTCAAATAGACAAAAAAAAAAAAGTGCTCCTTTAAGCCCATCTGCATCCTGGTTAGTTTTTCCCCTGGGAGGCTGGTTTACCAAGTGGCATTGTGGTGGATTAGCCACATTGATGCAGATATCCCCTGAGTGTGGCTTGGTTTCATGTACAGCCACAGATGTCAGGCCAGTAGTCTGGTGTCTTCCCTCTTTGATTAGAGTAAATTAAATGGTCTTCTAAATAAGACACACTCTTTGCAGGGAGGAAAAGTCCTTTAAAATCAATAGTGGGGGAAGGTGAAAGATCATCTCTATTGCAGAAAGAGGAAAAAAGCAACAAGTAGCAGGGCTGCAAGCCACAGCCCAGCAGGAATCGGCAGGGCTGGACGAGACACTGAAAAGAAGTTTCGAAGCCCCGCAGGGCCAAACCCCACTCCTGCCTGTCATTACACCTCACGGCAGCCGTCAGCGTTGGCTCTCCCTGCCTTTGCTTCTCGAAGGCAGATCAGATGTGCCTTGGGAGGGGGCAGGAACTGGGGGGTAAACAAGCAGCAGGCTGGCCCTTGGTGTAAGATACAGTTAGAAGGGGCGGGGGGGGAGTGCGGCGCAGGCGATTCACAGGAACAGGCAAAGTTCCTGTGTGTGATTTAAGATGCTGATGAGCCGCTTGAACGAATTGGAGCAGAGAATACGGTCTCTGGTGGCCAGCTCTTGGGTATTTCCCAGGGTTCCCGTTAATTTCTGAGGGCCGGGGATGTGCCAGTACCCCGCAGGGGTTACGGGGACTGCTCCCGTTCCCGGAGCGTTCCCCAGCATCCCCCGGTGCCCGTGGGAAGCGGGCGGCTGGCGGGCCCGCGGCTCCCTCCAGCGGCGGAGCGCGGCGGTGGAGCGGCCCCTCGCTCGGGTATCGCCCGTCACCTCCTGCCCGGAGGCTGGACACTGCCCCCCACGCTGCCGGAGACGGCGGAAACGGAGATTAAAGGCAGCCAAGAGGTTCCCTGGTGAGAGCAGCGTGGGATGGTACCTTGTCCCCACAGCTGCGGGGAAGGCACTCTTTAAATATCGCTTCAGTAAAGGGCTATAATTTTAACAGCCCGTTCTACGCAGTGGCACGGCCCAAACTATACCAGGGAGTAAGTCAACAAATAAACATTATAGAGAAGTTTGACTGTATTTTCAGGCAGCTATGACAATCTCTATTAATCTGTACATACCCACCTGTTGGTTTAGACGTGGTAATTGCAGGCATACATTAAATGCACTTCAGCAAAAGAGAAGGGAGTTATGCATATTCTGCTAGAGGTATTAATGGGAACTGTGTCACTCAGGCCCCTGTGAGCATGTCTAACAGAGAAAGGAAGATTGCATTTCGAGGAGGTGAAAACATTAACTTCAGTAGCTGCTTTGCACTGGATTTTAAGGTGTCAGCTTCTCATTTCTGCCATCAGTATAATTTTCCCCATTTAGATAGATTAGATAAATCTCTTTAAAGTTAGTTTATGTATGACAGCAATGCAATTATTTTATATTAAGCACAACTTCATGCTCAACAGCCCACCTGTTAACTCCTGCCCTTCACTTAGCACAGGAAAATATGCAGTGAGCAGTGTTTTTCCACTCATCCCTCCAGCTCTGAGGCTGGAAGCTGCTCTGTGCAGACTAAGCCCCATGTGCAGGCCATGTTTTTAAATGGAGCTGAGCTCACAATCCAGCTTACTACTGTTGGCATGGTCTAGGCCCACACATGCACTTCGCTGTGGATGATAGAGAGGAGAAAGAGGGAATTTCAGCTCTTGTGCTACCTCTCCACCTCTTCTTACAGGTGGAAACTGAGGGTCCAGCCCAAATCCCCCATGCCTGTTGCCGTGCTTTGTATGCCTCACACCAGCACCACTGTGGTGGATGTTTGCAGTGTGAGAGGAAGAAGGGAGGCTAATTTTGCTGTCGCAAATCAGGGGAACAATGTGGGACTCAAAATTGCTTTGCTAAAGTTTCCCCACATAAACCATGTGTTGACTTGGTGAGAAAAGAAATATCCTGGAATTGTCATCACCATAGTGGCTTTGGCAAATAAGCACCTTCTCTCTGAAAGCTGCATACACGAGACTGGCAAAAGAAACAAGGTGCAGAAGGATGCAATCCTCAGCCCGAAGAGCTCTGCAAGGTCATGCTTTTACAAAAATGTCCCTTTGCAGCACAGGGTGGAACAACAGAGCCTCCTTCCCCAGTCATGCACGCTCTCAGGCATAAGGCAAAACAGCCCCCAGCACCACAGTTTTATGGCACCAGCCCAAGGTGACGAAGGTCCCCTCCCATCCAGTCCCTCTGGATACGCACCATGGCGGTGAGGCACTGTGATTCCCGCACCGTGGCGGCAGAGCTCACCAGGGCTGCCAGGATCAGGGTCATGCTGAGGCAGATCCCAAAGTAGAAAGCTGGAAGGAAGTCAGACATGGGAGCTGTGGTCAGATGCTAAGTGCTAGCAGAGGCCTAATCTGATGCTTTCACCCAGAGAGGGGCCAAAAAGTGTATTTTGGGGAGCTGGCCCAAAATGCCCAGGTTGCAGAACTGAAATTTTTTGGTAGTTCATTCAATACTCCCCAGCTGTGTATGCTTGGCTTGTCTGGCAGGGCTGTAAACCTCTGAGCGGTTCCCACTGCTCCAACAGACTGAAGCACCCTAAAAGGGTGTTGGTCCACCCAACAGACCACAAGCTGCCAATTATTTCAGCACTCTGATAAGGATCCCCTCTAATGAGGAGTGCAGCAGCTGTCCCACGGCCCCTATCGGGACTCCGGGCGCTCCTAATCTGGTGCAACACTTGCCCTCTGGTTTCCTCCTGGCTAAGGCAGGATCACAGCCGGTACTACAGGGCAGGGCTCAAGGATCACAGCGCTGCAAAGGGCTTTGCTACCCCAGCCATGCAGAGGTAATGCTTGCAAGCAAGGCAAGTGGAAGCATTGCTGGAGAGCGGTGGCTGGGATGGGAGAGCCTGCAAGGCTGCAGTCAGTGCCAATATATAACCCCTATGTCTGTAGGAACGGGGAGGACCGTACCTTAGCTTTGTACTAACATAGTTTTTACACCTGCTTTGTTAAACTGAAATTGAGAACCAGGATCTAGAGAGGGTATGAACATGTTTAAGCCCAGGATACAGCTTGGAAGAAGCCACAGACGCAAGTGCAGCACAGGCGAGCAGGGTATTTTAGTATGTGGGCTATCTTTGCTCTACCCTTGTACCTGAGACTCAGTTTATATTTCTCCATTGTGAAAGCGAAAATACCCCAGGCGTTTCCATGCATTTCTCCTCCCAGCCTCAATTTTCTATGCTCTGCTTCAATTTCTCAAACAGTCTCTCTCCCCACGCTCTCAGGGCCCTGCCAGCCCTGCACCTTTAGGTTGTCTGTGGCAGAGGAGCTCCCCCTGTGCTGAAAGCTCAGGTGGAGGGTGAGGAGATGGTGAATAGAGGCACAGGTGCAAATGCAGAAGCACCTGAGCACCCTGTGCTCCCACAGCACCCTTTGGTGCCTGGCATGCGGGTCTGACACAGGGGGAAAAAGTGCCTGTGTTACTCCTAATGCATTCTCCAAAAACCAGCCCCTTCCTCCTCTTGAGACACCTCTGCATTTCCTTCAATTTATTTAGAGAATTTTGCAGCTCCTGGTATCACGAAAGGTCTCACTGGGATGTGACCACAACGTACCTCTGTAGTGGATGACCCTGTAGGAGTTGTCATCCAGGGAGATATTGCTGATGAGGGTGAAATGGAGCCCATAGTGGGTAACTGTGCTCAGCGTGGCAATGGATAGCCCCAGCAGCTGGAAGAGAAGGATTTTAGGAAGGGATTTACAAGGCAGCAGCTCTTGTTGGGTGCACACAAAGCTTTGAGGTGTACCTGGATGCTCCCGAGCCCCATGCAAATGCAGACAGCCTGATCATCCAGAGACCACCACATGTACCCGAAGGTGCACATAAAAGGACAAACCCCAGACACTTAAAACACTATAGCTCTTTTTCTCACTTGCATAATGAGTACATGTGATATTCTGCAGCCCACAGTCTCTTTGCCATTGTCTGTGGATTAAATTCCCACCACATGAAGAAACCCCAGAGAATCAATGCTCTTGCAGCACACCTGTGCAGTCCCACCCCACTAGGCAGACTACACACGTGCAGTTATGAGGGCTCCCACCTTCAAGAGTGGTTTTGGGCAGGGATGATGTTCTTTGCTTTGCTCTTTGCAATGCTAGTCCCATTGCCTGCTAATTTCCTATAGTAGAGTGCAAAGAGATGAGTCCTGTGCTGTTCTAAGTTATCTGGGCTGGCTTCTTTCTCTGCAACATGTTGCTGGCCTATCTGCTTCTGTCCCATTCCTGAAAGCACAGGTATGCCTATGGGGCAACTACTAGCACATCACCCTCCATGTTGCCCAGAGTAAGTCCAGGTGATGGAGAGGGAACATTTCTGATGGCACCTGGCTCTAGGGCAGGGCTCCTCACATCATGACTGGTGGCAGAGGCACAGTTAAAACCAGCTCCAAATTTAGTGTATGGAACCTGTAAAATACAAAATGTAAGCCCACTCCTAGCTCCTAAGATAAGACTTCATCTTTTTGTGCCTTTACAATAAAAGGCAGCTATACCTGTGCCAAATGTGACAGTGTGATGCCACCATAATCCCCTCTGTGTGACATTTTATAATAGCTTTTGGGGTAGACTTACAGTTTCGGAGACTAAATACATCCAAACCGTAGCATTTTGTCCGATCTAATTTGTGGCACCTTCTGACCCTTCATACTGGACATTACTGCATATCTTGACCCACACCTAGCAAAATGCTAAATGCAACACAGTTAGCTCAGATTTCTGAGAAACAGCAGACTAAGTCTTAAAGGCTCCTCTAAACTTAATGCTTGCTGCCAATACTCCTTTGATTTCTTCCAAATGACATATTTTCTTATTTGGAAGAGAGAACAACCTTACAGCCGCTGCAGCCAACAGTCTTGGAATGCTGAAATTTGGACAAACTATGAATTTCATGTGTGGGCCAAAATACGATACTACCCTTTTAATTACACTCTCTCCAAGCCACCAACCCTCTTTGAGCTAAATACAGATTAGTAGTAGTAGCAGTAGTAGTAGTAGTAGTAGCAGTAGTAGTAGTAGTAGTAGTAGTATTAAGCTGGTAAGTTTTGATGAAGTGAAAAGGCAACAAGAACATACAAGTCAAAAACATCCAGGAGAAATGTTCTCCAGTTTCCACCATTTCCCATCAGCTCTAACAGCAGATGTCAAGAAACTCCCCTTGAATTTGCTTCAAAAGCTGATAAAAAGAATCCCTAGAATTGCTTTTGCTTTGCGGTGCCGATCCACAGGTCTCTCACACACACTTCCATCAAAGCCTTGCAGTTTCCTCACTGACTCCACCTGTAGCCAACCACCCTCCCAGCAACAAGTGTGACTGCAGCAGGTCCATCTGCCCTCTTTTGCTCCAAGGAGACAGGAGCAAAATTTTTTTGCTGAAAACCACCCATTTTGCCAGCAGAGACCTTTCCTTTCTCTTTCGAGGCAGCTGCTGAGTTGTGAAAGAGCTGCAGTGGTGTGAGAGCCCTGAGAAACCAGAAGTCTATCAGTGGAGGGGGGGGCAATGCTGGTGGACAGCGATAACCACCCAGGGCGCAATGATAACTCAGGCAGTTGGCTTTGCTTGCCCTCTGCCCGCGAAAAACAGAACGTGGGAAAACCTGACCCTCTCTGAGCAGGGATGGGAAAGGCAACGGTTCATCTTGGTTCTGCAGAGATCCCCCCAAACCTGCCTGCTCACCATGACACAGAGGCTGGTCACCAGCAGCTGGCACTTGGTGGTCCTCATCCCGCACCTCGGTCCCATGACAGCTTGTTCCCAGAGAGAGCTGCAGTTGGTCCCTCCAACCCTTGATAAAGCCTGGGTTTCCACCAAAGGGAGGCATGACCACAGTGGGGCCTCTCAGGAAGCGCAGTCCCCACCACGTGCCGATGCACCTCCTCCTGCCTGATTAGTAAATCCTGTTTAGGGCAGTCACCTTCTGCACAGGCTCACTCGGCTGCTGTCAGCTCCCACACACTCTTTCTCCCCAGCTGGGAAAGAAGGAAAGACACAGAAGAACAATCCTTCATGGAGTTTGGAGCACAGCTCCTCAAAAAAAAAATTTCAAAACTGTTCAATCAAGAGTCAGTATCAAAATACCCTGGTTTTGACTTTCAGTAGGATGCAGTTTTGCTTAATGAACATTGTCAGTAACTTTTTTTTTTATAATCTGCATAAAAGGTATCTTGGGAAAAAGCTTAGGAAAGTGTTATTTAGAACAAAAAACCCCTGTTGTTTGAAGAAGAGATCAAATCCCCCAAACAGATCTGTGTAAGAGTCTTCTCTCTAAGTTTAAAGCCACCACATGGCAATAACCTATGGCTGAGTCTCCATTAAAACTTTTATTTGCAGACAAGGGAATAAACCACCTTTGGTAGTACTTTATTCAAGAAAATGGCTATGTGTAAATGTAACTCCCTGCTCAGGAGACCCTCACTGTCCATGGGCATTTTAACCCTGTCCTTTCTTCTCTCCTATCACTGAAGACTCCCTGGACCCACAGCTACAAAAAACGCAGGTGACTTCTGGTCTTCAAAACCAGCTGTCTTCTGAATGCATATTTCTCAAAAGTAAATCACAAAGAAGCCTCAAGAACAATCTGGCCAAAGTGAGCCTGAATGACTGAGTGCCTTAATCATCCTTTGTTTTGGAACAAAACTGGTTTTCAAGAAGGAACAAGACCTGTTTTCATGTGGAAAACAGGTGAAACAGAATAATGAAAATTAGTTGAACTTCTCCCAGGAGGCAAAGAAAGGGAGTAAAAAAGTAAAACCATCCCACATCACTTGCTGAAGTTACAGGAAGATGACAAAGAAGCAGGAGGAGAGGAGTGAAAAAAGGAAGGAAGATGCAGTTTGCAGAGCAAAGAGAAGCAAGAGAAAGTGAGTTGCACAAAGCCATGTGTACGGGGAAAAGCGTGTCATGATTTTCTGACTACATCACTAGCTTTCTTGCAAAATATCTTGGTTGCAACCTCCCGAGACACCACTGAGAGCTGCCATGGCTGTTGCCAGAAACAGGTGTCCCCATGGCTTGCAGGCCCCTGCCCTAGGGGGATGGTGTCTGATGCCCAGCAGGAGAAACTGATGTACCCATGACACCTGTGCAGACAGAGACCTTCCATCTCTGGCCACCAGCTGAAGACCATTTGAGAAAAATCAACAGATGGACAGAAGGGAAGGAGGGCAGTGGGGAGAGGACAACAGGCTGGTGAGGTAGCTGATGCCCTGCCAGGTGGGGAAAATGCCTTATAAAACACTGTCAGAGTTACGACTGCATCTGAATGCAGAGCTGTGAGCTCCCATCATTTGTTCTGGCACTAGGGGACAGATGGGGGTGTTGTCGCTTGCATTTTCAAGGGGAGGATTCACGAGTACAAAGGCAGCAGGGCTGGTCCACAGGTGGAGTTACAGGTTAAATCTGGAAGGGTTGCAAGAAGGTATGAGAACAGTTCCATGTTGAACACCAGCTAGGGCAGCCCAACCAAGAGCGACAGTGAGCAAGTGTGTAACTGTCTCACCTGCCCTGAGCACACCTGGAGCCTGTTTCACAGTGAGGGACAGGAGAAAAACCATCGAGCCCATCTTTTTTTCCCCCTTGACCCAAGTTCCTTCCCCAATCCGAAATGCTCTCCACCAAAGCAAGACCTGTGAGAAGCCAGGTCTCACACTAGAGGTCCCCATAGGCCAGCAGAACCCCTTCCCGAAGGTTGGGATGATCGACGTGGGCTTTCTAACGGGCAGTTCCCTCCCCAGTTGAACAAAGGTCTTCTCTGTCCCTGCAGGAGCTTCACACCTCACAGCAGGTCCACCTGAGAGGTCACAAAATCGACATCTACACCCCTTGGAAGGGCTTCTAGTCTTTCCACAAAATATGTTCTACCTCCTTTTGTCTCCAGCCATTAAAATGGGTACCTTCACTGATTCACAGAGCTCTGAAAGCAGAGTGTATGTGGATTTCTAACATTAAAAAAATAACAAGAGTAAAAGGAGTTAGTCCATCACCCAAAAAGAAAGCCAGAAAAAAAGCCAGTCCCTTACCCCCCCAAAAACAGGAGCACCAGTAGAGCTGGGATATTAAGAGGCTGGGCTGTGATTGAAAGAGGCACATTTGGGACGTGGAAGGGCACTACTGAGAGGAACGTGGAACCTGTGTGCTCGTCTTACCTGTGCCCATCAAAGAGGCAATCTGTACAATTTTCTATGGGATTAAACTTCCTCTGGGTGCCCTGTCATTGGCACACACCTGCCTCAGCAGCTCTCTGTCCAGGGAACACTGGTAAGAAGCAGGGTGTCCCCCCAGACTTATCCCAGTGGGAAGAGAGGGAGGGCTGGTGGCATGCTGGGGAACCGTCCTCACAGTCAGCATGTGAGCTGGATGGCAGCATGGCTTTTCTGGCAAGACTCGGCCTCCTGCCTGCCCTGCCCTGCCAGGTTTTATCAGTTGGTCCCCTTTGCAAGAGCACAACTTATCACTCAAATGCCATGCAAAAACCACAGGTGACCACAGCTCCTGACTCTGGCTTCATCCCTTATCTCTAGTTATCAACTGGAGCATGGAAAGATGGTAGTGAGTCTGAAAATACCCCAGGGAGGACAGGTGCTCTCTTCTTCTAGCCTTGTGACAGCTTGCAGATTTCTGTTATGAAAATATATACCAGCATCCCCAGTTGCACAGGTCTCAGAAGGACGTGTCACCTCATCCAGAAGGGAAGGACTGATTTAAAAAGGGGAACAAGCCAGGCCATATTTTTTGCAAAGCTATAAGCCTCCAACCCTCCGCTGAGCTGGAGGGAAATGATGCCCATGCTGTCAGAGGGATGTCCTGAAAGAGCTGGGGGATTTGATATGTTAATACTGCATGGGGTAAACTTGGGACACTAAACACAAATGGAGGAGAAGAGGCTGAATTCACACTAGTGCTTTCTCAATGTCCACTTTTCTGGCTCTTAGTCTATTGGTGCAGGCACCAATGATGGAACAGCAACACCGCAGCCTCAGCTGCTTGAACTCCGTTGAGGCAGCAGGTAAGAGAAACTTTCCCCTTGGCTTTGGGACACTGCTACTCATGATCCTGAGAAAGGATGGGCTGGAAGCAAGAAAGAGGATGTTTACCCAGGAGCCAAAACTACACTCATCATCCAGGCAGGACACATCTGTGCCAGGTCCCTGCAGCTTCTCAGGAGTCTCCTCTTTTTCCAGCCTACAGCACCATTAGGGAAAATACCTCTCCTCCACAGCAGAAAACAGCTCCAAATGTGGCAGATTTACAAGTGTCAGTAGCTCAGCCCGTTTGGTCCCTCAGCTACCGCCCATAAAACGGCTGTATTCACCCTAAAGCTTGCTCGTAAATAAAACATGTTCATATCAAACCACACCGCAGCCATAGGAATGATGGGAAGCCAGGGAGCTGCACAGCCTGCGTCTGCCTTCCTGGGATGCATTGTAAAGGCTGCTTAGCATTCGTATAGCACATACACACAATCAAAGCTAAAAATCAACTTTTAAACCCAGGGCCATCTCTTTTCAAAAAGGGAAGGAGAGGAGAAAAGGGGGAGGTGCTGGGCTTTGCCAAGTGTCAGATGCACCATACAACTCCACTGTGAATGGAAACAAGGCTGGCTGGAGGCTGCCTTGGAAGAAACAAAACCAGAGAGAAATCATAATATCTCCAAAGGACTTTTTTACTTATTATTTTCAATGTGTGTCTCTGAAATCCTCTAGTGATTCCCAGGCAATTTGAAATTATTATAGATGAGCAAATAAAATGCCAGAAGAGTTATTAAAAATAGTTCATCAAACCACAGAAAGATTACATTGGAAAAGAGCATAAGCTGAAGACAGGGAGTTCCCTTCAAAGAATAAACTCAAATGAACTTTTTCCTCCACTGAAAGTAAAATAATTGTACTGTTAGCTCTAAAGCACATCCCCCTACTCAAACTAAATTATTTTTTCTTTTCCCCATGTTATCTAATTGCAAACCATAACTGCCCAGGAGCCAGCTGTGCAGATGAAAGACCTGAAGACACAATGTGAGCTCTGCTCCATCTAGCTCTGCTCCTAAAAAAACCAGCCTGGACACAGCCCAGCCTGGCAAATGGGGACTCACCTGCTCACAAAAATATGGCTGCTCAACTGCCCATTGCCCTTTATTTCTGGCATTCATCCTCTCACACCTTATTGCAACAGGACCTCTGTTGCTTTCCACTGAGGTCCATAAATTTTTGGCAAAAACCCCTAGAAAGCTCATGTCAGCTGCATGTAATGCAGGTACATTTGCACTGACCCAGCACCCTGTCTGCAGGTGACACACGTGCAAAGTCAGGGGCAGCACTTTGCTCTCACCCTTGGCAGATGCAAGAACTAACATGTAGCGTCAGGGCTTGGAGACCCTTTACGGCAGAGTTCCCCTCTCTCTGAGAGTAGTTTAGCCACCTTGCAGTGTGGATGAAGCCACACGGGGCTGCAAGATGTCCACACCAACCATGCAATTATCATTTTTGCCTTACCTGCTCCAGTAGAGGAGAATTTCTTCTCCCCACTCTCTGGGGATGGGTAGCATATTGCTGGATGCTCTCTCTTCCCAGATTATGATCAAGAAGTTGATTGTGAACACAGACAGTGTTTAATGATGTCTTGTTCTACTGGATCTTACATAGTCATTAACTCTATAAAGAGATTTCAAATAAGATTGCACTTCTCTGAGTACAGGATGTACCTACCTAGGTTCCTCCAGACCGTCAGGAAGCCAGCTGCACTGTTAGGAAAATGTGTAAGCAGTTGCTGTGAGTTGTGCTCAGGCCCAGACCTGATGGCCACATCTGGCTGGAAACACGCATTGCGATCAGCAGCCCTGAAGCCAATTTGGGCAAGTCAAGTTCATCCCTGACCTGAGTGTGGAATCACTGTGGCTGGAGGCTGCACAGTCTCCCTTGGGACTGGGTTTACTGATGTTTGAAGTGTGCATTATTAATGAAAAAAATTCCCTGCAGTTATTTTTGTATGATAAAAATCCAGTTATTACTCTTGAGCGTGGCTCTTTGATACAGAAGGTTTTATCTTGAAAAGTTTCAAGGACAGCAGCTTCCCCTTTCCTGTGAGAAAGGCTTTCAGCAGAAATTAAAGACGAAGTAATAAAAGAACACTGATATTACTCCACTGCAGTTATGTCCTTACTGACTAAGCTGTGACTGACAGTGAGTGCAAGGGAAGCCCCCTTCACCAGCCAAGGCAGCTTTGTGGATGCTGAAGACAAGTGCATCACATTGCCTGAGCTGAGCAAGCAGTCTGTGAATGCTCACACTCACAAACATGACCATAGGCACAAGCAGCTCCCTGCGCTGCTGGGAACCCACCAGGCAAAATGCTCCCATCTGCGCCAGATGCCATGAGCTGCTTCTCTCGGGCCAAATCCTTCAGAGAAGCTGGTTTTCCCCCAGGCCTACAGCATGGCCAAGAATGTCTCAGAAGCCACTGAATTTGGGTGCTAAACCTTATGTGTGCTTGAGTGGGATTGCCAGAAAATTGAAGCGCTCGCAGGCTCCTTACTGTCACTTCCAGGAATTTCAGCTGAGCTGCCTGTGACACCCCAGTGGGCCTGGTTCCTTCAACCCACTGATATTGGAACGGACCCCCAGGAAAAATATTTATCTTTCAACATGGTGGAGCCTTGCTGCTCCCTAAATACCCCACGCAGGTACAAAAGAGCCCCCTCCATGTCACATCCAGAAATCACAGATAGCTCTTTGAATTACCAGTTTTGGCTTCAATACACCCAAGGAGCAGCACCAGAGAGGTTCAGGGTAGCCAGGGGGATATACAGACCCTTACTTTGATACCCAAATCATGCTACAGAGCCTTGCTGGCACCTGTCCATGCGACGAGAGCTCTGCCACGGGCATGCATACATCCCCGCCACCAAGTTCCTGCCAGTGACACCAGCTTTGAGCATTTTCCTGAGATGGGGTTATGATCCCTCCACAAAAGTGAAGCAATGTAACTGAACTGCCTCAAACATCCTTCCCCTGCATGCCTCAGGGTGGAGGGAGACCTGCAGAAGACAATTTGCACTTCAGTTACTCTAATTAGCAGTTGATTTAACCCCTCAGTGGATGAGCACCCTCCACCTCCTGCTGATGGTCACTCCAAGGGGTCATACCAGCACCAGCTTGGCACCTGGCACAGGGGACATGGCTGGCCCCACTGAAGCCAGTGAGAGGGTCTGTTTTAGCATCACGTGGTTGGATCTTTTTGTTTGTTGAAGCTGAGAGTGGATGCAGCCCTTGGGCAGTGGGTTCACAGTAGCCTTCTTCCACCCACCCCGTCCATTTAGGAAAACACTGTGCAAGTTATCTCTTCACACCAGCTTCTAGGACTCCAAAAGGAAGTTCTTTTTTCCTCCCCATTCAATTCAGCTATCCCAAAGCACCTTACTCCGCTGCTCTTACTGCTGGAGCTGGAAGCAAGGCTTGCTTGATGGAGAGCCAAGAGGGACTGCTTGGCATGGCAGAGGGAAGCACGGTGCAATCCCTGAGCCACAAAGGCTTTACATTTTCCTTCCCCTCTCTATGCCTTTATCCTTGAAACTCCCATTGAAGCCCAAAAAGCTGGCCTGCAGAGAACAGCCTTGGTAAGATGACTCACACCACTGCTATAAATTTTCGTTATTATACTTTTTCGGTGGATCTAACAAAGCAGAGCCTCTTTGCCTCTGTCCGACAAACGCCGACCGGCAGCTGAGTTCCGGCACTCTCCGCTCCGCAGGGAAAGCCCTGGCTCACCCACAAGGTACCCGGTTTTGGGAGGAAGCAGGTTGGTGGCACATTTGAAGGGACAGGACCTGGGCTTCCACCTCAAGGGGAGCAGGGGGAATCCCGGTTGCTCGTGCGTGTCCGCTCCGGTGTGTGGAGAAGGCGGGGGTGGGGTGAGGAGGGGGACCCCTCCCCCGACCAATAATAAAAACTAAATTAAAAATAAATTATTAAAAATTACAAGGGCAGGGGTGGTGATTTGAAGGAGAAGGTGCAGCGGGGGGCTGGGGGTGGTGGCAGGGAGGGCACC